>NC_069136.1:7123133-7477678 GCF_026914265.1 Mya arenaria | reverse complement strand
GCTCCTTCTACATTATACATTTAAAATTTAAGGTACACTAAAGCCTAGCTCTTTTACACGTCAGAGTACTTTATGGATTAAATTTTGTAGTGAATAGTGCAATATCTGGTAAGCTGGTAAGAATCCCACTCCGTAGTTGTGTTTTCTGGTTTTATTAAGCCTTGATTTATAGGACATATTTAATTAAGTCTTTATTTTTTTAGGGTATATTTTATGATATGTATTAAAAATCTCTCATGTCATGGTCATCAAATTATCATAATGTATTGAATAAGGTCTAAACAAATGGTGCCCCAAGAACTACAGTCTGCTGTTTATTATGGAGAGCATCCAGTTCAGAATATTTGATTTTGTTCAAAATTAAGTTTTGATGTCAGATACAGCCTGTGACATGTGAGGTACTCTGTGAAACACCTGGCCCCAATTTCTTGAAACTTATTAAGTCCCTAAGTAATAACCGGATTAAGCTTATCTCACTATTTTTGTTGTTCTATAAAATGTGTTATATTTACTTCTTCAAGAAGTTTTAGAAATTAGGGAGAAATAATCTGTATGATTATCAGAATAAACCATTTTTCATTTATCAAAATCCATTTTCAGTATGTATTTTGGCTAATTGAAATAAGCGACTTAAGCCTGTTAAGCTTAAGAAGTTTCTAGAAATTGTGTCCAGAGCTTTATCTGGCCATTTTGGGAAAATTCCTCAGACATTTTGCATGTCAGGAAATTCGCCCAAATTGGAAAATTTTACTTAAAAAACCCCCAAGCTTATCAATCCTGCAAATGATTAAATCATTAAATGTTTGCTCTTTCAAACAACCGAAACAGCTGGAATATCAATCATTTTTAGTCTTGTGATATTTCTGAGAGGCTTCCAGGGGGATTTTGGTTTGAATTTCAGGAAATTTTTATGTTTAACCAGGGTTTTTATGTCCCCAAAGGTTGGCATATTAAAATCCCACTGTCCGTCCGTCTGTCTGCTAGTTTGTCTGACTCAATAACTTGTGCCCAGGCTGTTTCTTTTCCTTGTATGGACAGATTTTAAAATAAGGCCAAATAAAAAATAGGTCTGTTTCAGGGTACCCGACCTACCCTATTTTTTTCCGGTTGGATTTCTGATTGTGTGGCAGGTATATTTCAATTCTTGAACTATATTTCATGTCAGATATAAATTGGTCAGATACTGACTTTTGGATTCATCATCATTGATATGTCAGACTTAAGTGTGCAATTTTGGCAATAAAACCTGCATGTTACCTGTTCTTCAAACCTGAACCCCCAGGTCCTCTTGACAGCATTGAGGTTTCCTTGGCTGATGGCTTATATGGTAAATTGGCTGTCCCACTCTTCATGTAATTATGTAATAGGCATGTTAGCATACTACAGATGGTGATTGAAAGCCAAAGGGTGCATAAAACAAAAGTAAAACCATTCCTGGAAAGTCTTTATAATAGCAGAGTGGTGTACCATAACTTAGTTGAAATCCAACCATCATTGTCAAGTATTTAACCAGACAGCCTGAGTCAAGTGAAATCAATATATCAAAAAATTTTTATTCCAACCTACCTTCTCTATAATTTTTGGCAGCGTTACCTGAAACACACCTATTTTTATTTGGCCTAACTTGCGACATGTGTTCCACATACTAAGATGACATGTCGCGTACCTCTAAGGTCAAGATCACATTTATTGTTTATTCTCAATGGAGTGCTGCATATACGGACATAGAGCATAGTTTGTCGTGTCTGGGCTGAAATTTTCCCTTGTATGGATATATTTTAAAATAACTTGCCACATGTGCTCCACATATCAAGAAGACGTGTATATGGACAAAGAGTATAGGTTGTCGTGTCCGAGCTGTAATTAACTTTCTCTTGTATGGACAGATTTAAAAATAACTTGCCACATGTTTTCCACATACCAAGACGAAAATGTCAAATATGGGTGTTTTTTTTTCTATGTTCAGAGGCAATTCAAAATAACTTGCCATATGTTTTTGACATGTAAAGGCAAGATCAAATTTTCATGTACTAACCTTGTTCATAGGCCAATGTCACATTTGGGGGCATTCGTCACATACTGTGACAGCTCTTGTTTTATGATATATTTTAATGAGTTTAGGCAGATAATGGGGGATTCCACCGTTTTGAGGTATTGCATGTATGATCAATCCTTGCGATGTAAATATCTATCACAATACATGATGACAGACATTTCATACTGATCTCTGAATGGGATGAAGATCAATAATTTCTGAAATGATATTTCCAAAACTTAACATAATTTATTAGGATATTGAATGAATCAGCTCAGGTAAAAAGACTCCAAAAAAGTAATTTTTAATTTGGATTTTTCTGAAGATTGGGAAAAAGATTACATTTCTTGCTTTGAGAATGGGTCCAATAGTCAGACTCAGACCAGTGGTTATTTGAGTAAAGGCCTGGACACCTATCCAAAATCCAGTATAATTATGTTGACTTAATTAATTGTTAGTCAGTCTTTAAAATATGCCAAGTCAATTATCTATGTAAAGTTGAGCTTTCAGATGGAAATGTTTTTCAAAAGGTTTGAGATTTGAGCTGATAATCTGTACAAGTAATAAATTATAGCAAGATAAACCTGTGAGACTGATATAAGTCTGAATCGAAAAAAAAAAATCTGTTCTGTTTCTGTGATCAGAGTAAAGTCATTTGAGTTAACTTTAATCAATGTCAGGTTCTGCATTATGTTTGGTAAATTTAATCATCAATGCTCAATTTGAAGAAAGTCGCAAACAAAATAAAATTCTGCAGTTACTACTTTTAAATTATAGGCATCAGAAAACTGGATTCTAAAAAAAATGTTTAAAAATTAAATTTAATAACAGATGACTCATTATAAGCATCTGATTGTTAACTAAACAGATTTACTGTATGAAAATCTCTAACATCATTACCCCTACTATTGCATATTTGCACTAATTGTGCTATTTTTAGCTCATCTATTCAAAGAATAAGGAGACCTATCCTAGTCACCCAAGCGTCGTTACCGCTTTTGTTAAGTTTGCGTACCACCTCAAATATTTTTAAGTCCATTGACGTATGGCTTTGAAACTTTGCACACTTGTTCACCATCATGCCCCTGAACTGTACACAAGAGGAGGTAACTTGATCAAGCATTTTGACAATATTATGCCCCTTTTTCTAAATTAATGTAAATATCTCAGCACATCAATGATCATGTATTGCATTGACACCTAATCTAACAGTGATCCATGATGTTTTGCCAAAACTTTTCAATCCATACACTGATAAGCAGAGGAATAGTCAAGCGCGCTGTCTCTGTGATAGCTAGTTCTTGTTCTTTCAGTGTCTATAAGTCCTAAACTAGTTGTTAGAGGAATACTGGATTCTGACATTTATTTTTGTAATGCTAATGGAATGAAGATGATTATGTAATAAAAGTGCTCATCTGAAAAGTCTTTCATGTCGGATTAAAATGTCACACAGTATTTACAAAAGGGGTGTCAATTGGTATGTGACGGAATTTTATAAATCTGCAGTTAATTGCTCAATATTTGGACAAGACCTAATGCATCGAGGTTGATTAAGTTTTTTAACTTATCAGATACTACTGTGAACTTTTAAAAAAATATTTTATCATGAATAAATTGTTGTTGTTTTTTCAAAAAAGACACTTTCATGTGGTCTTAAATTTCTGGACTTCATTTCATTCAATAAAAGAAAAACAAATTTTGGGCCTGGGGTACTAGGTACGAAAACGTTTTGAAATACTAAATATCAATCGTATGTTAAGATAATTATGCTCACTTCCCACTTAGGACACTCAGGTTCGATTCTTAGTCTGAAAGCATAACTTAAGATTGGTAAATTATCAAAGGTGGAAAAATGATCACTGATGAGTGCTGCAGTGCACAGCAGGGACCTTTGTGTATCTCTCATATGTAAATGTAGAGGAATTGTTGCCATCTTTGGCTGATTCTTTACTATGACGTGATGAGAAAATCCACTTGTTTCATTATGGACCAATCAAGTCAAATTCAAATTGAAATGATGTTCTTATTTCATTGACCAGTAGATGACCCATATTCATATTAGGGATCATTGTGTGCCTTCCCTAAATTTGCCACCAACTTCCACCAAATGCCACCCAAATCCATGGCAAATGGGTGGCACTTGGTGGAAAATGGGTGGCACTTGGTGGAATATCAAGAATTCCACCAACTGCCATGAAATTTCCACCCAACTGGAGGTGGCAGTTGGTGTAAAATTGAACTCAGTTTTTTTTTCATGTGGCACTTGGTGAAAAAGTTGGACTTAGTTAATTTTTCATATGGCAGTTGGTGAAAAAATGAACTTAGTTAATTTTTTGGGTGGCATTTGGTGAAAAAAGACTTAGAAAATCTCAAGAGTTCTGTAAAATGGAACCATTACTTATCATGATGGAATAATAATAGAATTTACGACAGTTGCTGTTCATGCTGCTGTTTTAGCATCATTACATATGCTACTATTTAAAACTAACTGGTAATGTTGCTCAGGTTATACTGATGATGATTACGATGTGGTGGTTCTATTGATGATGATTATGATGTTGGTGGTTCTATTGATGATGATTATGATGTTGGTGGTTCTATTGATAATGATTATGATGGTGGTGGTGGTGGTGGTGGTGGTGGTAATTATGATGATTGTGGTGGTGGTGATTATGATCATTGTGGTGGTGGTGGTGGTGGTTGATTTTGACAATTGTGTTGTTGTTGGTAGTTCATTGTGGTGTTGGTGAATATGATTGTGGTGGTATTGGTGATTATGATGATTGTGGTGGTGGTGATAGTGATCATGATGATTGTGGTGGTGGTGACAACAACAACAACATGTTGTTATTGATGATGATGATGATGATGATGATGATGATTGATGATGATGATGATGATGATGATGATGGTGGTGGTGGTGGTGGTGGTGGTGGTGGTGGTGGTGCTGGTGATGATGATGATGATGATGATGATGATGATGATGACAACAACAACAACAACAACAATGTGATGGTGATTATCATGATCATGATAATGATGAGTTAAACTAAGTTTTCTGTGTACATGTGCTCTGTTGCTATTTTCCCAAAGGTACAGGGATGCATTAATGTTTGATTTAAACTCGGAATGACCTCTCTGCTGGAAAATCTCCTCAAAATATTTGAATCTTCTGACAGTTACTAGCATTAATTTTGTGGAACTTTGAATAGTGAGAAAAAAATTTGTGCAGTTTTGTTTAATAAAATGGATTGATTATAAGGTAACTTTTTTTTTTTTATCATATTTACATCCAAAAAAGATCATGACTTATCATTTTATTTTATTTTTACACATATTAGGCTCTTTGTCTTTGTTTAAAGTTTGACTAAGAGATAAGCTTTATGCATGTACTGTCAAGTATGTTTCACTTTATTCCAAAATAATTGACAAATACTCAGTCAAGCAATGTACTAAGTTTAAAAATTATCATTCAATTTGTAAAATGAAGTTGAAGATGTATAAAGAAATGTTATACACATTTGTTCCAGACACCCCCCCCCCATAAGGATGACAATGTACTTGGACAAGATTCTAAGACCTTTTGGTAAATATTTGAATATTACAATAACTTAAATGAAGACTGACCTCATAGTTTTATCATATTTTATTAGCTTATACTTATTTAAAAGTGCTAAGTGCTATGAAGGGTGAGATAAACAATATTAAATGCCAGTCAAGAAAAGATGTAGAAGATGTATATGATCTAAAGGGTGTGTGTGTTTTTAAGAAAAATCATTATTGGTATTGACAAAGCCTTGGTGTAATTCATGTTGTTGGCTGCATGATTTTGAAAAAATAAAGATATTAAAGTGAATCTTGGTGTACACATGTTTCCAAAGACATTCGTAGAACAAATTGTAGAACAAATAACATTCTTCTGTGAGGCAAACCCTGTTATATTGAACAGATTTATTAAAATGATAGCTTTTTCAGAAAGAAATATGAATAGGGGACTTCTATAGCAGAAGAAGTATAGCCAAACTTGCAGAAAACAACAACCGAATGACTGCATCACTAAAGAAAAGAAACAGGTTATTGACATTTCAATATTCAAAATACCAAAACCGGTAGTTAAATTAACTTTTTACCTGTATTGTCATTGCTAATACAACAGACAAGTGCTCTTGTAAAACATATTTGCAATGATTCAATGTATGAGGCTGAATTCTATAATTAGTTATGGTATATCATTTTGTTGTTATACTTGGTATTAATCTGGCTAGGCCCAAAGCTGAAGAAACTTATTTAAGAGTATGTTTTTAATGTTGTCATTTTATTTATGCATCTATTTTTGAAATATATTTTGAATAATGATAGCTAAAATGAAACCTCCAAAATAAATAATACTAAAACTGTTTTCAGGATTTCTCCAAATGTAGAAATGCAGACAGCTCTTCACCATCAACTGTGATCCTTTGTAATTTTTGTGTACATATGAAACTAAATGACTGCAAAGAAATTTTTTGTTGTTCTTAGGTTGTTGTATGCATACTTCATAAATCCCATGATTTTATTTCCACCAAGTGCCACATAATTTCCACCAACTGCCACATTGGCATGGCATTTGGTGAAAAAAGATCAAAGAAACTGAACGTGGCATTTGATGGAAAATTGTTCCATACTCCACCAACTGCCACCTTGGGGTGGCATTTGGTGAAAAATTTGCCACCAACTGCCACGTGGCATTTGGTGGAAAACGTTCCAATACTCCACCAACTGCCACGTTGGGGTGGCATTTGGTGAAAAAATTTGCCACGTGGCATTTGGTGGAAAACGTTCCAATACTCCACCAAGTGCCACGTTGGGGTGGCATTTGGTGAAAAAAATTGCCACGTGGCATTTGGTGGAAAATGTTCCAATACTCCACCAAGTGCCACGTTGGGGTGGCATTTGGTGGAAAATGGTGAAAAATTAGATCAAAGTCCCATTTTATTCTGTTTTTCATCGTTTTACACCAAGTGCCACCCGTTCCAATACTCCACCAACTGCCACCCATTTTCCACATCCAATTCGTGGCAAATTTAGGGAAGGGAAAGGGTCCAGGTCAGTGACCCTGATAGCAAAAGGCTGTTTGATAACTTGACAATGCCTGTACCCACGGCCCTCAAACTTTGCATTTAGATTGGGGGAAACCAGTATTTGATAGTGTTGTGCCGATGATCAATTATAATTGATCAGAAAGGCCTATGTCGGAGAGAGTCACTAGTGAAATTTGAACAATCAACTATCGAAACAAGAGGCATAACCGCTACCAATCAAAATATGTCATGAAAATATGTTTTGAGTCTGGTTTTTGGTAGTTAAAGTTGAAATGCTACAGTATAACTGTTAAGTTATCTGGTCATTTTCTAATCTAGTCAGTTACTATGTACAGTACCTTTATCATAACAAGTTGTCCTTGTAATTGAAACCTTAATGGATTGGTTCTAAACTTCTCATATTTGTGGTTTAAAAGTGAATTTTAGCTCACCTTAGCCGTAGGCTTAGGGTGAGCTTTTAGGATTGATGATTGTCCGTCGTCTGTCGTCCATACACACTTAGTTTGTTAATACTCTTGGGGTCACATTGTGCCTGAATTGTCAAGAAACTTGGTCAGGACGTTTGTCCCAGTAATTACTCGAATGAGTACGAAAATGGGTCATCTGGGGTCAAAAACTAGGTCACAGCGCCCCAATATGGAAAAACCTTGTTATATAACACTCTAAAAGTAACATTTTCAGCCCAAATGTTGTGTAAAGTTGTCAGAAAGTTGTTTATTGATTTCTAGCTCAAGTTTGAATACGGTTAACTGGAGTCAAAAACTAGGTCACAGAGCCCAGATGTGGAAAAACTTGTTAACACTCTAGAAGTACATTTTCTTGGAAATTTGTCAGAAAGGTTGTTAAGATGATTTCTAGCTCAAGTTGAATATGGGTTATCTGGGTCAAAAACTAGGTCACAGAGCCAAATATGAAATACCTTGTTAACACTCTTAAGTAACATTTTCAGCCCAAATATCCTGGAAATTTGTCAGAAAGTTGTTTGATGATTTCTAGCACAAGTTCGAATATGGGTATCTGGGATCAAAAACTAGGCCACAGAGCCCAAATATGAAATACCTGTTAACACTTCGAGTAACATTTTCAGCCCAAATATCCTGAAATTTGTCAGAAAGGTTTTTTGATGATTTCTAACTCAAGTTCGAATATGGGTATCTGGGTCAAAAACAAGGTCACAGACCCAAATAAAATACCTTGTTAACACTCGAGGTAACATTTTTAGCCCAAATATCCTGAAATTCGTCAGAAATGTTGTTTCAATGATTTCTAGCTCAAATTCATATATGGGTCATCTGGGGTCAAAAACTAGGTCACAGAGCCCAAATAAGGAAAAACCAAGTCAACACTCTCAAGGTACCATTTTCAGCCAAAATATCCTGGAAATTTGTCAGAAAGGTTGTTTTGATAATTTCTAGCTCAAGTTTGAATATGGGTCATCTTGAGTCAAAAACTAGGTCACAGAGCCTAAATAAGGAAAAACCTTATTAATTCTCTTGAGGTATCATTTTCAGCCCAAATATGGAAAAACATTGTTAACACTCTCAAGACAACATTTTCAGCCCAAATATCCTGTCAATTTGTCAGAAAAGTTGTTTCCATGATTTCTAATCAAGTTTGAATATGGTTAATCTGGGGTCAAAAACTAAGTCACGGAGCCCAAATATAGAAATACCTTGTTAAACACTATAGAGGTTACATTTTCATACATCAGAGAAGCCAAATCCCTGTTATTGCCCTTTAATTTTAACAAGTCTATAGCACAAAGTTTTACTGAGGTGAGCGATATAGGGCCATCTTGGCCCTCTTGTTTAAACATGAAATTTATATAGATCTTTCTTTGTGTCTATTTTACACAAGTGACATGTATACAGTATGAAATAAAATTATATAAGTTAAACCACAGAGCTAGTGGTCACATGTTATGTAATAGTAACTTGTAAACACTAAAGGATAGTTGTGTTCTGGATAAATAATGTAATCTAGCAAAGAAATGTACACACAATATTGTTAGGGAACATTGGTGCTTAAAACTGGTGCATGTACTGTATCTTTATGCCTTAAATATGACAGGGCTTTTTCTGCCCATTTTGGGAAAAAGACCCTAGACATTTTGGGAAATTGTGTTGTGAAAATGCCAAAATTTGTAAATTTTACAGTTAAAAAACAACAACGTCTAGTCTCCTGCGATTAGGAAATGATTAATATATATTAGTTTATTTACCCTTTAAAAGACCCAAAAATATCAATCCTTGGGGTGTAATATCTATTGCAATAAATCATGACAGTTAGTAAATAGTTTATACTGATCTCTGAATGTGATGAAAATTATTGATTTCCAAGTTCAATTATCAAACAAACTTTACATCACATAATTTATAAGGATGTTGAAAATGAACCAGTACAGGTAAAAAGACTTCCTAAAAAAAAAAAAAAAAATTATTTGGATTTTTTTCTGAAGATTGGGAAAAATATAATATTTTGCTTTGGGAATGGGTCATGATCAAATCGATAAATAATTGATCATATATATAGGTTTCATAAACTGATTATCGATAGTATTTTTCTGTCTGATTCCAAACACTAATATATGACCCCTATGGATTTTGAGGTCATAGAGTCAAAGGCCAAGATCACAATTGTATATATATATATGAATATAGGTGAACAAAGTTAAATGTAACTCCTATTTACTTGTTCTGTGCTCTTTCAAGGATACAAATTTATCTGCAAATATCAGTCATCATTTGAACATCATTAAAAACTCTACCTACTATCCCCACACTTTTGAATGGTCATGATCCTTAATAAGACTGCCTCAAAGGCAATAAATGTCTGACAAATTAGCTGTCATTCCAGTGAATGCATATATATTTCATTCAGTTGTGCATTTTTTCCTGATGACATTGCTCAAGATTGAATTATTGCGCATTTAAGGCCATACTACCCTGAAGTTTGAGAAACTACAACAATAATACATGTAATCTTTTATTACAAATCAGTGTGTATGCTTAATTTCAAGGGTAAAAAACACAACATTTGGTCATACATTTATATTATTGCTTGCCACTGTAGCTTATTATATTTACTTGAAACTTCAGTAATTTTTCAGAGGAATATTCGTTTGTGTATTTTCAGGGTAACCAAGATCAGGGTTACCAGAGAGACAGTTGAGGTTGGCATTGTAAGTTGAATTTGGTAGTATGATATGGTATAGCTTAAGAATTCAATGATATGGAATTAATTAATGAACGAAGTGTTTAATTATGCTTTTATTATATCAATTTGGCATTGACAAAAGTACTACCAGTCTGCATGCCAACAAAATTGAGTGATATAGTAAATTAAAATAGTTCTAATAGTTCTTTTCTCGGCATTAAATGTTTCTCTACATGACTTGGCGCATGTTGGTGTTTTTTGTTAAAAGCTGAGCTAAGAGTGGCTAAATTGAATTGTTGTGGTTATGCATGTTAGGAATAAAATGGACATTTAAGCAGACCACAAAAACAGCAGCTTTACATTGTAACAGAATTGGTTGTATATTGCAGTCTCAGAACAAATGACTTTACTTTGTAAGATCCGGTGGAACTGATTTTTTTAGTTAACTTTTTCATATTCATGTTTGTCCTTTTTTCAGCCCGAGATGAGGTTCACATTGGAGGAAGAACTGAACCCCACTTGCCTGTTTACATTTATTTGCCGGGAGAGAGACTTTATACAGTACGTAATTCTTTTAGTGATTCTTCAACAATTATCTTCTTTTTCTATATGTTGCAGTGAACATACTTTTTGGTGGGTATGTTAAAAGGAAAAAAGTAGTGAAGCCCAAAATATTGCACCCACTTTCAATTATGCCAACATGTGATGTCTCTGAAGAAAACTACAGAACACACAGATCTGTTTTGCTCATAAAATCTAAGAAAGCAGACAGAAATAGTGTACTTGTGCTTGGCGTCAAATGGTTAAAACAAGATTCAGTATGTAATCTAGAATTTTTGATCAAACCAATTATGCAATTCACTAGTGCAAGGCTTGTGGGCTCGTGCTAATTTTACCACAGGTATAGTGGATGTGTTAGAGATTGATACCATTTGAGTGTTCAGTAAAAAGGGAGACTTTTATTGGTCAAAAGAGATCATTCTCTTGAGATGCATGAATGATATAACAAGTCCTTCTAACACAGTCTGCTAACTGTGAAAAATATATCATTTTGTTGTTGTTGATCACACGCAATAGTGACTTGACTCAATGTACGATAAATAATTTAGTTTTGTGGATTATCATGTTGACAAAAAGTGTTAACTGACAAACCTTGTAAATAATGATTTAAACTGGACCAACATACCTTGTACCAGATTTTGGCAATTTGTCATCCAAAACATGATAAGATCTGAAGATAATTTATAAGAACAACATACTAGTACTGTCCATGTAGTTATAATAAAAAGTAACATGTATCTTTCCAAACTGTGTTATGCCATAATACATCTGTACATTTAACAAATCCAACATTCTGCTGTAGAAAGACGTATTATATAAAGTACCTGTAAATAGATCTCTCACAAAAGATATTTACTGTTCTCTTTTATTGCAGATTGTGCAACAACTACAGGTTGAATGTTGTAGATTCAGAAGACCTTTTTGAGCAGATCTTGGATAGTTTACAGGATGTGAAGCAGTCAGGGTGAGAAATTAGCTGCATTGTAAAATACCTGTCTATTTATTCTTGCTAGTGAAGACACTTTTAGATGATAGGTGCAACTTCAAACTTGGTTTAGTCAGTGGTTGATAACCATTGGACTCAAATTGAATATTGAGCACAAACTGATATATGAGGTTTTGAAATAAGGTGATAATTGGCTGATTTAAATGATGTGGAGTTGGAGTGATTATGCATGTAAAATTAACCTTGGCCTGAACTTAAAGTCAAATCCATTCAAGCCATCAAAATGAAACTTAATACACATGTTGCAGAGGTAATATGTTTGTAAAAGTAATAGAATTATGCTCCTGCTTTTACTCCCTGATTAACAAAGTGTATATTGGAATCACTCAGTGGACGATCTGTCGATTTTTAACAAAACAATAACCTCTGAGGGGTGGTCTTATTTTAAAGAATCAGTTGACATTCCTGTGTGGAGGTGGAATTTAGGGCCATGTTTCACTCCTGTGATAGCTCTATTTTCCCATAAGTTACAAGACAACCAGCTTTTGCATTTTACATGCAAATGAGTTTATTACTGAAATATTTGCAACATTTTAACCCTTTACTTGCACAAATTGTGAGTACATGATATTAACCTTGATGTAAGACCTGCTATTCTTCATAAAATGAAATTTTTCTGGCACAAATATATAAAATCAAACAAATTGCCTGAAATTAATGTTTACCGTAATGAGATTTATACATGGTGAAGATATTTCGGACCTTAAAATTCAGTAGTTTTTTGAAATATGGGTCAGAAAAGTTGAGGTTAAATGCCTCCTTATTTGTATTGTGTTAGAATATTATTTAACTGTTTTAAATGTATTTCAGGCTTAGGGTTCGTCCCCTATTATTTGAAACAATGAAGACGGTGGCCCACCTGAAACTACCAAACCTAGAGATAAGATGGAGACCGGCATGTAAGACCAGAGTGGCACAACACAACAAGGTACATGTCCAGTCTAACTGGGCTTTTTTGTCAATGATAACTCATAAGTACATGCCAACTACTGAGAATGATTGATTTCAACTTTTATCTTTTTATAACAATTTTTAGCTCTACTGGCCAAAGGCCAGAAGAGCGTATGCGATGGTTATGTGTACGTTGTATGTGCCTCCGTGCGTCTGTAATCAATTTCGTGATGCAGTTTTTGGATTGTATCTCAATGAAACTTTTGCAGTATTTAGATATTTATTAGAGCTTGGTTCAGCTATATCCGCCCATGCTTGCCTAGATTAAGGGCCTTGAAAATGCTCATTTTGGTCAACTTATTTTTAGCCATGCAGGTCTGCATGAGAGAATTCTACTTTTAGCCAAGTTTACATGTACATGTAAATTAAAGTCTAGGATTAAGGGAGACAATTTGCTTTTTGGTACTGCAGTTGATTTTGTGAATTACTCTGCCTTGTTCTTGTTGAAAGCCCAAAGACCATTTTTTTAGCTCTAAGTGTCTGTAGTTTGCACATTCATCTTAACAAAATTGGTTGTGAAGTTATGCACCTGGGGTCATTACTGGCCACGCCCAGGGTTCTCAGGTTTGGTCAACTTAAATTGGTAAAGTTTTGAAAATCTGTTTGTGTTTGTACATCCATCTCAGCACAATTGCTTGTGAATGTTTGTTTAAATTGATCAATGTTGTCCTAGGATGCCCTTGACTTTGACCTTTTGACCAACCTTTTTTTTAAATTTAAAACTACAGAAATATTTACCATGAGTACAGTTTTGAAAGCATATTTTTTTATAGATGACTTTTACTTGGCACATATTAAAATAGTTCATGCAACTAATCTGATTACAATACTTTCTGGGCTCAGATGTTGAACGTGCAACATTTTCAGGTAACCCAAACACAAAATGTGAACTATATATCTGTTGCCTTTTACCCATACATACATGCTCTGGATTAAAAATGACCACAAGAGCCATGCCAGTAGAGCAAAGGCCCTTTTGGGCCTCTTGTTAAGATATAATAATGTTGATAAGGTCATATCATTCTGGCCGAGTTATTTTTCCAAGGTCAGCTGTCATGATATCATCTCACATAATAACATTGTATAGTGTTGATTTCGTTCCACCAGTTTTAAATTCATTTTCATTCTTGTTTCAATTTTCGGTAAGCTTATAAAATTTTCAGTCATTTTTTTGACACAAGTTTTATCATTTTATAAAATCCTGCTGTTGTTTGTACCATCAGATGCGGCAGGAGGAGAAAGAAGCGGACAGAAAGAGACTGGAGCGCAAATGCAGAAATCAGAGAGGGAAGTGAGTAAATTGTGCATCATGTTTAAACAGATTCATCTTTAGCTCGACTAGAATAACAAATATAATGAGAGCTATTATACTTGCATTCCTTTCCACGAAGTGTTAAGCGTCGGCCACACACCCAGGTTAAGGTTAGACATGGAAGCCCCTGAGACCATTATCTCAACTGAGTGCCTCAGAAGACTCTAAAAACTTTATCTTGATCTATGTACTTTGGCCAAAGGATAGGCCAGCACTTCTCGTTTAGTCAAACATTACTGATTGTTAAAGTAATAACATAAAATTATTATAATTGTAATGGGTTGTAAAACTATAATATTTTTTTCAGATTGAAACGATGGAAGCTATGAGAGTGGAGATGGATCGCATGAGAGCTGAGATTGCAGAATTGAGGGAGGAAGTCAGGTCTCTTAAAGAAGGGGCCAATACTTGTACGGCCCCTTCAACTGAAATGGCAGAACAGAGCAGGGTAAGATAATTTTACAACTTTTAATAATATTTATAAATTACTGTATAGATAATCTGTTTGGTCGTTTCAGGTTACATAGAATAGAAAAAATGTCTGTCCAAAAGATTTAATAATCACCTTTCAGACATCATTTGAAGAATATAACTGCCTAAGTTAAAACCTATTTTGTTAACAGCCACATTATTCTTACCTTTTCTTATTTCAGATCCCAAGGCCAAAGGGACCTGCATCTGCCAGTGCGCACAGGAGCCTTTTTGCAGCTGTGCGCAGGAGACCTGGCTTCGCTGCGGGCAGTGCTTCTACAACGTCAACTGCGTGCAGGACATCAACAACAACTGCATCAACAACTGCACGCAGTACTTCTGCCCGCAGCACGGCAGCAACTGTGGGCAGCTCTACACGGAAGACAACATCTGCCCGCAGCTCTGCTGCCACTGCCCCCAGCATGTCATCAGCTGGTGGGCAGACTTCTGCCCCCAGCACATCATCAGCTGGTGGGCAGACGGTCGAGGGTGGGGCAGCTCGAGGTCGTGGAAAAGTCTGTAAGTACATACCTTATGATAAGAAACGAATAGAGGTGTTGTGTATGGTCAGAGTGTCTGATATTAAAACTGTTTAATTCTTCAAAGGAATGTTTTTGCTGGTACATTTAATGTGCGGATCAATATTCTCAAAACAACAACAGTAAGAATGGAAATTAATGACAGCACTTTTCATTCCCTGGTTTATTCAAAATGTTGCATCATATTAAATTCAACTTAAAATCTTATCCAGCCCCTTGATATAATCCGTTATTATGTGGGGTCCCTGCCTGACAACCTTATAATTCTATGTGAAATGAAACAAAACATGAACGCTGGAAATAAGATGGAGGAGCTTTGGCATCCACTTGCAGTAGTAATTGTTTTTATTACAAATTTTTATCTCTCTATTACATGTGTTCAACTTTTTCTTAATTTTTGTTATTATATATTTTCAGCAACAAAACGTAAGCGTGTTGATGACGATGGGGGGCAGGCAAAGAAAAAACCGGCTTGGAAATGAGAATAAAAATGCCTGCCCCTCCCCCACCCCTCGACCGGACTCCCTCTTCTGCATCTCAGCCAAACAACATCTCTCTCTGATCCAAAGTATTTAACGACTATGATCCAAATCGCTCCACATCGCTCCGCACCTCTTCTTCACCTTGTACAAAATCCCTGCTCAGCATCGCTACATACATGGCTGCAGTTTACCTATAATACGAAGGCTGCAGTGCTCTACAATGGCTAGAGCTGTGTTTGTGTCATGCCGGTCTCCATGGGCCACCGTCAACAACGTCCTGATTGTGAATGTTGTCTGAAAAAAACACTTGAAAGGACATTCCCACGAACAAGAACTGACGATTTGTTTTAAGTTGTTTGTGTTCATTTTTTATTGGTTAAATACAGGTTTGCCTTTTGAAAGATGCCATTTTTTCAACAGTGTTCTTTAAAAAAAAAAGAGAATGTTCATAGCCTCTTTCATGTTTTAAAGGTATGATGTTCATATTACTAGACTTATTTCACACCTGTTAAAATCAGATAAATTTCTGAAAAGTCCTCAAACTAGTTGGTGTAGTTATCCAAGCTTTTGACTTGACTGCATATATCTACAAATGCATTATTTTACTTTGTTTAATTGCCTAAAGCAGATCTTGACTGAAGCTCCAAAGTATTAGCTGTATATGATTTTGAACAGTTTCATACATGACCTTGGCTTCACTCATTTTTTTTATGTTGTCTGAGCATTGGACAACTATGATCTATTTGAATCTTTTATTGATATTTATCAATTTGTACATTGCTGTCTGTTCAATTCTGACCTTAGTCCCTGTCCTGCGATCCATCTTGATATTGAAAACAGGGGCCCCTGTACTCCACTTAATCCCCCTCCTAGCCTACGCCTGGCAATTTTCAATCCCACCATTATCCCGTCCAACAAATGCCTTTCCCCAAATCCTTTCCTGACCCCTGACCTGTCCACTGTCAAACCAACCTTCTACTCTACACTTTCTTAAGGGCCGGCCCAAGTCATACCATCTTCTCTAACAGACATAGATGTACAAATAGATTGAATGTGTATATGAAATTATATAAGCATTCACAAAGTCTTGTTATTAATTTTACTACAAAAAGTAAGCTTTACCATATAACAAATTAAAGAAACTACAAATTAAGGCAGCATGGTCAGAACTGTTCCTTTTTAGTTCATGATAACCTGAACTGTATGCTTCCATTGACTGGCATAGTTTCAGTATTTTGTATTATGTACTTTAAATAAACTTGCCAATTAAAGCAGAGGATAACCTCTACTGAAACATTCGGAGCAGAACATTCATAACATTAACTGAAATACCACAGGATTATCAAAAAGATAAATGTATGAAACCTGTTATTGTTTACAAAGGTATATAGTAGAAAGGCAAGCCTATTAACCATTTACGAGAGCATTATACACAATATAAGATGTTCGTTGGGAATGAACGTTTCAATACGATACTGTATTATCACTGATTGCATTCAGTGAACTTGTTTTGGGGGAATGTTGCAATCGTTCGTTTGATTTGTTATTTTCTGCTTTTGTGCAGTTTTATTTATTTTTTCGGTATGCTGACGACCTGCAGTTAGTGGTGTTAAAGGTGATGATGATGAGGATGATGATGATGATTGGAGGATGTATATAGTGATTTTTAATATTTTGTTACGTTCTAGTAACTTTTATAAAAAAATAAAACCAAATAAAAAATATTTTTGTGCAACCTATTATGTATGTTTATTTGTTTCATTTATTTTGAAGCATTTATTTGTTTTATATTGTACAAAAAGGTGTAATTAATTGGTAAAACAAACAAAAAACATATTCAAAATAACTTCAAAAGCAGTTTTATATATATATTATTTTATTCGGAACTTTTTTTTGTTTTTGCATTGAATTATAATTATGGTCATTATTTTAGACCTGTTTGTGTTTTACCAAATACTTATACCTTTTTGTGTTTTACTTACATAAAAAATACAAAAAAAAATAATTAAACTTAAAAAATAAAAAAAATAATCTTGTTTGAATTATGTACATATTTGAATTCAGCCGGACTGTTTCAAAGAAACAAGTCTAGCTATTCTCATAGCCTTGGTGTTGTCATTATTGTGTCAAAGCATATCAAATGTTCAAGCTATCAAAATGAAACTTGGTACACATGTGGCGAGCTATAATACACACATGAATAGCAAAGCCATAATTCTGGTTATTGTTGTGAATTATGCCTTTTTTTACACTGAACAAAAGGCGAGTGTTGGCGTTCACTTTGGTGCGCTCTCTTTTTTTGTTGGTGATTATCAACGTATTTTGTTTTTGAATGATTCGCAACATTTCCCTCAGTTATTGTTATTTTCTGTAATAGTGTTCGAAATGTTTGTGCTGATGCTTCTGAAAGCGTATAAATGTAGTTTGTAAACTATTTTAAAACCATGTCATGCTGTAGGGTATTTACATTATTGAGTGTTTATGTTCTACTGTTGCTATTACTGTTGTGACTGTATGCATTATTTTGTGTACTGCATTACAATGCTGATTTAGAATTTTGAACACTTATTAATAGTTCTCATTAATTTAGTTGTTGCTGTTATCGCAACTGTTGATGATAAACCATTGATTTAGTTGTTGCTGTTATCGCAACTGTTGATGATAAACCATTGATTTAGTTGTTGCTGTTATGCAACTGTTGATAAACCATTATTTAGTTGTTGCTGTTACTGCAACTGTTGATAATAAACCATTTATTTAGTTGTTGCTGTTACTGCAACTGTTGATAATAAACTTTAACCTGTGTTTGTCCTATTTGGTAAAGAGTCCTTCTTTCCTTATTGTAGAAGTAATATAATTTATTTGTCAGTTATTCAAGGAAAGTTCTATACTTATGCTGAAACTAAAAAGTTTGGAAACCTGCTCATTATTAATTTTGACCCAAATTAAAATGCTTTCTCATTCTCGAGTTAAATAATCTAGTATTAGATCTCTTTTGTAGTGATGTTTTAGGTTGGAACAAATGTTACTTACCATTGCTTGTTGTATTATACTTATGCAATATGCTTCAATCCTTGTGATATATTTTCCATGACATTATGTTCATATGTACAGCATTTGACTTCAGAAAGCAGCTGATTGAATATGATTGACCTGTGTGGTATGACAATTGAGTGAATATATGAAATCTTGATGATAAAAGTGTTGAATATGATTGACTTTGTGGTAGACATTGAGTGAATATATGAAATTCTTGATGATAAAAGTGTTGAATATGATTGACTTATGTGTAATGACAATTGAGTGCATTCATGAAATTCTTAATGATGAGTGTATTTGTGCTAATGCATAGCAAGGTATGTAACTCTTGCTAAAATAATAGTGTAAGAGTTCTTCCCCTTTTTGATGTAAAAGAACAGTCAAGCATTGTATTTTTCCCTGTGGTGCTCTTATTTAATCTTTATTCAAACTTATTTAGATAATTTAGAACTGTGTCTTAAGTACAACTTAAACACTTTGGATGAAAATTATTTTCAAAAGCAATATTAAATCTTGAATTTACAAAAAATGTACCGTAGTTTTACATCTGTATAATTCAGATAATTATATTATTACTTGTTTAGGTGCTGTTATGTAGGGTCAGTTTGGTAAACCAGTCTGTGTTTAATTAAACAGCATATGTTTTTTTTAATGCAATTCAAGCACAATTATTAGATTTGAGACTGCAATTACAAAAATGGAGCTGTATAAGAGTGAAATAGTAATTTGAGGAATTGATTTTGTATTGACCTTGTGGCTAATTTACAACATTTTGTATTTAAATAAATCTATTTGTACATCAATCTGTCAATGATATTCAGACCTTATTCCCAGTCCTGTTCCCTAACTGTGTCTGCCTTTTTCTAAAACAATCAGGGGCCCCTGTATTCTGACCTTATCCCGAAACAAAATGACCAGGCCTGATGTCCCGCCTTTGTCCATCCCACCATATCCTGCCTTTCCCATACCCTTCCCCGACCCCTGACCTTCTGTCCCCTTTCAAACCCACCACTCTAAGGGCCCACCCTAGTCATGTCATCTTCTCTAACAGATGTACAAATAGATTTAAGCTTGTAATGTTTTTATACTGCAGAAAAGAGAAAGTTCACCTCTGCTTTGTACTACATTAAAGCATTTGACTCGCCTTGTAATCAATATTATAAACCAAAAAGGAAATAAGTTATACAAAATTTACAGGCAGCTTTTAAATATTAATAGAATTAGTCCTAAAATCAACACATTGCCAAAACCAGTTAAATATCAAATTAAAATTAAAATAATCTTAGTTAATCTGCATTCATCTTATGCACTTGGGTGTACGTAATATGTGCATCTATCAATCAGAATTTGTATGTCATTTAGAATCCTTTAATACATGTGTGTTTGTTTTGTTATATTTTGTTTTATAAATACTTTCATTATTTGCTAAATATGTCATTGTTTGGTCATATATTGTATTCTGAATATTTTCATTATTTGCTAAATATATTATTGTGATGTCATATATTGTATTATGAATATTTTCATAGTTCGCTAAATATATTATTGTTTGGTCATATACATGTATTGTATTATGAATATTTTCATTATTTGCTAAATGTATTATTGTGATGTCATATATTGTATTATGAATATTTTCATAATTCGCTAAATATACTGTTGTTTAATCATATATTGTAAAAGAAATGTTTTAATAATTTGCTTTATATGTTATTGTTTGGTCATATATTGTAATATAAATATTTTTAAATTGTTGAATAAATTATGTACAACATACCTATTAATATTAATAACGATGTTTGTATTTTTGTCCAGTGACTGCTAATATACTTAATGAATTATGATGTACGTATTTTTGGCTGGTCACAGCCTGTGAAAATATTAAACCATGCTGTGCGGTATTTTGTATATGTTAAACTAGAAGCAATAAATGCCTTTGTTGTTTTTATCCCATTATACATATTTGCTTGGCCATGTTTAAATGCGGATATCGAAATGAACTCAATATTTGTGAATCTGTGAAGAGCACCCTGGCCCGGATTCGAACTTCGGATTGCCTTGGTAAGAAGTGAGAACCCTAACTGAACAATTGTGTTATAACCTTACATTTTCTAATGGAAGGGGGAATTAATAAGTTAAAATAAATGATAACTTACTTTTAAGGCATATTGGTGATTCGTTTTAACTGTTTAAAGTGCTGTAAAAGAGGTACTATTTATTTAGCTACCTGCAAGCAAAATGCAACAGTTGGAAATGTAATAGGCAGCCTTGATTAAACACTTTTTCATTCAAATCTGGTCCATCAATACTTGTTTATATCTTAAAGAAACCAAACACATATTTGTAACCAAAAACTAAACAATATATGATCGAAACCAGAACAGCCGCAAAATAACTTTGTATTTGAAATCATAAGTAAATGACTATAAGAGCTCTATAAATACATACATTCAAACCTGGCATAGTGTTGCAGCAATAATAATTACCATCTCTACTACTGCAACAGCGTCATACTACTTTTTTACTACTGCAACACGTCACACTACCTTTTTTTACTATTGCTGCAGGCATTTACAACTTTTCTGTGACAGCACTTGGTTCTACCACTTTACTTATATTACATCAACGCTAACACTTTAACAACTGCAGTATTGATCACTGTGGTACAAATTGGCACTACCCCTTCAACTACATCGACAATGATTGGCAATACCCCTTCACCTACTACGACAATGATTGGCACTACCCTTCACCTACTACGACAATGATTGGCACTACCCCTTCACCTACTACGACAATGATTGTCACTACCCCTTAACCTACTAAGTCAATGATTGTCACTACCCCTATTACTACACTGACAATGATAAGCACTACATCTTTAACTGCTACGACAATGATTGGCACTACCCCTTAACCTGCTACGTCAATGATTGGCACTACCCCTTCAAAGCTGCACACTCACAGATTGAACATTTTGACAAGATTTTTATTTTTTGTCTTTGTGTAGTTTGAACAAGACAATTTTTGCAAAAATGCATGGAAACCAGTTCTATAACACAGCTGATAAAAAAATAGATCGCGGACTTCTGTTTAAGTTGAAAAATGATGTTTTCTTAAACCGTTAGCACTACCTTAACTACTACGACAATGATTGACTTTACTACAATAACGGCCCTGATACCAACTTCTAGATCACCAGTTCAATTACTGTGACGGTGATCAGCAATACCTTTTTAACTACAACAACAATGATTAGCTTTACTACTATAACCACACTAATAACAACTTCTAGATCACCAGTTCAACTACTGTGACCGTGATCAGTACTACCTTTTTAACTACAACAACAATGATTAGCTTTACTACTATAACCACACTGATAACAACTTCTAGATCACCAGTTCTACTACTGTGACAGTGATCAGCACTACCTTTAACTACTACAACAATGATTGGCTTTACTACCATAACCACACTGATAACAACTTCTAGATCACCAGTTCTACTACTGTGACAGTGATCAGCACTACCTTTTAACTACTACAACAATGATGGCTTTACTACCATAACCACACTGATAACAACTTCTAGATCACCAGTTCTACTACTGTGACAGTGATCAGCACTACCTTTTAACTACTACAACAATGATTGGCTTTACTACTATAACCACACTGATAACAACTTCTAGATCACCAGTTCTACTACTGTGACAGTGATCAGCACTACCTTAACTACTACGACAATAATCGACTTAACTACTACTACTGCACTGATAACTTCTAGATCATAAGTTCTACTACTCTGACAGTGATCAGCACTACCTTAACTACTACGACAATGAGCGGTTTTACTACAATATCGGCACTGATAACTTCTATATCACCAGTTCTACTACTGTGACAGTGATCAGCACTACCTTTTTAATTAAACAACAATGATTAGCTTTACTACAATATCGGCACTGATAACTTCTAGATCACCAGTTCTACTACTGTGACAGTGATCAGCACTACCTTTTAACTACTACAACAATGATTGGCTTAACTACTACTACTGCACCGATAACAACTTCTAGATCACCAGTTCTACTACTGTGACAATGATCAGCACTACCTTTTTAACTACAACAAGACTGATGACTTTACTACTACTACTACTGCATTGATAACAACTTCTAGATCACCACTACTCCTTTGACTACTATGACACTGGCACTACTTCCTCTACAATTGCAGGGTCACCACTTCCACTACTGTGACAGTGATCAGCACTACCACTTAAAATTACAACAACAATTTGCACTTCTACTGCAACATTGAGCTGAGGAACCCCTTTAAGCACCATGAAATTGGCACTACTACTTCTACTATTGCAGCACTGATCACCACTTCCTTTCCTGTGAAAATGATCACCACTTAAACTACAATAACAATGATTTTCACTTAACTACTGCAGCACTGATCACCACTACCATTTCTGTGACAGCATTCAGCACTCATTTTACCTTTTAACTTCTATGAAATAGATTGGCTCTACTTCTACTACTGCAGCGTTTATCACCTGATTTCTAATGAGACAGCACATTGGCATTTCTAGTTCTACTTCTTGCAGCATTATAAGAAACTGACTTTAGAGACTTGAAACATTTCTTTTACAGAAACACAACAGGACGACACAAAATTTGTAAACTTTATTTTAGGCTTTTCAGACATAATAAGTAACATTATTTAAGACAGTAAAACCAGCATAGCATTTTATATTAAATAAAAATAATGAAGATTTAATCTTCAAATAGTCCAATTAGTTATGTTTTGAAGTGAGAGATTACCGTATACAGAGCCAATGATAATATTTGTGATGCCAGCATAAAATATGAGAAAAACATTACCATTTTGAATTTGCAAAACATATTTCAGCTATGACATTATTTTTCCACAGAAATATGAATACTTTGTCTGCTAATTTAATTCCAGAAAACCATATTAAGATAGTTTCATTTTTCTGCTATCATCATTTCTTTACAGTCATCATCTATAACATTCATGTGCCACAGTCATGGCTGCATCTGTAGGTCATCTCTGAATCCATCCACCCAAGAAAGAGGTCCTGCAAAATATTCAAAATTACATAAATGTCTCCAGATATGATATGAATCATGTGTAAACGTAGAAACACATACAAGAATACAATGTACACATCATTAAATGCTACCCAAGTGAGGAGAAACATTGTTTAAAGAAATACTTGAAGGGGTACTGGACACCCGGAACCATTTCCCTGACACTTTTATGCAAACCTTAACTTCTTTATACATAAAAACTAATACTTTTCCTATGTCTTAACTGTGTATCTAGGCAAGAATACTCTTGTTACCATTTGTTATCAATCAATTTTTTTTTACGGAACAACAATTTAAAGACAGTGATACTCATTGGTGGAAATTAGACTCTCGGACAGCTACATTTTCTGGGAAATGGAGATCAGATTATATTTGATGTTTCTCCAGATATATTTAATAGATTAACATGAAATTATAAAATTCATTACACTGCCTATGTGTTAATATGTGTTCCTTATCCCTGATTTAGTGTCTTCACTACATTTAAATAATTGTATCATGCTAACGTATGATAGAAAAACTTTGAATTTTCAATAAAAGTCATGCACTTCCATATTTGAATGATAAAAAAAATGAAACAGTTATATTCTATTATCAAGTTTATTTTTAGCATATATTATTGATATATAATCATAAACATCAAAATGGTGACTTAAAAAAAGCAAAATGTCCAGTAAAAGAATGAAAGGTCCACTCGGCTTATCAAAATCAATGAGAACCTTTTTATATTATCTGTTTTTAAAACAATAAAAACAAAAACGCTTGCTTTCTGGCCATGTAAGCTGGCCTGTAATTAAATATGCAGAGCCTCACCGTGCTGTCAAGCAGTCTGATATCAATCCTGGCTCTTAAAATCAGTTGGAGATGTCAATTCAACATAGCTGAAAAACTGGCAAAGTTCAGTGCATCTACGCCATCGGCAGTATCTGCAAGAGGAAGGTGTTGATTTGGAAACTGCATTTATAACCAAATTGAGAAAGTTTTTATCCGTCCTAAGAAGTATGTATTTATGTATGTAACATGTAATTATGTAACTTATAAACATGATCTTCACTTAGGTATAATTCTAAAAAAGAAAAGGTTAAATCTTGTATCAAAATTTGAATTTTGATGCTTGTAAAAAGTATAGACTATTAATGAATGCATCGATGGCTTGTAGTCCAGGTTTTAATCGCTTACCTGAAGTTTGTAGGGCTACAGTCGAGGGCTTTGCTGTAAACTGTAGGGGCTGTTACTTCACACTCTTGTCTGCAAGGGCAATGGTGGCTTAGGTGACTGGTGTTACCAATCTGCATTTTTGGCCAATTACAACACAGTGTATCTGAAAATGACAGAGAAATTATTGACCATGCACTTATGTAAGCTATACTGAGAATATGCCTCGAGTCTGTATCAGATGACACATCCACACAAAAATGTGTGGCATCCAATACAGCAATACTGTCAAATTGCCTAAACATGTGTATATCTGTCATGAAGCTGTGCTGGCTCTGCAGCATCATAACTACTACACATGAACATTCACTAGAAATTTCAGTTGACAGAAAAGAAACAACTAATACTTGACAACTTTTGTCACCCTGAGTGCACATTCAGACCATCTAGTTACTTGTCAGCAGCAACATAAAGATCTTAAGAAGGCTGTTTAATACTGCACTTATAAGCTTAAACAGGCAAGCAAATATTTTAAAAGAAGAAAATCTGGTTAAAGATTTCTATAGAAAACGCCAAGCTCCAACTCGGTGATTAAGGCCCAAATTAAAAGTGTTGCCTAGTAACACAGCAGACTTATTTCATTATCTTTATCAAACCTCATCAAAGTAACACAGAAAAAAACAAGAAATGGCCTTAACTCTATAAAATGCATGGCAGAATGTCTGATGATGGTCTGATATGCATGGCAGAATGTCTGATGATGGTCTGATATGCATGGCAAAATGTCTGATGATGGTCTGACATGGCAGAATGTCTGATGATGTTCTGATATGCATGACAAAATGTCTGATGATGTTCTGATATGCATGGCAAAATGTCTGATGATGTTCTGATATGCATGGCAAAATGTCTGATGATGTTCTGATATGCATGGCAAAATGTCTGATGATGGTCTGATATGTATGGCAGAATGTCTGATGATGGTCCGATATGCATGGCAGAATGTCTGATGATGGTCTGATATGCATGGCAGAATGTCTGATGATGGTCTAACATGGCAGAATGTCTGATGATGGTCTGATATGCATGGCAGAATGTCTGATGATGGTCTGACATGGCAAAACGTCTGATGATGGTCTGACATGGCAGAATGTCTGATGATGGTCTGATATGCATGGCAGAATGTCTGATGATGGTCTGACATGGCAAAATGTCTGATGATGGTCTGACATGGCAGAATGTCTGATGATGGTCTGATATGCATGGCAGAATGTCTGATGATGGTCTGATATGCATGGCAGAATGTCTGATGATGGTCTAACATGGCAGAATGTCTGATGATGGTCCGATATGCATGGCAGAATGTCTGATGATGTTCTGATATGCATGGCAGAATGTCTGATGATGGTCTGACATGGCAGAATGTCTGATGATATTCTGATATGCATGGCAGAATGTCTGATGATGGTCTGATATGCATGGCAGAATGTCTGATGATGGTCTGATATGCATGGCAGAATGTCTGATGATGGTCTGACATGGCAGAATGTCTGATGATGGTCTGACATGGCAGAATGTCTGATGATGGTCTGATATGTATGGCAGAATGTCTGATGATGGTCTGATATGCATAAAATTAAACACTTAGCCTGTTGGCTGGTGTAACACATCAAAATCAAATGGGGGGGGGGGGGGTCAAGAAGGATATCTTCGTGCAACTACTAACCATAGCTGCCTTGTGTGTAATGCTTTATAAAGCCTGGTTGAACTTCACAGGTAGATCATATGAATGCCAATGCTCAGGTGTCTGTTGAAGTGTTTAACTCTGTGCAAGATTCTGAAAATAAAATTGAATTAAAATTAGCAAAACTTAAATAAAGGTACATTGTATACATATAGATCCTGGGAAAACAATTCTGTCAATATCTACAAGTAATCTATAATTGCCTGGCAGACCTTCATACATACGTCTTAAGGCCTGCTGGTCCCTTCCCCTGAAGTAAATGCACTTTTTTTATAAACTGATGCTGCAGAATTTTTTAAAACTAGAGCTATCACTGAAGGTGATTAATACCCCCAAATGCCGCCCTGATATGAAATTGCAGTCAACTATTTGGAAAGCCAACCTTTAAATGACAACTTTATTTTATGGACTATCGTCAGTTATTCATTTTTTTATTATGTTTTTAAAAGTTAGAAAAAGGCTCTAAACAATATCAGTGATGCTAATACTGAGATGTTAATACTGATATATTTGATGTTCTAAAGCACAGAATATACGATTGCCTATGGCCATCTATAAATGAGTTAAGTTACTTTTTTTCAAGTAACTTGCTACTGACAAGAAAAAAGTAACAAAGGGCAATAACTCTGTAATTGGCTGATTCACAAATAGAATTGCGGTTCCTGTACACTGAACTTCCTCTCATTATGATCTATCACTGTATGAAGTTTTATTGAATTCCTTCAAATAGTTTTCAAGTTATGCTTCGGACAAGAAAAAGTAACAAAGGGCAGTAACTATACAATTATAATACCTACATAGTATCAACAAGATGGCCATATACTTCTCACCTGAGGACACAGCCTACTTTAGCTGAAATGATAACCTTTTTTTCACCTGCAACGACCATTATTTAAATTTACCAAGAAAACAACACAATCATTTTACCAGCCCCTACTGAATAAAAGACTTGACCTAGTGACCATGTTTTTGACCCAAGATAAACTAGTATATTTTTTAACTTAATCAATATCATTCTAGTCTCAAGTTTGGCAAAGATTGAATTAAAAAGCAGCCGCTTTTGTGTAATCCAGTTTGACCAAGTTGTTGACCATAGATGAGGTGATCAGAATTTCAAACCCTGGAGACCCAGATATCAGGAATTTACTTTTGCATAGTCTGGGGCAACTTCTACTTCCTTGATGCCACTTTGTTTGGGGCTGGACCTCTTCTGATACCACTGGGGCAACTTCTACTTCCTTGATGCCACTTTGTTTGGGGCTGTTCCTCTTCTGATATCACTGGGGCAACTTCTACTTCCTTGATGCCACTTTGTTAGGGGCTGTACCTCTTCTGATATCACTGGGCCAACTTCTACTTCCTTGATGCCACTTTGTTCGGGGCTGGACCTCTTCTGATACCACTGGGGCAACTTTACTTCCTTGATGCCACTTTGTTAGGGGCTGTACCTCTTCTGATATCACTGGGCCAACTTCTACACTCTGGATGCCACTTTGTTTGGGGCTGTACCTCTTCTGATATCATGGGCCATCTTCTACACTCTGGATGCCACTTTGTTTGGGGCTGGACCTCTTCTGATATCACTGGGCCATCTTCTACACTCTGATGCCACTTTGTTTGGGGCTGTACCTCTTCTGATATCACTGGGCCAACTTCCACTCCCTGGATGCCACTTTGTTTGGGACTGTACCTCTTCTGATACCACTGGGGCAACTTCTACTTCCTTGATGCCACTTTGTTTGGGGCTGTACCTCTTCTGATATCACTGGGGCAACTTCTACTTCCTTGATGCCACTTTGTTAGGGGCTGTACCTCTTCTGATATCACTGGGCCAACTTCTACTCCTGATGCCACTTTGTTGGGGCTGACCTCTTCTGATATCACTGGGCAACTTACTTCCTTGATGCCACTTTGTTAGGGGCTGTACCTCTTCTGATATCACTGGGCCAACTTCTACACTCTGGATGCCACTTTGTTTGGGGCTGTACCTCTTCTGATATCATGGGCCATCTTCTACACTCTGGATGCCACTTTGTTTTGGGGCTGACCTCTTCTGATATCACTGGGCCATCTTCTACACTCTGGATGCCACTTTGTTGGGGCTGTACCTCTTCTGATATCACTGGGCCAACTTCCACTCCCTGGATGCCACTTTGTTGGGACTGACCTCTTCTGATATCACTGGGCCAACTTCCACTCCCTGGATGCCACTTTGTTAGGGGCTGGACCTCTTCTGATATCACTGGGCCAACTTCTACTCCCTGGATGCCACTTTGTTGGGCTGACCTCTTCTGATATCACTGGGCCAACTTCCACTCCCTGGATGCCACTTTGTTTGGGGCTGGACCTCTTCTGATATCACTGGGCCACTTCCACTCCCTGGATGCCACTTTGTTTGGGACTGTACCTCTTCTGATATCACTGGGCCAACTTCCACTCCCTGGATGCCACTTTGTTTGGAGCTGGACCTCTTCTGATATCACTGGGCCAACTTCCACTCCCTGGATGCCACTTTGTTGGGGCTGGACCTCTTCTGATATCACTGGGCCAACTTCCACTCCCTGGATGCCACTTTGTTTGGAGCTGTACCTCTTCTGATATCACTGGGCCAACTTCCACTCCCTGGATGCCACTTTGTTTGGGACTGTACCTCTTCTGATATCACTGGGCCAACTTCCACTCCCTGGATGCCACTTTGTTTGGGGCTGGACCTCTTCTGATATCACTGGGGAAAGTTCAGCCTGTGTCAAGCAACATGGAATTTCAGCCTAGAGCTCATCACTGAAGCATTCAAATATCACCACAGATAATATACATGTTCTTGTAAATGGCTACATTTTTGTCAGAGCATAACTCTACTTCCACAAATATAACTTTAAAGTGAAAAAGTGAATTTGTTGGGAAATGAGAATACTATATCTGGCCTAGACTTGAAAGATGTTACAGAGTGAATGGTTTAGTCAACACTTTTGTTGTACAAGCTATAGACTGTTGTAATAAAAAGCCCATACACAAAATCATGTTTCTTATGCACAACATTTTTCCTCAACTCATTCATGTGTGTGAAGCTTGAGGTCAATATCTCAAAAATATATGGAGTTATGGAGAAAAGAAAACTTGATATAGTATAAAACTAGACAGTTGTTTTGTTATTAAAAACTGAAGTCTTCCCCCACTGCATACCATCTCAATATAGTGAACATTTGTGGCAAGTTATTTCCAATCCTGAAAGAGGCTTAAGAGATTATAGAGCAGACATGAAATGCAGTAATATGACCTTTGATGTCTAAGTGTGACCTTGACCTTGAGCCAAGCTGGTTGCTCTCTGCATATTGTCTCAATGTCTCAATATGGTGAACTTTTGTTGGGAGTAATTTCAAAATCCTTCAACTGGTTGAATGTTATGAAGCAGACAGGAATTGTGATGTACACAAAACAGACAATTGCAGAGTTTCACCTCAAATCAGTCAATATGTGTATGAAGTTTGAAGTCAATACCTCAAAAAATATTGAGTAATGGAAAAAAGTAGACTTGTCCCGATGCCCTAGGATGGACCAATGGACAAATGGACTGATGGAGAGACATTTATTACTGATACAAACATATGTTTCAGTTTAAAGAATATATGATCAGTGAAAATAGCAAGTGACCTTTTACATTGCTGTTCATCCGAATCTGCTGCCAGAACACAGACCAGTCTTGGACTGCTAACACCTTGTTGTGCAGCAATTGGTGGGTGATGACTGCTAGATCAGCTGCTGGATGGTGCTGGAAACACACCCCCAAAACACCTTGTGATCTGCTTGCCTCGCAGCTAAAATGGAAATAAATCTGCTAAATAAAATAGCCAGAATAGGAGTCTTCTTGTTAGTAAGCTGTAACATTGTTTACGTCGTTATGAGCATGTGTAGCTTCATCTACATCATTACTGTTGTCTATCCACTGCATGGTTGTAGAATAGGCAATCGGCTAGCAAGTAACTTCCTCCAAGTCTGGTTACAGTAGATAAATATAAATGGACTAAGCTCGATGTTTTAAACGGTCAAGCAATCCTAATATGAATAGAGTAGACATTTTAAATGTAAGAAACTTGTCCAATAAAAATTACATCCAGATGTCATTAAATTAAAAAAGACCACTTAATTAATACATATCTTACATATGAAACTATATACACATGTTAAGTTCATCTGGCTTTCTATACACTCTTCCCGACTTTGTTTCCTAATTAATGGCTGTTTATCTTTTTAAAACATATTTCTCGTTCATTGTTAAGTTAATAGTTAAATGTTACCCTAAGAGCCACTTACCGCACTGCTTTACAAACAATCAGAATACCTCAGCCTTCTCCACCATACGGATGTTTCTATGTCACTATCATCAATACTGTTGGTGAGCAACAAAATGGGCTGGTGTTCCTGGGATTGCCTGTCTGCTTCTTGGGACTGAAGTTTGAAACATGTCTTTATGTAAACATGTATGTTAACTAAATGGAATGCAACTAATAACATGTTGAAATTCATGAAGGATATTGACTTTCCTCAAGAATTTTTTGCACAAGTTCTGTTCAATGTTATAAATGACACATGATTGATTAATTGTCTGTTTTGTGCAAGGAAAAATAGTAAAGGTACTGTCAGTTTTATAGGCTTCGGCAGTGTCGTCTTTGTGCATAAACTTTACCATAGTAAACACTAGATAAAATGTTGAAGGTATTCAAATGAAACTTGGTGGATATGTTCAGCAAGGCCCATTACTCTGGCTTTAATGCTTGTTGAGTTGTGCCCCTTTGTGGAATGTTAATCAAGAAACGAAAGTTGGTATTTGGTCCGCGGCTCTCTTTTTGGTTTTATGGGCATTACAGCAGGTATAACTTAACAGACCTAGATAATTACCACCTGGTAGGGAAACTTCAGGTCTCTAATTGAAAGACCACAAACACATCATACTTGTATGACCATTTTCATCGTTCATATTTACATGATCATATGTGTTAAATGTGCATGGAGAAACTACTATGCAAGATATACTGGAGGTTGATTGCACATAAACCTGTTTAAGCCCCAGGGAGTTTTTACGTAAGTTTCACTGACGGTGCAATGAAAGTCACCCCAACAGTCACCAATGACAATATTACAATAATGTTTCTTGTCTTGTAGCATTGTGTCTCTTGATTGGGGCTTGCTTGGCCTTAATTCTTATTTTTTAAACAGGATCTTGGTTAAATTTGAGGATTCTGGGCTTGTCCGTGTAGTTTCCATTGTTTTGATGAACAAATGGCTCCATGTACCTGCGACAGTGTCCGGTCCATCTCTTCTTGTGACTGGGTCCTAGCATCTGTGCTCTGACCTCCTCCTCTTGTGACTGGGTCCCAGCATCTGTGCTCTGACCTCCTCCTCTTGTGACTGGGTCCCAGCATCTGTGTCCTGACCTCCTCCTCTTGTGACTGGGTCCCAGCATCTGTGCTCTGACCTCCTCCTCTTGTGACTGGGTCCCAGCATCTGTGTCCTGACCTCCTCCTCTTGTGACTGGGTCAGCATCCCTGTCCCTACCTCCTCTAGTGACTGGGTCCCAGCATCTGTGCCCTGACCTTCTCCTCTTGTGACTGGGTCCCAGCATCTGTGTCCCGACCTCCACCTCTTGTGACTGGGTCACAGCATCCCTGACCTCCTCCTCTTGTGACTGGGTCCCAGCATCTGTGTCCTGACCTCCTCCTCTTGTGACTGGGTCCAAGCATCTGTGTCCTGACCTCCTCCTATAGTGACTGGGTCCCAGCATCTGTGTCCTGACCTCCTCCTCTTGTGACTGGGTCCCAGCATCTGTGTCCTGACCTCCTCCTCTTGTGACTGGGTCCCAGCATCTGTGTCCTGACCTCCTCCTCTAGTGACTGGGTCCCAGCATCTGTGTCCTGACCTCCTCCTCTTGTGACTGGGTCCCAGCATCTGTGTCCTGACCTCCATATCTTGTGGCTGGGTCCCAGCATCTGTGTCCTGACCTCCTCCTCTTGTGACTGGGTCACAGCATCCCTGTCCCTACCTCCTCTAGTGACTGGGTCCCAGCATCTGTGTCCTGACCTCCTCCTCTTGTGACTGGGTTCCAGCATCTGTGTCCTGACATGCTCCTCTTGTGACTGGGTCCCAGCATCTGTGTCCAGACCTCCTCCTTTTGTGACTGGGTTCCAGCATCTGTGTCCCGACCTCCTCCTCTTGTGACTGGGTCCCAGCATCTGTTTACCGACCTCCACCTCTTGTGACTGGGTCCCAGCATCTGTGTACAGACCTCCTCCACTTGTGACTGGGTCCCAGCATCTGTGTCCCGACCTCCACCTCTTGTGACTGGGTCCCAGCATCTGTGTCCCGACCTCCTCCTCTTGTGACTGGGTCCCAGCATCTGTGTCCTGACCTCCACCTCTTGTGACTGGGTCCCAGCATCTGTGTCCCGACCTCCACCTCTTGTGACTGGGTCCCAGCATCTGTGTCCCGACCTCCACCTCTTGTGACTGGGTCCCAGCATCTGTGTCCCGACCTCCACCTCTTGTGACTGGGTCCCAGCATCTGTGTCCTGACCTCCACCTCTTATGACTGGGTCCCAGCATCTGTGTCCCGCCCTCCACCTCTTGTGACTGGGTCCCAGCATCTGTGTCCCGCCCTCCACCTCTTGTGACTGGCTCCCAGCATCTGTGTCCCGACCTCCTCCTCTTGTGACTGGCTCCCAGCATCTGTTACCCAAGCCATGCTCTCATCCAAGACTGTGAAGCCCTGTAGGTAGAAGTCTTTGTCAGTAACACATACAGAAATAGGTTACTAGGCAAACCTTCACATGTTTATTGAACCAAATGAAATGCAAACGTCTGTATCAACCAAGTTAACCAATAGGAACCGTAACCTTATTCTTCATTGAACCAATTAAAAAATTCAAATAAGATTTATATCAATTACATGTGTGTATATAAGAAAACTGCTCTATTACAACCGAGAAATAAAACATGAATTACATGATCACACATGATTCTTTAATAATGAAATTCCCTTTTTGTTTTATGTAAAATTACTCCTTTTCCCTTTTATATTACGAATTCGCAGAATTTTTTTAAAGCTTGAACACTATTATTCCACAAATTATGAACACATTGTCTGTTGATTTATTAAACACCCGAAACCCTAATCAAGATAGTTTTGTTTTTTTATATCATCATTTGTTTAAAGTCACTATAACATCCATTTGATACTGTAATGGCCATATCTATGGGTTCATCTCTAAATCAATCCACCAAAGAAAATCCTGCAAAATATCATTCAAAACCTCATTATAACGCGTAATGTCTTAAATTATGATGTAAATCGTATGAAAACTTTTACATACATTCAAGAAAGCATTAAACATATTAACAAATGCTACCTAAATGAGGAGAAACAAGGTATTTAAGTTAACTACTTGAGGGTATACATTATAACCGAAAGCATTTTGTTGTGTGCCGACACCTTTATGCAAACCTTCACTTCTTTACTTTCACTTTTCCTAACTTTTAAATTTGCACGAACACAGATTGACTGTTTCGACAACTTTTTATGTCTTGGAATGAGCTTTTTTTGTGAAAACAAACACTTTAAGAAAATTGAAATTTTTGGCCTTGTTTCAAACAATTGAGATCTGTTGTATTGTGAGTATTACGTTATATGAGTGAAGTGAAGGCATTGATACCAAAATCAGCTGATTCTGAGACAAAAATGAAAAAACCTGACAAAGCTGTCAATCTGTTAGAGTACAACTTTAAGTGTGTATCAAAGCTCTTAAAAACTGTCCTGCAACAGCAATTTAAAGGCAGTGATATTCAACAATGGAAGCTTAAGGCCCTCTAGTGAGACAGCTACCTTTTCTGAGAAATGGATCCCTTGTCCCTGATTTAGTCCCTTCACACCATTTAAAATGAGTTTAATAGAGTTTTATGATAGAAATACTTTAAATGTTCAATAAAAATCATGCATTTAAATATTTGAATAATGAGAACAAATGAGAATTATTAATCTAGCTTTTAAAATAGATAGACAACCATGAGCTTCAAAGTGGTGATTAAAGACAAACAAATAAACCTTGTAAAACAGTGTTTACTTTCTTATCTGTATCCCTTTCTTACATACTCCATCTGCCCTTACCCAAGAAAAGAAATTAATGTCCACAAGGTGTCTTATGATCCAGGAGAATCCTGTTTACCTATCTGATTTTAAAGCATTCTAATGGCTTTCTACACATCATGATTCCTCAATTTGTATCTAGTCTCCAAAGGTGTCACAGTTGTGATACCACTAAGTAACTTTTTGTAAAAATTACATAAAAAGCTCAAACTCAGGAAGTCTGGTGGAGTTTGCCATCCTGGAAATAAACAAAGCTCACCATGCTGCTAAGGAGTCTGATTTTATTCATTGCCGCAGTTCAGCTGAAGATGTGGATTCCAAATGAGGAAGACCTGCCTGGTGCACCGGAACTTACGCCAGTATCTGCAAAAGAAGGGTGTAAATCTGGGAAACAGCATAGTCAATTTGAGAAAATTCTTAACTTATATAAGTAGTCTACAAGTATGAACCTTATACAATGATTAGAAGTGCCAAAATCTGAATTTAAGAATTATTAAACAAACAATGTTTGGTCTAGGATCTAAACTTGAATTTAGATGCTAAAACTGTGAGTTTTGATCAAAACAAGTGCACACTTACAGCGAGTGCAAAGATGGCAAGGGAGCCACAATAAACACGTTTCTTGGTTCTGGGTTTAGGGAAATGCCTGCTGGAATAACAAAGGCAAATGTGCTTCTCACATATATGGATATCTCAGCTACTGCAAGAAGTCATATGCAGAGACTTGATGATAAGGCCAGTAGAAACACCATTAAACTCAATGAGGATCATCAGACATGGCAGCTAAGCGCCAGCTTGTCACTGAGCACAAAGGTAAATGTGGCATCGGAAATCCAAATCACTCCAGCCTGTCAGTGGATGGCTGCTGTAATTCAAAGCACATGGTTTCTTCATGCAAACCTGGACAAGCTGCTTCTAAAGTCTATAGTGTAGCTATTGAAAATCACACAAGTCACAAGTACGAGTATCACAGTGGTGACAAGCTGTGCTGGGCGGGTGCTTAATTGCCCAACACAAACTATGAAGTAGTATGAAGTTCAATGTCCATGTGGCTATGCATTCTGTATAGCAAGTCTGCAATACATGGAGCCACCTTCAGAATAAAAGATGGCTCATGCAATTGCAGAAGAGTTGTGAAAGGAAGATACTAGCTCTTACACTGACAACTGCCCTTAGAATGCAGATTTTCTATGTACCTGGAATGTATGTAAGAAAGCTGACCCACAGTATCCTGGATCTAGGCAAATAAGAATTATAAAAAGATTGAGAAAGATTGGTAGAAGCAACATATGGACCTGATTTACTGCTCACCTTAAGTTTGTAAGGCTTCATGCAATTCAGTGCTACTCTGGAAACTACTGTCACTGACAGACGAGTCTCTCGTCTGTGAGGGGAAAGGTGGCTCAGGTGACCGGTGGTACCACTCTGCATTTCTGCCAACACACAACATCAGATACCTGAAAATGACCATGAGCTCATGGAAACTTTACTTGAAATATGCCTACAAAAGAGTGAGGCAATCATTACATGAGTACTGTCAAAAATGCAGAAACATGTAACTTTAGTCGTTCTTTGGGTCAGACACTGATGACTGAAAAACTAACTAGATATGTCTGTTAAGGAAAAATAACAACTATAAATTGGAAGCCTTGTTACCCAAAGCATGTAGTTACTTGATAGCAGCCTTAAAAAAGGTAGAAAACGTCCCGAAAAGTATAAACACTTAAACATTTATCAATCAATCAGTCAATCAATGAACCTATCTTACACAAGCCATGGGAGATACTTAAAATATGATTTGATGAATTAGGTAGGTTGGATAGTTGGGACCACATATCCAAGGTCTTAATTCTTTGAATAGTCAAGCTGACAATGTATTAAATTATCTTTTTTAAAATTTAAATTTATCACCCCAGTAAATATATGCCTTCCTCTTCCTTGTCAGAGGCAGTCCTGGTTAAGATTATGTTGTATCCACACAATATTATCCTTGTAACCTGGGTATGGAACAACAAAATAGCTTTAGCAAAAGTAAAGCAATACTAGATCAATCGCCCAATCTTCCCCAAATGTTCTACTATTCTATGCATACCATCTATATCACTGTGTATAGGACACTAGCAAAGATAGGATGCAGGCAAAAAAAACACGAGAAAAATCCTGGAAAAAAATTCATACAATATGACCCAGTGAAAAATGTCAGTCGGCAGCCACCGTATTTGTTTTGACGAATTGTATTGAATAAAGGAATGGCAAAGTTTATAAAATAGTACAGTCCATGTACATAAATGATAAAAATATTCAAATAACAATGACACAAAGTGGTACAAAGCTGATTAATGGTTAATTGCATTACTGTATTAAATAATTAATAATCAGGAATTTCATTCTGTCATCCTGATGTCCCTCTCCTCTAAACCCTCAATTGTTTTGCTGTCGTTGCGAATAGTAAAAGCAATTGTATACTTATGTAAATGTTCTCAACACTTTAGGCGAAGTATTTCAAACATGTGGTATAATGGAAGGAACAACACTGTCATCGCAGCAGTTTGTACCGTAAATGACTGGGTATTAGACGCACTTTTTTCCCTCAGATTTTGATGCAAAAAAATGCCTGCGTATAATACCCAGTAACAATTTTTTGAACTTTTTTTCTGATGTCAATTTCAAGCCGAGAGTTTGTTTAGATTTATGTAGAAAGGGATGTTACTCGCGTCATATTGATCGAGTATATACGGGTTAAAACGGCAGTTGAAGATCGGGATACGGTATATCGTAAGACGTTTATAATTTCAACAAAAATATTTTATATTTGGACACCCATAATTATTTCCCAAAATAATTTATTTTGCGTACCTAATTTTCGGACACCCAAAGGACATCAATCATAACTTTCATAGTTACCAAGTTTCACAGACGAAGAATATTGATTTTTATCTTTACACTGCCTGGCTAGATTACCTAACCGTATACACCACTGTGACAATTTAATTAGTTACTACCCATCCTAAACGATTTATTGCCTGTTGAAAAGGAAGTGTGATATATTTATTTGAGGATTAAACAAACAACAAGGGCAATCAAGGGATTAAGAAAACATCGACATGGCATGTTTGTAAAACGATCTGCCAATAAGCTTTCAAACTTGTACCACAATTACGGTATAGACTATATGAAGCAATAATCGTACAGTTATACATTAATCCTGCATAGCAATGTCCATGCTCTCCAAGAGATCCTCGTGGGCATAACTGTAAGTTATGTGACGTCACACAGTGTGACTCTTTGATCTGAAGCCGATAGAATCTGTTTATTCAGTTCAGTGCATGTATAAAATGGTGTTTTAATTAACTTCATTAAGGATTTACAATAAGTTTATGACCATTGATTACTACGGATAAATTAATAAGTGGTAAAAAGCAAACATGAAGAAAAAAGGCAGGTTAAACAAACATGTAAATAAAATGTAAAAATGATAAATTTCTATGTATTCGGAGAGCGAAAAAAATAATTAATTTATGGTGTCCGAACTCTTGTGAATTACGGTATTCAATATTATTTTGAATAATAAATTGAATTAAACAATAATCAAACTTACATATAAAAAAGCAAAGTTGGGCACTGTCAAAATATTTTTTGCTTAACATAACTTTTCATTCTCGACAGTATGGTTTTAAAGATAACCATCGCCATTTTCACGAAAAATATTTTTTTTGTCACTGTCAACAAACATGGTGGCTGAAAATGCCGGACGATTTTGACATTTTTTCTATGCGTCTTTTAACCAAAAACATAGATTAAAAGTTTTTTTCTCGGATTTTCACAGATTTTTTTCCCTGCGTCTAATACCCCCTATCGTCTTATACCCAGTCATTTACGGTACTATAGCAATAGTATAGAAAGGCTGCTGGCGTTAGATAGAGGGAGTTTTTCACACCTTCACACTTTGACAGTGCACATTCACGCAACATCACAGTATAAATGTCTATATATTTTTAATACAGAAGCATACAATGTAAAATCTACCCTAAAATTTTGAAACTTAGAATGAACAAATGATTGATTGTTGTTGTCTGCTGATGCTATTACTAGCAGCTAAACCTGCCCAATTTTCCACTGATCCATCAATCGATTTGAGTAATGTCCCGTTGAAGTGAAATGTAAACATTAAAGACCTTTCCTCCAATTATTTCTCTATTTATGCAATTTCAGCCAGAAAACAATGTCAAAGTCTAATACTATACACTTAACAAAACTTATAAGTATACAGGTATAAATATGCTCATATCTCAGTAAATACTGGCCTGATTTGGCTGAATTTTTCAACAAGTATTGCTTAGATATACGGTATGTTGTTTTATTTATTACATTTTATAAACGGTCAGATTTAAACAAACAATCAACACACTGAAAATATAGAGCTATTGATATTGCATGTCAGCCACAAAAACATTTCTTGATCCAATCTGTAAAAACCTTCAATTCAAATTCATAATCACACATTTTGATTTACCCTATAAAAACCTACTCAATATCAAAGCCTAAGAAATGCACAATGGAGCAAAGACAATAGCTTATCTGCATTTTGGTAGTTGAATAAGGTTTGAATATAACAACAATTATTAAAGCCGGTTACATTTTGTGTGCATTGTCCCTGGCAACATGTGTACGTATGAATATCTTGAACAGTTTTAGAGTTATGGCCCAGGATCAACAACAAAACCAAGGCTAAGACAACTAATATTTGCATTCCTACCTTTGTAGCAACAAGACCTCGAACAATGTTGGCTATTACTTCTGGCCCCTGCCACTGGCTGCAGCCCATTTCTGTCCTGGCCTCTCATCCCTGGGAAGATTCAAGTCCATGTTGTCACTAATGCTGCTACTGCTGGAACCAACATTATAATTGTTGCTGTTTAGTCTACAATGTTGGACACGATAGTATCAACTTCATCATACGGTAATCACCATAAAAGTCAACTCTAAATATCTAAATATCCAAATATATTCATCATTTAAGCATGTGACTATTAAGTGTGTATTTCTATCCTTATAAATACGAAATGTCCAAATGAAAACTTGTGTATTGTCATTGAAGAAGCTACAGAGTAGTTTAAAGCATTCAAATGAACATGTTAGTTTTCACTAGTTGTTTGATTGTGCACTCTTGAGGTGATACATGTATGAATCACTCAAGTGTCTGTTTCTTAAGAAGAAACCAGTACTGATGTCCTCTTTAAGAAGCCATGACCAGCCATACTACTATAGACCACTTTCACATGTCTGCTAAACTACTGATAACAATGTATTTTTTCGTCTAATTAAGCACCATGTTCCATGGGTATCAGTAGCTCATATAAAATAGCATGACAAAAAGATCTCTGAGAGCTGTTTATTAACCTTAAGCTATATATCATTAATTCACATCAGGACAGTTACTTGAACACACAGTTTTCCCCTTCATATTATCTATGGAAGTTTTATCCACCTGCAAGGTTTCATGCATTAGTTTTTACCAGGACTAGATAGCTAATTTTTACAAGCACATACACATAAAACTACACTTTCTCCATTATTAGCACGATCGTTTCTTAAATATATCCAGTCTGTGCTGATGTTACATAAACACTACATTACAATACCTTCCTGATAATCATTGCTATCCCTGTTGTGTACGAGATTTGGCTAGATTCCTATGTCCCCTGAATATTACATGCACTTAAAACACATACCTAAGCTTTAAGACAAAGTATCCTACCTCTGTCATCATCACCGTATCCCTGCTCCATGAACCCATCTTGTACAGTTTCCATACGTCTGAACATAATCTTTTCAATCAACTTTGGCCTGCTTAGCTTGCATCAAACCATCCCTGACATACTCTCCTACCGGGTCTGAAGGCAAATATTTGTATTCTTACAGTCAAACTGAAGTTCATTTGAAGCAATGATTAAAAACACAAAAGAATGGTCCTATAATTTATACCATGACTGTATAAACTATTCTATTTACATTATGATATCAAAAATAAACAAAGCAATTTAGTCAAGGCAACATGTAACTGCTTTCTCAGCATGCACGATCATTTTTTTATTTTGATATACTCAGTATAAAGTTTAAATGCCATATCTTCCTCATGGCAGGTTGGCTCCTACCCTGAGGGAACTTCCGGGTGTTGAAGACCTCAAACTTCTAGAGGAGTGGAAGGTCTGGGAATCGATCCTCTAGGTTCACCACAATGTTCATCAGGAAGTGGCTGTAGATCTGCAAATGCACAACAATATCTACAACTGAACAGGAGTGAATGATCTTGATCACTTAAACAAAAGAAATTTTGAAATAGAACAAGATGCAGTATATTAAACCTTATATTACATTTCATTATCTAATTAAAAAAACAATAACAGTAAAAATAATATGTTCACAGAGTTGTGTCATGGAAATTATTTTTCATGTGTACTTTGTTCTGGAAATAGTCAATATCTGTCTTTAACTCTCTCTGATTGTAAAACCTTGACGGTTCAAGATGGTCACATGATCTACATCCGCTTGGTAGGCTCTGCCAGCAGTCCTTGCAGGATAGCCAGAGGCTTGACACTGTGGTGTACACTGCATCCCTTGTCTGAAAATACACAAAAGGCAAACCAAATGATTAATCAGTTGCATTTAATTAGCCTTTAAATGATCTTTTGAATGTGCCTTTAAAGAAAGAGTTATGACTTACTGGTAGTCATTAGAAGATGTAGATTTAATCATTCTTATTGTATCTAAATAAATTTACTAGGTCTTACTCAAGGGTCTAAAGATGACATACCTGCATAGCAACAGACAGTTCTGCTAGATGAGGCAAAGCATCAGCCAGTCATGTGAAGGGACATCACAAAGCGGTGGTCCTGTGTGTTTTTTACTAGACCAGGCTCTCACATAATTTCATTTCCCGGCCTTCCTCTCCAGGCTGGTGAAGAGGAATGTCAGGCACTTTATGTAGTTGTTACCTTCTCCTGCCACATCCTTTGTGAAGGTTGGCGAGGAAGATTTTTTGTTTATCTTAGATTTTGAATCACCCTTTGCTGTTTATACTGTGGAATATTTGGTACTAGATGGATTAAAGTCACTGTCAGTCATTGATAAGGACCACAAGGGAAATAAGTGTTTTCTCTTTTTTGTGTCATCCTTGGTTCGGTGCCTGCCATGGCAATTGATAATATCATGTATGTATAATGTTATTTACTATACTGTTTACATGTTGTTTATTTTAAAAGTCCATGTATGTGCATTCCTTAATAAAATAAATCTATCTATAAACTCAGATACACCCATCTTAGTAAAAGAGATAGCACCATTCTATATATCATTTCTACTTCACACCAGCTACAAATAAATTAAAAGTTAGTTCGTAAAAAGCAATATTCTGAGTTACACATTCATACCAATACTGTAAATGAGGATACATCTGGTAGTTCCCTACTTTATCTGAAGAAGACTTTATTCAGGCGGGTAGGAAGGAAATTGACTTTGGGGCCGCAGAACGGGTGGGCACGGGAGGGGTGTCGAGATTTTTCAATTTTAAGCATTGAAAGACTCGATTTTAGGTAAGTTCAGGTTTTATTTTCATATTTTTATCTAAACCTTTTTTCGGTTAGAACAGTTGATAGATATAAAACTATTATTGTTTAGTAACATTTATTCACTATTACATTTAGTCAGTTTATGGAAATGTGCAGGATTCTTAGGTTTAACAATTCATCTCAATTCATATATTTTGATACCTGGCTGGTATTTCTTGGCGTGCAGTCATTAATAATCCAAAGACTGTTTTCACGCCATTCACACGCCAATTAGCTAGATGGTCACGGGTTTAATTATGGTTACCTATTTATTCAATATCATGTCAGACTGGTTTTGATCTATATGCACGTAGCTTTATTTAAAATATGATTATTAAGAAAGTCAGTATCAAATATTCATGGCCCCATTGTCTTAACTAGTCAGAATATTCAGGCCACGGACACGGCCCCTGCGGTCCCAGTTCCTAAGCGCCTGTTATTCCAGAACTCTTAGAATATTTTTTTGTTTATCATAGAAATTGAATTACCCTTTGCTGTTTATTCTGAGGAATCTTCTGTAGTAGACCAGTCAAAGTCACTGTCAGTCAATGATAAACCAAACATATGTTTTTTGCCACCACTTTCTGTAAGTCTGGCATCTGTCTGAATGGTGTTATGTGCTTTTTACTGTGAAATGAAATCAGCTCTTGCTGCTGATTTAGCTCTTCGACTGACCGTTACTTCTCTGCCAACCACTGCTGTATCTATTGTTTCTCCCTGCCTATGAAGTTGCTTCTTTCTGGCCAATTGATTCCGCCAACATTTCGGTCACCTCAACTTCTGAATCGACCTTTTCTTCTGAATTGAGACCCTTCACACAAACTACCTGAGAGTGTTCAGGGGCATTACTTTTGTCACCTATTCACTCGTCCTTGAGGCCCCACACTCGTCTTTAAAATAACTTAATTTGAACCCAGTAGTACCAAAACTGTTAACATCTTTTACAATTAGTTTTTTTTTCCTTGAAGACATTGTTTGCCAAGAACACATTTATAACTCACACACAGTCTGAGTCTGCCACAACTAATTATAACCTGATGGAACACTTGCAACGATGTGAAAAAACCCACAGATATGTCCTTCATCTCTGCCATCAAAATTGTCCGTAATACCAGAGCTCAACTGGAATAAACAAAAAGCGCAAATTACTCCCAATGCCATCTTAAAATTAGAAAAAAATCGATATCAGTTCACTCCTGCAACTCGATACAAAAGTTTCAACTAAAGAAACTGATATTTTACGCCCGAAAAGAACAGCCAACCAAAATAAAATTTGAACGCAATATTAACAGACTGCAGCTATAGAAAGTGTTAAAGTACATTACGCTGTAAATAATTATACATTTTAAAGTTAAAATAATGCGACAATGAGGAATTCCTTATGACAGCAAATGAATAATTTATAACAAGGGGAGGCAACCGTGGGGCGGTTACATTACACTAATCATACATACTCCCAGCTAATATTAAATACTTCATATATTTTGCTTTCTTGGAAACACAGACGAGTAGAATCGAATATCGGAATGTTTAAAAGAAGTTTCAATTGAATATTTGCCTTCCATATATAAACATTTACCTTCCATGAACGCCTCATTTTTTTAAAGTGCGACTTCGTTCGGATATTTTGGACAACTGCCATATTATTCAGCGACAACAATTTTGTAAAGGAGACAATTAATTACCCGGAAATTAACTGGAAATTAACTCAGAAAACCCCAGATAGGTTGTATAGCATTTTAAAGTGCTAAATACATACATGCACTTATTGAGATAACTCTATTACAAAAAGATTTTATATGAGAGTTTGCATTCTATGTTCAATTAAGAATGAGGTTTAGGGTAATTTACATGGGATATGTTAACGGTAACGGCAATTAATTAATAGCTCACCTTGCTTCCGAAATTAAAACTTAGTGTTGTAATGCACACATGTGATACACTTTTATCATTATTATCGCATATATAGGGTTATTATAAAGCATGTTTTGGTCGGAAAGAGATGCATTCGAATCCTCTGAATCCCCCGTATGTACGTGCTACATACAGAACTGTTAAGACCAAACTGACCGTTAGTGCACTTCGAGTGCACTCATAGTTGACTGTTATAAATGCTATATTGACAACGAAACTGATTCGTGAAGTCTCAACAGATGTTTTAATGTTAGTTAATATAAAATATTATAGAATTATATATATATTATATAGAATATTTATAATGACAGATTACTGCTGGAAGTAAACGTGTCATTCTCAGTATGTCATACTTTATGACAATTGTTTTACTGCATTTTTGGTTCATTATTCGTTCACTGTGTTATCTAAACGGTCACGATTGCGGAAACATGAACGGTAACAGGACGTAATGCACGTAATAATTTACCTCGTAACGAACGATATTGTTTATATTGTAACAGTAGGGAGATAGAGGATGAATATAACCTCATATGTATTTGTCCATGTTATCATCAGTTACATGTAACTTATAAACGATGTTACTATGTTAATCCATCTGTATTCAAATTCCAACAATTATTGGTATCATGTGATGAAAAGAAAGTTATAAAAGTTTGTAAATATATTAAAGAAGCATTTGTTATACGCAGCTCACTTATAAATAATTTAACTCGATAATTATTGTGATTGTACATACGACCCGAGGTAGAACAATTCGTTAGTGTGATTGTACATACGACCCGAGGTAGAACAATTCGTTAGTGTGATTGTACATACGACTTCAGGTCGAACAATTCGTTAGTGTGATTGTACACACGACTTGAGGTAGAACAATTCGTTATTGTGATTGTTCACACGACTTGAGGTAGAACAATTCGTTAGTGTGATTGTACATACGACTCGAGGTAGAACAATTCGTTATTGTAATTGTACACAAGGCCTGAGGAAGAACAATTCGTTAGTGTAATTGTACACAAGGCCTGAGGTAGAACAATTCGTTAGTGTGATTGTACATACGACTCGAGGTAGAACAATTCGTTAGTGTGATTGTACACACGACTCGAGGTAGAACAATTCGTTAGTGTGATTGTACACACGACTCGAGGTAGAACAATTCGTTAGTGTGATTGTACATACGACCCGAGGTAGAACAATTCGTTAGTGTGATTGTACATACGACTCGAGGTAGAACAATTCGTTAGTGTGATTGTACACACGACCCGAGGTAGAACAATTCGTTAGTGTGATTGTACATACGACTCGACGTAGAACAATTCATTAGTGTGATTGTACATACGACTCGAGGTAGAACAATTCGTTATTGTGATTGTACATACGACTCGAGGTAGAACAATTCGTTAGTGTGATTGTACACACGACTTGAGGTAGAAGTGTGATTGTACACACGACTTGAGGTAGAACAATTCGTTAGTGTGATTGTACACACGACTTGAGGTAGAACAATTCGTTAGTGTGATTGTACACAAGGCCTGAGGTAGAACAATTCGTTAGTGTGATTGTACACACGACTCGAGGTAGAACAATTCGTTAGTGTGATTGTACCCACGACTTGAGGTAGAACAATTCGTTGGTGTGATTGTACACAAGGCCTGAGGTAGAACAATTCGTTAGTGTGATTGTACATACGACCCGAGGTAGAACAATTCGTTGGTGTGATTGTACATACGACTCGAGGTAGAACAATTCGTTAGTGTGATTGTACATACGACTCGAGGTAAAACAATTCGTTTGTGTGATTGTACACACGACTCGAGGTAGAAAAATTCGTTAGTGTGATTGTACACACGATCCGAGGAAGAACAATTCGTTATTGTAATTGTACACAAGGCCTGAGGTAGAACAATTCGTTAGTGTGATTGTACACAAGACCTGAGGTAGAACAATTTGTTAGTGTGATTGTACACACGACCTGAGGTAGAACCATTTGTTATTGTGATTGTACACACGACCCGAGGTAGAACAAATCGTTATTGTGATTGTACACATCAATAAATTTTGATTATTTGTGGTAAAATGAGTTGAGATTGAGTTTGAGATTTGACTTAAGTATTTTCGTGATATTGGTATTAATTAAGCCATTTAACGTCCATCATAATACAGTTATTCTTATACATTGTCATGCATCTATACCAAACCCCAAATGTATATCATACAGCAACCCAGTTTACAATGCATGGATCGCGCTCGAGTTACAATGTTGTAACTTAAATATCCAATAACGTGATCATTCCAAGCAATTCTTCTACATTTTGGAAATTTTTTACCTTGCCGATGTTGGTAAAATATACAATATTCAATTTATCATGAACAACGTCAAACATACAAATAATATAGATGCGGCTCTTGCGGCGAAGGTATTTCCATATAAAAACAGAGAGCCGAATATTTTACCATGGTTGTGAGGTTACTTGAGACATATATTTGATCATCTAAATTCTAAACGGAAACGTCAAACTTGAAACACGACATCAGTCTTTTGCGTAGAATACGCACAATTTAGGTAATGTTCAGTGTAAGTGGCAATGCGTTGCAAATGTAAAATAAGGCGACAGCTGTGTTAAAAATGGGCTTATAAATAGTGAATGGTTCAAGATCCATCCAAGAACTTGAGAAAGACAACTTTCTGTTTTTCAGTGACACTGAAACACATTCCAAATTATCAAGCATTAAAAGACCGGAAAGAATCGTACCTACAACAGGCTTAAACAGTGCGTTATTACATGCACAACGGTACGTTATTTCTCGAACGAAATGACATAAGAAATAAGATAAATATAATTACATGTATAATGTCATGAGATCAGGCTTTTACACTCATAACACAAATAAATATTAATTAAACTACGATAACGACGAAGCCGTGATTCATCTCTGATAACGAGGGAGTCGTGATTCACCTCTGATAACGAGGACGCCGTGATTCATCTCTGATAACGAGGACGCCGTGATTCATCTCTGATAACGAGGAAGTCGTGATTCATCTCTGATTCACCTCTGATAACGAGGAAGCCGTGATTCACCTACGATAACAAGGAAGCCGTGATTCACCTCTGATAACGAGGAAGACGTGATTCACCTACGACAACGAGGAAGCCGTGATTCACCTACGATAATAAGGAAGCCTGATTCATCTCTGATAACGAGAACGCCGTGATTCACCTCTCATAACGAGGACGCCGTGATTCAACTCTGATAACGATGAAGCCGTGATTCATCTCTGATAACGAGGAAGCCGTGATTCACCTACGATAACGAGGAAGCCGTGATTCATCTCTGATAACGAGGAAGCCGTGATTCACCTACGATAACGAGGAAGCCGTGTTTCATCTCTGATAACGAGGAAGCCGTGATTCATCTCTGATAACGAGGACGCCGTGATTCATCTCTGATAACGAGGAAGTGTTTTTTTACAGGGACAAGACTATAACTGTACATGATTTAACCCATTCCTATTTAAATGTATCTGTTAATCTTCATTTCAATCCGTCAGCAAATGCATTTACTTTGCTGATAGTGCTTGCATTCATTTTTACTGTATTGCAAGACATTCGTGCTACATCAAGAGTTCTTACATTGATATAAAGTGTAATCATTAAATGAGCACACAAATGAATTGCTAGACTAGTATAAAAGTGTATCTGGTAGGTAATTTTTCATAACCGATCCGCGGTAAGTTCTTACTGGGTAACAAATTTGGTATAATTTTTTAACATGTCTTACAGTCTGTGTCTTAATTATACCTTTATTTAAGAGACTGTACACCAGATTGGCACAAAAAAATTTGTAACGAATCTCAGGACAATTATTTTATAAAATGTTTTACTCGTTGATATCACAATTGTAAAAAAATGCCAAATTACTCTTTTCGAGTGATATATTTAAGCTATTAACGTACTTCGGTAATATCACGTGACAACATCGACAAGCCAATCACATATAAGGAATGAATTTTAATAGGTAGACATACCAGTAATCTTTTTTAATGGATAGATACGAAAAAATAATTGTAAACTATGTGGTACTTCAGTTACTTAATTGCAATGCATTGTGCACTTCGATACCAAGATTATTTCAGTTTTCGACCATTTTCATTTTTTTTTCGCTATTTCATTAAACGGAGTGCAGTCCCTTTAATGCGCTTGTTCTGATTCTGAATCACACAAAAACTGCATAAAACTTCCTCGCCCGACATAAAAAGTTTTTAAACCTAAAACCTCGGCCGTATAGTGCCCATATAAGTGCACCAGCAACCTCAAAGGAAAAAAATATCAATAAAATATAGCTAAAATAGGTACAAAATTGTACACTTTGACTAAAACATTTTTACTTAGTAAACAAGCAATCGTTCAGTTTATACCCTAAATAACGTTTTTGTTAAGGCCTCTAGAAACATAGGTTAAAAACTGATAGAAGTTTACACGTGTGGCCTCCGGGTTGGTGTATTTATATTTCGAGAAAAGTGATTTTTTAGATCGTATCATGCATGATCAAAATACTGTCAGAACAAAGATCATTTAAACCTTTAATCTGTAAGCGTGACCTTGACCTTTGGTGTACATACCTGGTCTTGTACGCGACACGCCACGTCCTCATCATTGTAAAACTTCATGGCATTTAAAAAAATCGTACCATCCGTAAAGAGTCTTGATCTGTGACAACAGTCCGGACAAGCACCATTTGAACATCTGACCTCTAAAGGTGACCTTGACTTTTGGTGTGCCATGCCGCCTTATCATGGTAATCTTTCATGGCAAGTTTTAAAAGCCTTTACTGCATGGTCAAGATACAGCCCTGACAATGATCTTTTCAACTATTGACCTTTAATGCAAAGACCTTGGTCTTGTGCGTGACAAACCACCTCATCATTGTGAGCATTCATGGCATTGTTTTTTGAAAATCCTGAGATGCATGGTAAATATACAGCTCGGACAAGGTTTAGTCCGGACAAGGTTCAGTCCGGACAAGGTTTAGTCCGGACAAGGTTAAGTCCGGACAAGGTTCAGTCCGGACAAGGTTCAGTCCGGACGGACGCATGCACATTCACGGATCCATCATTGTGATGACTATGTCTCGATCACCTCAAGCGATCCTGACACAAAATAGAGATGAAACGCAACAGGTGTCGAACCTGTGTCCTATTGGTCTGGCGGGAACAGTATAACCCATTCCACGTTGGAAGATATTGCTTAAGGTGTTAAGAAACGTTTAGGCTAATTTCATAATTTGTCAGATTTGTAAACATTGTCATTGCGATTCGTAAACATTGTCATTGAGATTCGTGAACATTGTCGTTGAGATTCGTAAACATTGTCATTGAGATTCGTGAACATTGTCATTGAGATTCGTAAACATTGTCATATTGTCATTACGATTTGTAAACATTTTCATTGAGATTCGTGAACTTTGTCATTGAGATTCGTAAACATTGTCATATTGTAATTACGATTTGTAAACATTTTCATTGAAATTCGTGAACATTGTCATTGAGATTCGTAAACATTGTCATTGCGATTCGTGAACATTGTCATTGCGATTCGTAAACATTTTTATTGAGATTCGTGAACATTGTCATTGCGATTCGTAAACATTGTCATTGAGATCCGTGAACATTGTCATTGAGATTCGTGAACATTGTCATTGCGATTCGTAAACATTTTCATTGAGATTCGTGAACATTGTCATTGCGAGTCGTAAACATTGTCATTGAGATTCGTGAACATTGTCATTGAGATTCGTAAACATTGTCATTGCGATTCGTAAACATTGTCATTGAGATTCGTAAACATTGTCATTGCGATTCGTAAACATCGTCATTGAGATTCGTGAACATTGCCACTGAGATTCGTAAACATTGTCATTGAGATTCGTGAACATTGTCATTGAGATTCGTAAACATTGTCATTGAGATTCGTGAACATTGTCATTGAGATTCGTAAACATTTTCATTGAGATTCGTAAACATTGTCATTAAGAGTCGTAAACATTTTCATTGAGATTCGTAAACTTGGGAGTTATTAAGAATGGAACATGTATTGTAGACAGTTGTAGATTTTCTTTGTCAAACAATTCTACTGTTCGTTTGTTCAGGATTATGACTTTCACCTTGTTATGAACTGTGTTCCGTTAGAGCAATCGTGTCTTTGCCATTATGGAAAGAAACGAAGACACATAAGGACGAATGCGAAGAAGGGAAAGTACGAAGGCCAAGGAGTGAACAGACGCTTTCGCTACTCTCCTTTCACAATCATTATGTTGCAATTTACTTTTGTTCTTTCGCTACTCTCCTTTCACAATCATTAAATATTCATGTTGCAATTTGAAGATATTTCCATGCAAGGGATTCAAAGAAACTTTCGTGCTTTTATCATTGAACGAGGGCAGATATATCATGTAAAACACTTTCATTTTGAAAGTAGCTCGAAAGCAAAACTTTGGCTGGGTTATTAAAAACTTGCAATATTACAATAGCCATCCATTCCTTGTTTGTTGTATATTTAACCTGATTTGCAAATTCAAATGATTGTAGAGAAAGCACAGTGGCTATTCCGCCAGGTCGTTGGATAAAGGGGGTGGGGTGGGGGGGGGGTGGCAAATAGATCCGTGCACCCCTCCCGCTCCGACAGTTGGCTGGCAAGGGAAGTTTGGGCAAAACCTTGAATAAAACAAAACAGCATTACAAAAACATGAAATAATGCAATATGCACCATTTCAATCTTTAAATAGCTGACCATCTATTGGTATAAATCACTGCCGACATCTGGACGACATGGAATTGGTGTTCATACTGAACGCTAAAATACATGAAAATATATCTAGGTCGTCTTTCATGGTCAATAGTAACTCCAGTTAAGTCAATGTCTTTCTTTAGTTTTTTTCAGTCCTAATACAGAAATACATCTTTATATATCACCCCTTAAACATGACATTGCAATGGATCGGTTAAAAAGAACATTGGGCGGAGCGACAACCTCCGCCTTCTTGTGCCCACTTCCCCTCCCCAGTTATGAATTTTGTGTTGGCTGATTGATTAATACATCTTACAACTAAATATATATAAACAACCTTAAAAGTAGGAATGAATATTTTTTTATGAATATATTATGTTAATGTGGTTAACAAACACTGATGCGATTACAAGCGTGCAAACAAAACACTTTACGTAATCATATAATGGGCTACTAACATTTGTTTTTCAAAAACAGGCACAAGTCACTGCACAGAATGGGATCAAGGAAATCTTGATAGTTAATATATCCGTGTGTTTTTAAACAATGTTGAGAATCCCTAAAGAACTTAATCAGCGGTATATAAGATTATTATGGACAAGAAAGACAATTCGTACTCATAGTTGTAACAACCGCAGACTAAGTTGTTTCCCTTGCATCAATAGTGAAAACATGATTGGTCAGTTTGTTTTGAAATGTCTGTAAAAGCTGAACTCTCATAGATTTACCGTTTTATAACTTTTTTACCTTTTCTTGGAATAAGCCAAATTTTGCGTATATATCTGCAAACCTATGATACAAGAATGCTGACAAAAAATCAAATAAAGGATTTTCATTATTCCGTTTGAAAATTAATGTTTTATGGCTTAAACCACAGTGGCTTGATGACAAGGGCTCAATAAAGTCAAAATAAATAATTTCAACTAGTCAAAATTTATTTTATACATACTTGAACATATATATGATCAATATTATACATTGCCATAAACATAAAATGAGATTTGACAAAATTTAAAAATACCCTATACTGTAATATGCTTACACGACATTGGACATTCAAAATCGAAATTCGTGCTAGCACGACATTAGACATTGGCCATTCAAAATCGAAAGTCGTGCTGGCACGACATTGGACACCGGACATTCAAAATCGAATGTTGGCTGGCACGACGTTGGACATTTGACATTCAAAATCGAAAGTCGTGCTAGCACGACATTGGACATTTGACATTCAAAATCGAAAGTCGTGCTAGCACGACATTGGACATTGAACATTCAAAATCGAAAGTCGTGCTAGCACGACATTGGACATTGGACATTCAAAATCGATTCTTGGGCTAGCACGACATTGGACATTGGACATTCAAAATCGAATATTGGGCTGGCACGACATGGACATTGGACATTGAAAATCGAAAGTCGTGCTAGCACGACATTGGACATTGGACATTCAAAATCGAATGTTGGGCTGGCACGACATTGGACATTTGACATTCAAAATCGAAAGTCGTGCTAGCACAACATTGGACATTGGACATTCAAAATCGAATATTGGGCTGGCACGACATGGACATTGGACATTCAAAATCGAAAGTCGTGCTAGCACAACATTGGACATTGGACATTCAAAATCGAATATTGGGCTGGCACAACATGGACATTGGACATTCAAAATCGATTGTTGGGCTAGCACGACATTGTACATTGGACATTCAAAATCGAATATTGGGCTGGCACGACATGGACATTGGACATTCAAAATCGAAAGTCGTGCTAGCACGACATTGGACATTGGAAAATCAAAATCGAATGTTGGGCTGGCACGACATTGGACATTTGACATTCAAAATCGAAAGTCGTGCTAGCACGTCATTGGACATTGGACATTCAAAATCGAATGTTGGGCTGGCACGACATGGACATTGGACATTCAAAATCGAAAGTCGTGCTAGCACGACATTGGACATTGTACATTCAAAATCGAATGTTGGGCTGGCACGACATTGGACATTTGACATTCAAAATCGATAGTCGTGCTAGCACGACATTGGACATTGGACATTCAAAATCGAAAGTCGTGCTAGCACGACATTGGACATTCAAAATCGAAAGACGGAAGTGGTTTGGTTGGATAGTAAACTGTTCCTAAGGAGTTCATTGTTGCTAAGGGTTGTGATGAACAGGGAAGTCATAGTATGTTTAGAGAATTACGGTTGCTAAGGGAGTTCGGTGGTTGCTAAGGAAAGTCAGGATTTCTAGAGAAATATTTTTTAGAGGAACACTAGACAATCAAATGATGTCATTTATCCAACTGTGTTGATATTCATTCTTTTATAAAGATCAAGTAGACACAACAATTAAATATTGAGAGCCATTCTTCAACGTTGAAAGTGATCGGTATTTCATGTTTATGACGTGAATTGGGAGGATTATAAAACGTTGCTCATAAGGAAAATTTGTTCTGTTTTAGCCCGCGACGTTCTCAAAAAGACACGTATCCTGCTCGATTAATATGACACATATGGTGACGTCCTGATTAACTTATAGTATTGGTAAATAATAATAAATGTTATTTTGATTATTTAGTCCAGTGCTCAAGCTAGGCATAAATATCGTTAGAGGGGCGCCCCACTGCCCCTTTACAGCGACTTGTTGCCTTTTCATACACACCGCTGTGCCCTTCTTTTGACATAGCCGCCTTTGATGATAAGTGAATTACCACAGCAGGCACACTTCACAGGTACAGTCATCACAATGCGGGCCTTCAATCGCCAAGTGATCAGCGGTGTGAACGCACGTGTGGGCGGTGCTTCTCGCTTGTCAGAGTTTCTTTCAACCAACGAGCGTTGATAATCCGCTGCCTTTAATTGAGACATATTGCGGCTTAAAACTAATGTCAGTAGTGTTACATCTAGGTGTTTTTGAGCATCTGCCAACACCATGCTAACCCTTTGTTTGCCATACTGCCCATACATCTTCACACGTGCCTTGTTATTGTCCTGCGACAACTTATCGCTTGCTTGAGTGCTGAGCAGACGACAAAAGCAGTCCATAATCGGTAATAACGGGAAAGGACCTCGTGCCAGTATTATTTGCGACTCAACTCAGAGTTAATTCGAGAATCATTATCGGTTCAAGTAATCACACTGGCCACGAAAGTCTCAATACGGATATACCTTTAACTCGAAAATATCTGAACCGTTATGTGATTACAGATGATTAACTCATTAAGTGTGAGTGAGAGTGGTTGTTATGAATTCGGTCCTTTGACGTTTTCCCAAACAAGTTTTGAATGAGCTTTTATGAAAAAAGTTATATTTTCTGATTAATTAATGTCTGTGAAGTTTGCAATCTGGCAGCATGACAGCTTGAAGTTAGCAGCCCAGCTGTATGGCAGCGTGAATTTAGCAACCAAAAGCATGACAGCTTGAAGTGAGCAGCCTGAAAGCGTGGCAGCGTAAAGTTAGCAGCCAAGCAGCATGAAGAAAGCAGCTCAGTTGCCTGGCAGCGTGAAAAAGCAGCCCGCCAGCCTGTCAGCGTGATGTATGCAGTCTAACAGTGTGGCAGTCTGGCAGCGTGAATGTAGCAGCTCTACAGCATGACAGCCTTACAGCCTGGCTGCTTGAATATAACAGCATGACAGCTTGCTAGCCTGGCAGCGTGAACATAGCAGCATGGAAGCGTTAAGTTCACAGTCGAACCGAGTGACAGCTAGGCTAGTTCTGGCTTCCATAACTTTAATGTTGATATTTATTTTTTTGATGTTTACAACACATTAAAGTTATGGCGTAACCCCCATAGTAAAGTCAACCAGAATCTATTGAGTGTGATGATGCAATGCAATCACATGACCATGATGACGTCGATGGATTCTATTTATAGCATTGGTTCATTTAGTTGAATCCAATTGCAGTAAGGCTGTAAATACCTTTTGATAAGTAAAAACAATTTATTTATTCCAAATTTGTTATTAGTTATTTATTAATTATTCGAAATAGAAAAAATAACAGCAAAATAAACACTAGGTCACTTGGGTATTTTCTGAAAATCTTGGTGTCACGTGATTAAATTTGAACACAACTATGACCTAGATAAGGAATGCTTGTAATAGGATTTATTAAAATGCTAAATCAACTATCTTTAAAGCGTTTTTTGGTTTTGAAAATGAGTTTGTGAACTACATTTTACTTCATAAACCTAAGGATATAGCTATTTTGTCTGTACAATGCATACAAGTGAAATAACAGCGTGACATAAAAATGTCACGAATTCTGGTAGGGTTTGGATACGGCGTTCTCTTCAGCGAACACATCCAAAAAGGTAATATATAACGTGTTCGCTGAAGTTCTTTAGCTACAGCTAGGCATGCGCGTGAACTGAGCAGGTTGGCAGTCCGGCAGCGTTAAATTTGCAGCCTTACAGCGCGAAATCCTGGCAGCGTGCAATCAGAACTATGACATACTTGCAACATGAGGTTGGCAGCACAATGGTCTTACACACAAGCACTGTTTGTAGTCAGCTACATAACATAAACCCAGATATTTATGTTTTCAAAACAAGAGTTTTTTTCCATTGCATTGATAATTTTCTGGTTGGCAATTTTAAGTATGAAGACGCTCTTTTTCCACTATCTTTGCTTAAATATACGGATTTATATTTAAAATTATGACTTTTTGACTATTATTTTGTGCTTTTGATTCCTTTGAAGATATTATTTCTGCAAACTTTGATGTAGCAAATCAGAGCACTACCAGGCAATGTAGCCACAAGAAGGCCTCTGCATTAGTCTTAAATTCAAGACGTGTTACAAGTGTACGGGACTCTTCTAATCCAGGATTTGCCATATCATACATCGTAAAAAATCCATACATATACAAATATTTGGACTAGCCTCTGCAAAAAGCTAGACTGGACTAATTGTTATTACAAAATTTGGTCAGGCATTAATGTCAAATTATGCTGCTGATCAGGGAGTTATAAAGATTTTTTGGTCTCAGTGCTGACATTACCTACTTAAAGAATATTAAGTTAACTATTAGTCTTGTATCTTCATTTGTTTAATGCAGTACACATCAGCGCACTAATCTATGAAACCACATACTGTTTGTGGTAAATTTGTACTTACCATGTTGATGATACTAAATCTTAATGTTTACAATCTTGATCAATGCGTCCCTACATCTGCATGCATCACTTTCATGTGTTGATCTTTTACCTGCGTTTCACATTTTAATACATATGGCCTAAGCGAGGAAGAAATCGTATTCATAAGTATTTGCATATTCTAAATTCAATTATATTTTAATTTCGATTGACTTCCGTTTGCAATGTTGCATGACATGCCACGAAATTGAATTGCATAAAATTGTTCGTGCCATTTCTTCCATGTTTTAATCCTCACGGTTCAGTGTTAAATTAACATGATTAGTATATCATTCTTTGGACAATCTAACTCAATATCTGCGTTTGTTGAAAAACTTCACTTGTTTCTTAATTTTGTATAAAATTCATACCAAATTGTATTGTTTTGTTCTTTTTAAAATCCAACATTGCTGCTATTTTACTCACCTTTGTAAGAAAAAAGTCAATGACGTCACAGTATACTTAACACAAGTCGTCCGCAAAACGTGATCTAAATATTTTGGAAACCTCAATATCGGTCATGTACAAGTCATTTTAGCAACACAAACTTATCAATTTGTCGAATTGTTTAAAACTCGAACATCATTACACAAATAACGCCTACGGTGGACTTCTCGACAATGTATAATTAGGAAACTCTTTTTTGGGCGGATTTACAATTCAATGTTGGTTTTTTTATATCCGCGCGGAGTGATATTTTCATTTCTATTTGTGCTTAACTCGGACGTTAAATTTGAAAAAAAGATAATTCAACATTTTATGATGAAAAAACACTTGGAAATTTAAACAATATCAACCTTGAGTTTTTAAATTTCCTTCATGAGTTGAATCATTACTTTCGCCTCAAACTGAGATGAATTATACGGTTTTTCTGTTTGCTCAAATCCTATGAAATCATTACAAAAGCGTCATAGCCGCAAAATGTGGATACTTAGGAAACTGATGGTTTCTAAAAATAACATTGGTTGTTAAGGGAACTAGTATGTTTCTAAGGAGGTCAATTGTTGCTGAGGGGTGTGATGGGTTATAGGGAAGTCGTAGAGTGTTGCAAACGAAATTTGTGGCTGTTATGGAGTTTAGTGGTTGCTAAGGAAAGTCATGGTTTCTAGGAAAATAGATTTGGTAGAGAAACACTAGACAAAGCACAAGTATCTCAGCTCTTGGCATGGCAGTTTTAGGGGAAAATGATTCGTAAATAGTGTACTAATACAAGACAATGTAAAACAAGCGACCCTCGGGACAGAGTCAAACCCCAAGGGAAAATTCGAACGATCTTTGTAGAAGACCACAGCAAAATGCTACATGCCAAATATCTTATCTCTTCGTATTGCTGTTGAGGGAAAATGTTCCGGGACTACTGATTACACCAGACAGAGACAGGATTTGAAAAAGAGTGTCTTCGAAGAAAAAACGTTGTAAAAAAATATTATACATCTTTAAGTCTAAATCAAACAAGTGGCGACTAGGGCGGGGCCAATCTTACACCAGTGCCAATTTAGTAGATGACCGCTGGACCGCTACATCCCAAATATCTAACATAAATGCTTTTTCGTTTTAGAGTAGATGGCTTTGAAAGATGTTCCAAATAAAACTCAAGACAATGATGTATTTCAAATTGTCTTATCTCTCGGACTTTTTTTTGAAGTAAGAATTTTCCCAATACAAGTCAATGTAAAACAAGTAAATATCAGGACATCATTTGACCAATCGCGCAAGAGGTTGTTAGTTCTATCACAACCAGGACGAGAGCGGCTCTGTGGTATAGTTATCAGCCTCTCACCCAAGAGGTTGTTAGTTCTATCCCAACCAGGACGAGAGCGGCTCTGTGGTATATTATCAGCCTCTCACCCAAGAGGTTGTTAGTTCTATCACAACTCGGACGAGAGCGGCTCTGTCGTATAGTTATCAGCCTCTCACCCAAGAGTTTGTAAGTTCTATCACAACCAGGACGAGAGCGGCTCTGTCTTATAGTTATCAGCCTCTCACCCAAGAGGTTTTAAGCTCGATCACCACATGGGATACTTTCTCGTGAACTGTTAAAGTACCGGGCTCTACCAAGAGAGTGTACACGCGAGAGAATATGGTCTCAATCTTCACAATAGAACAAAACTCTACTAAACATTTATAGTTTGTTTCCACAATTTCCTTTAACACTTGTAAGCTCACTGATATGAATCAAAGTGCTGAAAGCACTGATGGACTAGGGCTTCATTCAGGGGAATGTTGACAACCATATTCTAAGCATTGAAAAATCGGCTTACATCACAAGGGGTCACTGTTTAATGGGCTATCTTAAATTTTAGACTAAAACTGCTTGCAAGCTGCAAAGGAAATTTGAAAAATCTAGTTAAGTGTTTGTAGAGTGAGGGGGGGGGGGGGGCACACATACTTCTTTAATTTGATCAAATCGTTTTATATCAAAGGTCTGTTATTTGTAGTTCCAGAGAAGATTTTCAATGATATAATTATATACTATATAGAAAACCTGTCACCTCTTTTTCAGGGGAGCTTTAAACCACAGGGCCATACTTTGAACAATCTTTGTAAAAGACATCTACATTGTACACCTATGTCAGACTGCATGCACAATGCTATTAGGAAGTAGTTTTTATTTAAAAAGAGAAGAATTATTTTCTCCCTCTTAATTTGTGCTTGGTATTCAATTCATATAACATGTTACCATGATAACTTAGTGCTGTTGATAAATATTAGGCACTGCCTTCTGTCTAATGCTATTCATATTACTGCTGCAGACTTTTGTACATAGCAAACCAAGTTGAGTAGACTAAGATGAGATGAATATCGTTTTTAAAATATGAAATATTGAAATGTCTTTTAAATACTTTGACCATCAAATTTCATAACCTGGTGTCAGCAGCTCATCACACTGCTAGTGAGAATGGAATACCAAACATAATTTTATTCTTTATTATATACCCATCATCAATCCACATGCAATACATATCACAAAATACCTTAACCCATTTTCCGCTCCAGTGCAATACGGCCATATGCCACTCTTGTGACGTCAAGTCATAACAAGTATGTTGCGCAATATTAAATTGACGTCATTAAACCAATGAGTGCATCCTTAAAATGAAATTTATTATGCAAAGATGTGGCTTCTAAGTGATCTAATCAGTAATGTATATAATAAAAGGGTTATTAGTACTGCGTTTTGATCCGGATATGGCGGAATGTCAAATTTGATTCTGGTAGTTTTTTGTAGATTTGATTTTACTCGGCTTGTGCCTTGTGAAATCCGAATCTGCAAAAATCTAATTGAGTTAAATACAACCTCCTGGATCAAAACGCAGGAACAATAAAACCTGTTACCCCGTGGACAGAGCAACTTTAACCCACAGGGCCATTGTAACTTTGAACAATCATTGTAAAAGACACCTACATACAAGATGCTTAAGGAAGTAGTTTGGAAAAATTAAGAATTATTTTCTCCATCTTAATTTGTATGCATTAGAAAACTCAATAATTGCAGCAGTTGGCCATTCTTGTATTGTTATCTGTCACTGTCCTGATAGCTCCCTATCTCAATAAATGCAAAAGGTTGTAGGTTCATGTTTCTCCTGGTCAAATATGTCATACCGAAAGAAGATGTTGAATGTAGAATCAAGAAGCTTTCTTTTCAGGCACTCCAAATTGAATAGTACTGTAACATTTGGAGTGCCAAGAATTTGTTGGATTCCTAGGCAACAGGTATCAGGTGTTGCAGTACATTTGGCAAATACTTTTCACCCGTCCTTGTAAATCTAAAATCCATTTCACAAAAGTAGTTCATATAACTATATTAAGGTTGCTAAATCAGAGTTTGAATAATTCTGCAAACTAGATGTGCCTTTAATTGCAGCAATTTGAACTCCAACTCATAATGTCAATTAAGCTGGTTAAGCAATACTGCAGTTCCTTGGTGTGGGGATTGCTTCATTTACTTTTATAAACAAACAGTTCTTGCGTTGGAAAGTACAATGTATTAATATGCATTTTTCTTGCCCTGACTCCATCCAAGCCTTAAATCTTAGATCAACATGTACTTTGGGCTATGTGTAATATCATTGAGAACTATAAATTATGTTCAATTTAGTGCCACTTATGATATTTCATTCCACATACAAAAACACTAACATGTTCTTTAAAACCAATATCCTATGTTATGATAAAACCATTGCCAAGTTGGTAATTTGAAAAGACAAGAAATTATATCTGGTCAGGGTTTGACATAGTATTTCTAGACAGCGTGCTGGACTTGTTTTGCAGTTTTGCATTCTCACATCACCTATACCATTAGTTCTTATCTACAAACTTAAGTCAACATAATAATTAATGTTTTACATAAATATTGCAATGAATAAAACATATTGCAATAAGTGCCAATAACATAGCAATCAAGTATGATCACTATAGGCCTAAATATGAGATTTCAACATTTCCTGATAAACAATAAATAATTTTACTTAACAATTTTCCCATTATTTACACAAGCTTAAAAAATGGTCTCTTTTTGAATACTTCACATATTTCATGGCTTTCATCATTCAAACTAACATTTCGCTTGTTATTTCAATATTCAATGATTTTGTAAACATTCATAAATGATGGTTAAAATTAACATTCATGCTAATCATGCCTACCAAAAGCACCTGACTGACCAATCAGTATCCAATTTTGGCAGGGCTTATTGGTGGTTCATTGAAATCAACCATGACCTCCCACAATCTGCACTGTTCAACAGTAGTTAATGAGTTGTTTCAATTGTTCTTATTTTCATAAACTTAGAAAACAACTGCAGTGAATAAAATTGATTCCTCATCACTGAGAGAAAGTTTAGAAAAAATGAACGAAGCCGAGTTACATCTTGTAGGATATCAAATCCTACAAATGTATTCATCATTTTATATAACCGTATTTAGTAAATGTTCAATTTTTGAAAGTCTAAAAACATTTGTGTTGATATTTTGTGATTCATTTAATTTCATTCTTGTTTCATTTAGTGTTCAATCCCAAGCTTTCTTGTTCACATTTAAGTGCAAGAAAAGTCACTTAATAATTATCTGAATAAATTCATTATAATGTAAGGTCACATAAAGGATATATTGTGCTTTTTAAAAATAACATTTTTTCATCTGTTTAAAATTATGTCAAATGTAGTGCATTGAAATTTTACTATGATTTTAAAGTTGCACTCTCATTTTGACAACTTTTTTTATTTTTGGCTTAGAACGAGCCAATTTTTTGCGAAAATCCATGGAAACCAGTTATATAAGACTGCTGACCAAAATTTAGATGGCAGATTTTTATATTAAAGTTAAAAAATTGATGTTTTAAGCATTATTCTAAAACTGTTAGTAACGGTTTAAGCCATAAAACATTAATTTTCGAACAGAAATATGACAAACTACTAGCTGATTACTAGTCATCAATCTGATATCATTGGTTTGAAGATGTTTATGCAAAAATTTGCTCTTTTTCAAGACAAAAAAAGTTGTAAAAACGGTAAATCTGTGAGAGTGCAGCTTTAAACTATGACAGGAATAATTGAAGGGAATGATTTTTTTGTGATTTCTAGCATTAAAATTGTCTGAATCGCATGAATATTTATAAATTATGTTAGGTATTCTCACATTGGTCACACTTTTTGAACTTTGTGTTGTCTTCTTTTTGTTTGTCTCAAATTAATACAGCATTGGCTTCACTTCAATGTTGTTTATGAAAGGGACTGTACACCAGATTGGCACCAAAAAGTTTTTTTTTTCCTGTAATGAATCTAAGGACACTTTTTTAATAAAATTTTTACTCTTTGAAATCGTTATTGTAAATAAAATACCAAAATAAAAAAAAATTGCAGTGAAGTGTCGTATCCACTATGCTATGAAGACATACTTTTACTTGGTGGAATTTTCCAGATGTATACCTAACTCGCTAATATCATGTAATAACATCAACGGCAAATCACGCATAAGGAATATTCTACTATGTAGACATACCTAGTAATCTTTTTTAATGGAAAAACACGAAATAACTGCTATGAATAAATCATTTGCAAACTATGGGGATCATCAGTTAGTAAGTTTCAATGCATTAATTGTACACATCGATACTAAGTTTATGTCAATTTTCTACAATTTTCTTTAAATTTTTGCTTTTTCATCATTAACTAAGTACGGCCCCTTTAAACTGTACCTTATAATGTCTGTGATTTATCAAATATTTAATAGTTATGGTCTACAACCAAGATTTATATCAATTATCCAGGTTTCAAATTGCATTATGTATACGATTGGAAAGGTAATCGTGAAAGCTCACTTAGTATTATTTTTACAAATAACATTCACCCTGAAAGGTACTCATATTTTGATGATACATAAAGATTTGCACAGTCATTTATGTATACTTGCATTTATTGATAAAGGATACTTTTTTCAAATCTTTGATTTAGATTGCAAAGTATAACTTATATAAATAAATATATATTCTTGACTTTATTAGTATAAACAAGCTAATGCATCAGTCTATTGTAACCATGCCCCCCCCCCGGTCCCGGAATAGCGGGGACTTTTACTTTCGGTCCAGCCAACCCTAGCTAAAATCCCCGCCCTGCGGAGATAATCTGATGGTAAAGTCCCCACCAAATGCCCCGCACCCAAGGGACATTATGTTAAGCCCCATCCACACTGTATTTTCCGGGAAGACCTGGCACTGCGGGGCCACCTGAAAGGTAAACACATGGCCCATTTCGCCGGCTATCCCCGGTATACCCCCGGATGTGGGAGCCGTGGTTACAATTGACTGGTGCATAATGATCCATAGTGATCCAATCTCATGCCAAGATGATTTCTGGTCTGACATCGCAAGGTTAGTTATTCTTAAGCATAAAAAAGCATGGACAGCATTTGAGAAAGACGTGAGGTAAAATCTTCATTACTTCACTATTCCACAACATTGGGTGATAAGGGAACTTTATTGAATATTTTGATTTTAATTCTGTTCCCTTAAAGCCACAAGGCAACAGATTAATTAATACAAATTCAATTCTATCTCCACAATATTTGGCACTGCATTGTTAATTAAAACTCAAAAGTTCCACTTTCAAATTATTTAACCAAGTACCTTTCCCTTAAATATTTCACAAATTTATATTGATCTATCAACAACAATGCATCACCATAAAGTATCTCTGACTGATTTTTGATTTTCATTCTTGGTTAGAAAACAAAAAGTGAGCACAAAGCGTCTTCAGAAAAAGAACTTGTAAAGTATGCACCAGTCAATTGTAGCCACGAACCACGCCCCCCCCAGGGAATAGCAGGTACTTTGACTTTCGGTCCAGCCAATCCCCGGTAAAATTCCTGCCCCGTGAGAACGAACCGGTGGTAAAAATCCCGTGAATAACCCCCCGCGCCCCGGGGATCTAAGGTAAGAGCAATTCCCTGATATATTTTGAGGGAAGACAAAACCACCGCAATCACCAGGCATTGCGAGGACACTAGTTCTGGCTTCCATAACTTTAATGTTGATTTTTATTTTTGACTGGTGCATTTCACAGGGGCAGGTTGTATTGTTTTAACACACCACGCCCCTGTCCGTTTTGTTGTTTTTTATTGGGTTTTTTTTATCAATTTTTAGTAAGAATATGATGTGGTAACTGTAACTTTAAATTGGCAAAAAAAAAAAAGTTTTTTTATTTTTTATCTTTGTAAAGGGTGACGACTTGACCCTGAATTTCCATACTGTATATTTGCCGACATGACCCTGTTTAAGAAGCCATAACTTTATCAAAGATTTTGTGTCAAAACAACACAACCTGCCCCTGTGGTAAGAGAGGAAATCAAAATTGAGCATGCAAGATTGTTTTATCAATGGCGATGGTTCATCACAATGTACTTACACTGACAGTGGCTCCAAGACTTTTCTATGCACATAGGTAAACAATCATCTTATTCACAGATGCTGTGCACATATTCATACATGTGGCTTCATTTAGAATGAAACTTCATAAATAAGTATGCGCATATTTGATATTTTTTATCTCCATTTTGCAAAATTGAAATCACATGATTTTTTCAAACGAATTTGTATTGCTTAAAAATTTACGTGTCAAATTAAAAATGCTTCCCACGGTAAGATGAAAATAAATCCGTTTGATGGTGGTAATCATTCAATGGCGGCTTTATTGATAAATTTCCTCAATAAAACACTATGAAATTCACATCATCAGCATCCGGAAGTAGTAACATACATGTATGTCTGAATCATTCGGCCTCTCTGATCAGAGTAAATTTTGAGGTCAATAAGTAGACTGGTACCCTGATTTACTTTTCCTCAAAAATATAAAGTTATACAGGTACGCGGCATATGGTTTTTAGTTAACATTAATAGTATTTGAACAATAAATACCAAAAATTATGTTGTATTTAAAAATGTGCTTAGTGTCATGCGATGATTAGTTAAAAAAAACTTTGTATCGAAAAGAAAATATCACGGAAATATGCAAATTATGTCGAAAAAAAGAACAGGGACCGACTTCGGAATACCAACATTGTATGCAAAGGATAACAATACTTTTTTAAACCAGCTTTCCTGGTTGTTTTCTACTTAGACCGCCCGCTTTATTATGAATTCACAAGACATTTCGAATGCGCGACGGGCACCGCGGTTAGCTGATACTGGTTTCTTTTCGAATAAAAGAGAAAGAGGGTACCAGTCTATCAATACAGAGCATTGAACGGAAAACTTTCGATGCGTACTTTTCCAATATGTTCATATTCTTATTGCGTATAATCTAACCGTATGCAAGAATATTCATGTAGTTAACCCGATTAACCCACTCGCTACGTATGAATTTCTTGTGCTTCATTGAAAGAACATACAGTTAGCTTGAATTGTTAGGAGAACTATTTTTATTGGATGTTTTCATTGTAATCAGTTCTGGTACTACTTTGATTATTCAAATTCGCTAACGGCAATCCAATCAAAATACACCAATCAGAATACATTACGTCAGTGAATCCCCAGATGCGTCTTGAGAATGCAGATAGCGCGTTTATGGCTATGAACTAGGCCACAAGTGCCCTAGTCCTAGTTCATTTAATGTGTTAGTTTTAACTAGTTAAAGGTACACATTTCTCTATTACGTATCGCATGAAGCCCATTATGCATTCATACTTATTTCTGGCAGTATAAGAGGACGTATTGCTTTATTCGTTTTATTACACGCATACGTTCTTGTTCTTTTTTTCCTCAGGTTGCCTTTGTAACTCTTTTATAATGAGGTATTGTCGTATTTCCATCAAAGCAATAACTCCGATGTTTTGTTTCATTATGATTTGCCTTGGTGTTATGTGTGTATAGTTTGCGTGTTATGGACACATTTACAGAACTCGGTGAATACTCTTTATCCCTTGTAAACATATACGAACGATTCGGTTGAACATTATGCTTTTTACGTAGTTATAAACAGTACATAGAAATTAATCACATTTAAATGCTCAATAAGTTCAACCTCAGCATTGAGTGCGTTAACATAAGACTATACTTTATGTTCATGTAATTAATACAGTTTCAACATATGTATACAAGGATTGCAACTTTAACACATTGATGTATATTCACGTAAATGCACTTTAAATTGAGGATGATATTTCATGTATAACCATGCTGATAATTTGATGAGCAACATTTGTGTTATAACACCTAAAGCGACGCTCAAATGGAATATATTTGAGCCATCAAGAGGGTCGGCTGGTCGGCTGGTCGGTCAGGTGTAATGAAAGGTTTCGTTAAATCAACTACTCCAACAGACTGATATATATCCCCCTGGTACACATTATTAGTTTCATGATCGACAGTCATTACCAATTAAATTATTAATGAGATATGATATATATATATATATATATATATATATATATATATATATATATATATATATATATATATATATATATAACACTTTTCGATATTATGTGTTTGTGCAAACCATTTATAATTTAAGATATATCACTATAATACTTTAAACTCGTTTCTGCTTTATAGGGTTTTAGAGCTTTATTCGTGACACTTGTTCATCTGTTTCAGAGTCACTTGCCCTAACATGTGCTGTATGCGATATTCTAGTTATTGAGGAAATAACTACTATATCAACTTGCTATATAGTGGTGACTCGAGTTTTAATCATACACCAGTCAAACTCATCTTTAAGTTATGTGCCCTTGGACATCATTTACACGTTTGGTATATTCGGGATTCGATAAACGAACGCATTCACACTGCAAACATGTATCACTATGAATTACAATTACATCAAAAATACTAATAATATCTGTCATGTGTTCCTGTTCCGGATAGAAAAATCCGACCCTCGGGCTACGCAGCGTGCCCGAGGGTCGGATTTTTCTATCCGGAACTGACACACATGATAGATATTTTTTCTTGCATACCTTAATATTTTTTGTGTGTGAAGAAACTGCATAAAAAAGCTCATTTTTGTACATTTCACCAAAAAGCGCGTGCGATGATGTTTACTGACGTCATGACGCGCAGTAGTTTTTATTCACTGCATACGTCAATAAGTTCCTTCGATATCAAGTCTTTGAAGGGTTATTTTGTTTTCTTGTGAAGATATATTTTTGCAAAGTTAATGTTTATGAAACTCATCTATTGAAATCTCATAATTATTGTTACTTAAAGTATATAATAAAAGAAATAAAAAGCATTACGTCACAGCACGTGACTCATCTGGCATGCCAGATGGAATTTTCCAGCACGGCTGACGTCACCGGAAATGCCCATCTGGTGTGCTAGAAACTGTTATAAAGATTGCTAGGGTACTTAAGATATGGCTTTTTGTTGTTGTTGTTGTTGTTGTTATTGTTGTTGTTGTTGTTCATGAGTGTCATTTTAAACAGTCGATATCTCGGGAAAATGGAGGAATGTATATTTTAGTAAACAAACGATCATGCATAATGTTCTGTAGAGAAAAATGTTCGAAATTACATTGCAAATTTTGAAAAATAGTTTTAATGTATGTTCAGCGTACAAAGTGCTTCAAGGACTACAGAGCGTATATAATTTGCTTACGAATTTAATATGTTAAGAGGTGAGCAAATTCTACGAGGGTAAACTTTATTCGATTGCAGAATTCATGTTGTTGTTTTTTATCTGAATTATATCACCATCTGCTTTCATATTAATTGTCCCGCTCTCAACTTATACGAAATGGTTCAATAAATGATATGCATGAATGTTGCAATAGAGCTGTATAAATGCGTGTATGCTAAATCAAATGTTGTTGTTTTTGTTGTTGTCTTGGCTTGTTTCAATAAAAATGTCAATTGACAATAATTGCCAGAGTAACAATGTCAAAGTCATTTTTGTCGATTCTGATGGACGAGAAATAAAGAGACAAAATGCAGAATGAAAATCTGCTAAGATGGAAGACAGCATTTTTTTCTTAAGTTGGCATTATAAAAATGTATTAATTTGCTGGTCGAAACTTAACTGCATTTGTATATACGAGCAATGAATCATCCAGGATAATAGATCTATAGATCCCTTACAAATATAGTATATAAAGTGAAATTTAACAAGTGTCACATACCATGATTGACATTGGCCCGATTGTTCAGAAAGTCGCTAAATAGTTAACGACGAAAATCGTTGTTAAATTTAGCGATAAACAGATAGCGATCGTTAGGATATTCGCTAATTTGTTTTTGATTGTTCAGAAGTTTTTAGCAATAGCGATCGTCAACATTTTCGTTAAACTAACAACAAATTTAAATCACCTCTTACCCTGATATCAAAAATTTAGCGACGGTTAACGACGACAAACAAAATGGCCGCAATAATTGGTGCTCAGAATGTAAACATCAGGAAAAAACGTGTTTATCGGCCAAATTTTGTATATAAAACTCTCACAGACAAGGAACTGCGTGCAAAGTACAGATTTGGTAAAGAAGGGTTGCAATTTATAACTGACCAGCTTGAAGAAAGGCTCCGTAGACCTACCGGTAAAGGTTGTGCCATGGATCCCGCAGAGCAGGTAAATATTTATACCATTTTTTTTTCATTTTGGGTACAAATTTCAATTAATCAGAGGAATTATAATTGGACTTATGTGTATATATATACCTTTCAATCATTAATATTAACATGGACCTTTAATCAGTTAATAGACCCGTGATATTAATTGTTAATTTTATACTTATGCCAGAATGACAAAGCAAAATTTACCTTCCACTGTTGAAATTGAATAGTAGGTTTGTGTCATCTACAGGTAGATACAAGTTATCTACGATAAGATTCAAACAATGATTAATTAATGCATTGAATCAAATCGTAAAGTACCTTATGTGTCTTGCAATTTGAGTGTAATCCACAAATGTATACACGGTTTTCCTGGTGTTTTTATTTCTGTATCCAATTTTATGATAGCATTGATTATTTTTTGGGTCGTGCTAAACTGCTGACCGATTAGCTGACCATATAGGAATAGAAGAGATTTGCTGACGAATTGCTGACCATATAAACAAAGAAGGATTTTTATTTTTTAAGTTTTTCTGTTTGTTATGTTTGTTTTCAGTGTTTTAAATGTTATAATGTCATATGAAATAATTAATTGAATTGACGAATATTCTTTTTTGTTATTCCAAGAGCGTTTCGTTGCAGATACAGTAGATGTCTTTTTATCAGTAAAAGATAGAAATAAAACTGTCTACATCCAGGCCACACCACGTGGAGGCGCTCTTACCATGGCCTATTTTTTTTTTGAGTGAATGAGCTAGTGAGTAGTGATTGATTGAGTGATTGAGTTATTGTGTGAGTGAAAGAGTTATTGATAGTGAGTGATTGATAGTGAGTGATTGATTGAATGGGTGTGCTAGTGAATAAGTGCAAGCGCAATTGCCTGAATAAAAGTCACCTAATATGTGTATAATACATGATAAATGTATCATAGTCCATTTTCAGTAACTTTTCAATATCGAGTTTTCCTAGACGTTGGGTCAGCTAAGAATTTGGTCAGTAACTTTCCAATATCGAGTTTTCCTATACGTTGCATTGGTGAGCTAAGAATTTGGTCAGTAACTTTCCAATATCGGGTTACCTTATATGTTACATTGGTGAGCTAAGAATTTGGTCAGTAACTTTCCAATATCGGGTTTCCCTATACGTTACATTGGTGAGCTAAGAATTTGGTCAGTAACTTTCCAATATCGGGTTACCTTATATGTTACATTGGTGAGCTAAGAATTTGGTCAGTAACTTTCCAATATCGGGTTTCCTTATACGTTACATTGGTGAGCTAAGAATTTGGTCAGTAACTTTTCAATATCGAGTTTCCCTATACGTTATTTTGGTGAGCTAAGAATTTGGTCAGTAACTTTCCAATATCGGGTTACCTTATATGTTACATTGGTGAGCTAAGAATTTGGTCAGTAACTTTCCAATATCGGGTTTCCTTATACGTTACATTGGTGAGCTAAGAATTTGGTCAGTAACTTTCCAATATCGGGTTACCTTATATGTTACATTGGTGAGCTAAGAATTTGGTCAGTAACTTTTCAATATCGAGTTTCCCTATACGTTACATTGGTGAGCTAAGAATTTGGTCAGTAACTTTCCAATATCGGGTTTCCTTATACGTTACATTGGTGAGCTAAGAATTTGGTCAGTAACTTTTCAATATCGAGTTTCCCTATACGTTACATTGGTGAGCTAAGAATTTGGTCAGTAACTTTTCAATATCGAGTTTCCCTATACGTTACATTGGTCAGCTAAGAATTTGGTCAGTAACTTTTCAATACCAAGTTTTCCTATACGTTACATTGGTCAGCACTATGCAGTGAACCGTGAAGTTGACTGACCATATAGTCACTTTGGTCAGCTAAGAAATTGGTCAGTATCTTATGAATGATGCATTACTTTGTCATCAATATGCACTGAACCATGAAATAGAGTGACAAAACAACAATTGACCCCGAGGCTCTTGGTGCAAATCGTGACAACTCGATAGTCGCACAGTGTTAGCGTTCTTATCTTTACAAGATATTAAGGGGCTTCATGGAACATAAGAGTTAATGAATAAATATAAATTAAAAGCGTACACTAGTTTCACCATTAATGCTTTATTTGTTTATATCTTATATTTAAGATTTTTCAAGACATATTATGTTAAATTTATTTTATATACTCCTTATAGTGTAAGAATAGACGGATTTTTGGTGTTTTTTGGGGGTTTTTTTTTGGGGGGGGGGGCGGGATTGCATTTCAATGAAATGAATTGAGTTGTTTTTTACTGGTTTGTTGAAAATATGTGAAATATATCACGGTTTTAATTACGATGTACAGTACAATTATATGCTGTATATGACTATTATATAGTCCAAAAGTTACATTGGTCAGCTAGGAATTAAAAGGACTTGTAATTAAACATAATATGAATAAATATAATATAATGCCCACATAACAATATTAAAGGTAAATTATTTGTCAATGACATATTGCTTACATAACTAATTTATTAAGTATTTAGTCACGAATTTAACATTGTATCATAGTCCAATTTCCTCATATGTTCCATTGCTCAGCTAAGAATTTGGTCAGTAAATTTTCAATACCAAGTTTTCCAATACATAACATTGGTCAGCACTATGTAGTGAACCGTGAAGTTGACTGACCATATAGAAACAGTACAACTTTCCAATATCGAGTTTTCCTATACGTTGCATTGGTCAGCTAAGAAATTGGTCAGTAACTTTTCAATATCGAGTTTCTTAAATATCAAAACTTTTTTTTTCATGTGTTTTCCTTCTTTGTCTATATCGTCAGCAATTGGTCAGCAACTCTCTCTTATGGTCAGCTAATCGGTCAGCAGTTTAGTATTGACCTTATTTTTTTTTATTGCTAAACCGGTTTCGTAGTGTTTAAGAGAGGCCCGTCTTCAAATATTCTCAATACAAAAATCGGTGGAAAACAGAATCTCAAGAAATGAACAAAAAGTAAAGCTAAGGAGCGTTATAATTATTTAAATAATAGTACAGTTAGTAATATTGAGAACTGTATAATAAATTCGTAGAAAACATAAATGTATTATCAATGAAACAAAAACTTACGTGAAAACATACGTATGTTTTCTTACCCTCAGGTTTGCATTGCTCTACGTTATTATGCCACTGGGGCATTTTTCGATGTGGTAGGGGACACCATGGGGCGCGACAAGGCGACAGTTTGTCGCGTGGTAAAACATGTAACAGAAGGTCTTGTAGAGATGAAAGATCGCTTTATACGTTGGCCGACTAGAATGGACACCCGTCGCAACATTATGGCAGGGTTTGCGGATGTAGCTGGGATTCCAAATGTGATTGGTGCGAAATCATCCATATGTATTAAAAAATATAAAAATTATGAGTGTAACCAACATCACATTATCACTGATACGTTCATATGTTGCATTAATTTTGGTTCAATTCATTCATTTTTTTTTAAAGCTGTTGTTAAATTTATCATTAATCTTAAAAACAAATATTTGTAGATGGATTAAAGAATTTCCATTCCGTTTCATAGTGATCAATTTATATTAATTATGCTCATTTGTAATAAAATGTGTTTCGACAACAGGTGCCATTGATGGATCACATGTTGAAATTACGAAGCCAGGCCCAACAGAAGAAAGGCTGTTCATTAACAGGAAGGGAAGGGCATCCATAAATGTAATGGCAGTTTGTGATAATAAAGGTACATAATATTGCAATACATTATTCAGGTGAATCCTGTTTTAATTGTTCACGTATGTGTTTATCATAAACTATCGTGTGTATTGCATATTAACTGAGTATTCCGCCCGATTTTGAAAAGTAAAAGTCTGAATCTGAATTTTCGCCTATTGGAAAGGATTAATATCATTTAGTGATTTGGTCAGAAGGACACTGACCTCAAAATCATGTTTTGTGTATTAACATCAGTATTTGAATTTATATTTGAAGATGTAGGATGAGCTGGGTCTTATGTTTATCAAGGTGAAATCCTTTTTTAAAAGATAACAATTAACTTGGTCATTTGACCTTATGATCCCATAATCAATCGTCTGTTGATAAAGGTCAGTGAATTAACCTTATTTTCAGGAAGATTTACTTTCATAAATGCAGAATGGCCGGGCTCTGCGCATGACAGTTTTGTTTTTCGAGCGTCTTCGCTACAGGACTTTCTGGAGGAAAATATTCATACACTTGAAGATGGTGTTCTACTTGCTGACAGCGGGTAGGTCCACATTAAAACTTTTGGGCAACACACAATATACACAAACATTTGAAAGATAAATTTTTTTTTAATCTAATTATTATTACAACAGTATATCACACTGTTATAATGTATATTTCAAACCTTTGAATTCAATATGTTTATCATATGAGATCAATTAAAACATTATTAATATAATTATAATATGAATAGTGTCATCTTTTTAACACAGTATTATTTTCAGAACTGATGATCTCCCCCTGTTTCTTATCTGCTATGGTCCAATCTGAAACAACAAATTATAACATTATTAACAGCCACAAGATTAAAGTATTTCTCTCTCTTGTCTTTTTAAGATATGCTTGTTCGCGTTACATGTTGACGCCGTACAGAGTCTCTGATACACTGGTGAAAACCAGATTCAACAGAGCCCACTGCCGTTGGAGGGTTGTTATAGAAAGAACATTTGGTAGATGGAAGAGAAGATTCTCCGTCATGTGCAAGAAGGTCTGTTTGATAGATTAATTTAGGTTATGTAATAATGCTATATATCTTAAAAAAATGATATAAAAAAGGATATATATATAAGCTCGAAGCTTTGCCTATATATGTTAAGTTATTCAATTTGTTTTATATATTATACTCTAGGTAAGGAAGACACCCGCTCAAGCATGTAGAGAGATTGTCGCTTGCGCAGTATTGCATAACATTGCCATGTTGTTTGGTGAACCTGACGTTGATGACGGCGATGTGGATGAACTTCCACTTATACCCTATGTTGGTGGTGAAAATGGATTTGCCATCCGTGACCATATTGCGCAGGCCTATTTTGGATAGGAACATTTCCTATTGGAAGGAAGCATGCAGCTGGTGCTATGTTGTTGTTTTGATGTAACAAAGTAAAGTTTATGTTACGTGTTCTATGCATTTCTGTTAACTGATCCACTTACCCTATTCGTCACAAACTAATGGAATTATGTCCATGTCATCCTTCCCCTTCAACTCTATCTGCAAAGCTTTAAACAGCTTCCTTTTCTCCCTAGACGTTGCGATCTTTTCCCTCAAAAGCTCCATCTCCAGCTCAACTTTTTTATTTTGTCCTTCGAACCATTCCAGTTGAGCTCTCTGCACCTTTTCCTGCAGAGATGTTCTGCAAGGATAACATGTTAATGAAAAAAAAACATTAATTAAAATTTAAAATTATTGTATCTAATAACTAAATAAAACAACATTTGCAGCGTTGCCCATCTATTGCTTATTCAGCTTGTATTTGAAACCAAGGTTATTGAAGGTAGTATCATCTTCATATCTAGACGAAAACATTCAATGCGATAAATACAATGTTATTATGTCTATTCACGTCTTGTTGCATAAATATACAGCTACATATTTCATTCCAGAGTTCAAATAAGTTAGTATTCCATTTTAAAGTTAACAATTCCTTATATGTATAAAATTTCTTACTTCATTTTTTTCACTTGCTGATTACTCGAGGATTGCATTCTACTTTGGAATTCCTTGCCGGTGGACTGGCTTCCTCTGTCTAATTCTATCGTCTGATATGAGAAAGCAAATTAAGATATAGAATTAATACACATTGGATAGAATTATTGTTTTGTTTTACAAGTCATGATTTTGGCTTCGTATGTGTGTACCTTACTTTCAATGTAATAAAATATATATCTTGCAGCTGAGTTTGACAGTAAGTTATAACCCTAAATAACACCCATTTAATTATATATTTTATATTAGAATTTGTTTCCTCCTTCAGCCTCTAAATCCATTAACATTTTTAATACAGCCTAGAAAATAATTTTAAATTTCTTACGTCCAAATCGAACACTGCACGTCTCTCTGCTTCTGACTGTAAATGTATAAAGCATACATCGAAGTGTACTATTTAAGAATAGGGTGTGATTACATGTTCACTCTTTAATGATCAATTGTTGATATATAATTCAATTTTAATTGCTAAAAATTAAGGTATTTAATTCATAAATGTATACATTATATCAACATGATAATTTACAATTGAATAAAATAAACATACATCTGATTCTGGTATGACTTGAATAACCACATCACTATTTGGCAGCTCATCGACCTTTAATTCTGAAAATATATGTTATGTTTATTTTTTAAAGTTACATCGATGATAGATGAAACAAAGTTAAATTGAAAGGATAAAATAAAATCCATTGCATCTAATGTGCTGTATCGAAGCAGTTCAATACTAATAACCGTCTCAAAATTTGGATTTTATTTATACAATGGGTTATGGTGACCCCATGTCAGGGCCTCAAATATCAAGGGAAGGCACTGTCATGAAATATAGAATTGCTTGATTATAATTTTAAATAAATAAATTAATAGATCTAAACAAAATGATATAAATGCTTGCAAAAGATACATTTAACATGTATCACATTTATTTGTTTACAACTGTTTGTGATTTAATGATTATTTCATCGTGTTAAAAGTTTGTGACATTCGAATTTTAATAACATAAACCGGTTAAACCATTCTACAATCAAGTGGCACATGAATCATGACAGAAGTTGGCAAGCGCTGGAAGAAAAAATCGCTTTACTGGATAATATTTGAAGCTGCGACACGTAGCATGTATTTGCAAAGGTATGAACTTATGTCATGGACAATTGACTATGGTAAATTATCATGACATCTTTTCATTATTCAAGGATTTGTCATATTCACACTCCACATGGAAACAAAATGGAGGTAGGAATTCCATTTTCTATTTTTAGAACATGTCGAGTTCATTTGTGTATCTTTTTAGCAGACGGAAATATTTTAATAAGCATTTGATAGTGTAGAAATATATCTGTAAATAAACATGATACTTAATGAATTAAGTAGTACTTGATGTTTAAATCTATAAATAAACAATGAATTAAGAAGTCTTATACCCTTCTCTGCTGCAATTGTGGTTTCTAGCCCACCAGGAATCCCACTGAAGCCTGGGTCTGCCTTATTGATGTTAATAAGGCGGAGCACCTCCTCGGGCGGTTTTTCAGATGGTGGTCCACCCCCTGTTCCCTTCAAATGCTTTCTTTGTTGCATTTCTGTTGACTTTGCAACCCGGTTCAAGTTGTGAAATTTGTTTCTCACATCTTTTCCTGTTCTTATCCCAACTCCAGCAAGTGAAACAGCACTTCCAATACAATCCCACATCTTTTGTTTCGCATCTTGTGATACCTTTGCGTTATTTAATTTGTCCTTTACTTTTTCATATTCAGTTATGAGAATTTCCCTCTCATATGCACTAAAGTTGCAAGCTCTTTTCTTATTTTTTTCTGACAATGACAAAGTGTTGTCTGCTTGGGCAGCCATTATGTTTTTTTCAATGCATTGTGGGTAATACTTTATGCATTTAAATGCATTGTGGGAAAAAGCAAATGCATTATGGGTCAACCCCATTATACATTTGTCGCTTAAAATTTAGCGATATCGCTAAACTTCCTAGCGATATCGTTAAATAGTTTAACGATTATTAGTTAGCGATAGCGATAACAATAGTCTGAACAATCGGAATTTTAACAATTTGTTAGCAAGCGATACATAAAAAATGTAGCGATTGTTAATTTGACGATTCGCTAACTTTTAGCGACTTTCTGAACAATCGGGCCATTGTGTGTCAACATTTACTATGAGCTACTATTAGTCCAGTCATATTGTGAGAAAATTGTGCACATTGGATTAAAATCTTGAAACTTGGTATACATGCAGAAAATGTGAATATGATTTAAAAAAGCTCAGGACCCACTTTGGATTCATCCAATATGGCCGCCAAAATCCAAGACGGCTGCCATTACCCTAATTGTGTTAATATATTGTTGCGGTACTGTGGTCAATGTACTGCGACCGCAATTAAGCCATTATTTAGTGATTTTTAATGACTTTTAAGATGTTGAAAGTGAATCTTTTAAAATTCATACAAATATTCCTCGATAAAAGGTTTTTTGTTGCCATAGCAACCATGATTTCCTTCAAAATGATTAATTTACCGATTTTAAGAGAAAAGAAAACTTTTTTGATGCTTCTTATAAATTCATGTTTGAAAATTAACATTAATTGAATATGTTGCAGTAGTGCTGCTTTTTTAAACTTAATTTCGTGTAAAGAAGACCAAGACATCCAAGATGGCATTCAAGATGGCCGCCATAAATATCTATTTGAGCATTGTTTTATCAATGCGTGTATGTTAATAGAAAAGGGTAAAATGTTTCAATGTTTGGTAATGTACATTATGTTTCCTAAATTATCATTCCGAACTGACTACCTCAAAGTCAAGTTCAAGGCCATATCAAGGTCAAAGTACAAAAAATCTACAAAATTTGAATTTCTGTATAACTTTCTAGCAATTGAGCTAATGCAAATTAATTTGTACTCAATATATAAAGCCGTAATTGAAAATTGAATATTCCTTTATACTTCGTTACTATTTATGAAATCGTTAACATTATTTAATTAACTACGGGGGTTATGGTTAGGGTAAGGATCGAATCAGAACACATCAAATATGGCACCAAATTAAATATGGCCACCTTATCAAATATTGCCACCAAATCAAATATTGCCATCATATGGCATTGAGTACTAGGCTTTATTATAGCGCTGGGTTTGGTCGGCCCTGCATTGGGTTTATGGTTGCCAAAATGTGTAGCACACAGGTTTATTTGCCTCTGATTGAGCAAAATGGTCGTCAAAATGTGGTTTGTCCAACACTAAAAAGATTTATTAAGAGCAGCACACGGGTTTCTGGCTCTAAACGGGCTAAATAATTGCCAATATGTGGAACTACGTACTAAGAATGCTTATATACATCTTCACATAAGCTTGTTTTAAGATTTAAATTGGCTTTACTGTTGCCAAAATGTGGACAATAAAGCACTGCACATTCTTAAATAGAGCTACGTTTGTTTGGCACTAAATTGGGTTCATGTTTCCATATATGATGTTCTTAACCTTAATAAGAGCTCCACGAAAGTATTTAGAGCTCTGATAAAGTTTTATGGTTGCCAAAATTGTTGTATTTGAAACTGGATATACATATTGAGAGCTGCACATATGTTTGTTTGTCTCTGAACTGGGTTAGGTTGTCAAGATGTCGTCGTCTATTTGAAAATTGGAAGGCTTACTAAGAGATGCCAATGGTTGTCAAAATGTGGTTAAGCTGGCGCTGATAAGGCTGAAGTCGAGCTGCATGTGCTTTTGTTTAGCTCTAAATGGGATTCATGGATGCCAAAGTGTGGCCTGTTTGGCACTGAGTTGGCTTTGTTAGAATTGCACATGGGTTTGTTTCACTCTGAATGTGCTGTATGGTGGCTAATATATAGTTTATTTGCGGCACTAAGTACAATTTATTATAGCTGAATAGTTGTTTGTTGGACTCTAAATTTGCTGTATGGTTACCAAACTGTGTTATTTGACACTGATTAGGTTTATTAAGAGCTGTGCACAAGTGTATTTGTTTGGATTTAAATGAAGTTTATGGTTAACTCAACATGGGGTTTTGGGTACTGAGTAGTCTAATTTAGAAATGCACATGTGCACTGGGTTAGTTGGCACATATTAAGCTTCATTAGAGCTACACATCAAATTTGGCTCTAAATTGGCTCCATGGCTCCCAAAAGTGGTCTTGTTGGCACTAAGTAGCTTTATTAGAAGTCTGCACATGGGTTTGGCTCTAGATGGGCTTCATAGCTACCATATGTAATATGATTGCTACTGATCAGGCTTTAATAGAGCTGTTTGTTTTGGTTTTAATTGGCTTTATGGTAATAAAGTGGTCTATCTGGCATTGAGTAAACTTGATTATAGCTGCTTATGTGTGGATTTTATCTCTGTTTGGGCTGTAACACGGAATATCATGATACCAAGTAGGCTTTATCAGAAAAGCACATGTGTTTGCTGGTTCTGAAATGGGATTATGGTTGACAAAAAGAAGTTATTTGTCACTGATAACGCTTCATTAGAGTTGCCCATGGGTTTGATTCGCTCCGAATGGTTGTCAAAATGTGGTCAAAAAGTTTTGCTCTGAATGGGCTTCATTGTTGCCTAAATGTGGTCCATTTGTTACCAAGGCGGCTGCATATACGATTTCTTTACACTAAAATGATCTAAAATGTAAAAAAAAATGATTTAAAATGTATCAAAACAATTATGTATTGTAAAATCGATAGAGCGCCATAGAGCCATCGTATTATTTTAGTTGCAATATGAACTTTCAAAAGGTGCTTTGGACACACAGTGTACGTAAAGGAGGAAATCTTGAGCTCTTATATGGTTTGAGGTACTCAGTGGACTAATAGAAACACATTTTGCTTTCTAAATACTGATTAGACCTGGGCATAAATATTCTTGTTGTTTTTTGTACATTATGGTGAAAAAGCACTGGATAGACTTGAAAAGTGATATTCTCTGCTGGTGGATTAGCTTATTTGAAACGCAAATAAATATTTGTTTATGCAGCTTGTTAAGCAGTGTATGGGCTAATTTAGGGACACATTATGGCTAACGTTACTTGTGTGTTGGAAAGAGGTAAACACAATTCATTTTGTTATTTGGTGTGTGTTTTTATAATGTTTGACATTCAAAAAAGATTTTGACCTTTTGAAATGCTTATTTTTGCATGTCAAAGCAAAGTACATTATAAAACATCTACCATCTGTTCATATATATATATATTGCATCCAAACAGTGTTACATGATAACCTCGGAAAGAGCACTTTTATGGAGATTGCCTTCGATAGTATTTATTTGGAGAAGCTCTAGTTGCTTGGAGCTTGCGTACTATATAAAAAACGTTCATTGATTGGGTAAATTGAGGTAAATTGTGATAGACAAAAATAGATAATTTTATACAATTGCCAATTTTGACAGACCCTTGTGTGAGCAAACAAAACTTAATAAACCAAAAGAGACAAAAAAGACAGAAAACCTTGATATTTTTCTGATTATTTGTAGTGACCTTGACCTGGACATTGAATATGTCAGTTATTTAGGTCATTTTATTTTGATACTAGCTCAATTATCAATAAGACGCTTACATAAATAGCAAGTTTGCAACCACCCTTGGTATGTTTTAATGCTTGAAATGTTGGCTTATCCAAAAAAATATGAAAATATTGCTAAAATATGACTTTGAAAAGGATATCTATATGGGAAAAATAAATGCTTGGGTATTTTTCATATTCTGACCTTGAAACGATCATTACGTTGGCCTTAAACTGGTCAATGCTGTATAAACATTTAGGGTCCATAATGAAAGAAGTAGTAGCCATGTGAATATTTGACTGTGTCTAATAAAAGAAAATTAACATATTTATACATAATGTTTTTACTAAAATTGAAATTTTATGGCGGCCATTTCGGATGCCATCTTGGATTTCTCAGCCCACACCACGGCACAAATATTTCTGCCATCACTTGCATACATACACTACAACCGAACATTTTGGTGTATACAATTGCTTGTCTCATGCACTTTAAATAATAAATTATTGACTGTCACTCTACTATCATTTTTAGTCATTTTAAATGATTATTATAAGCATGAGATTAAAAAGCTTTTCGTTTCTATGGATTTTTCACAGAAAAATTAAAGAACATCAAGAAGTTTACAGGTTTGGGTAGATTAACTGGCGGACAAATTTGACTTTTAGGGGAAAATGGTTGCCATGGCAACAAAAAGCTAATTCTGTATGAAAAAATGTTTTTGTTTTATAAAGTTCTTTCGTAAGATTTAATGAAAAAGTAAATACTATGTAAATTATGTATTTACTGAGGTCATGTCACAATTTATTTACTAATAGTATTCCTCTTTACAATATTAAAGGTCATGGCGGCCATTTTGGATTTTGGCAGCCATCTTGGACAAAATTGAGATGGGTCCTGAGCTTTTATTAACCTGAACATTCATATGTATCATTTGGCAAAGTTTCATAATTTTAACCCAAAGTGCACAATTTGGTGTAATTTTGTCACGATATGACTGGACTATATCATAAGTCTGGGCAATTAAAGTATATGATTAATATGATATTCATGTATAGCTTGTTCAATGGTTAAATGCTTATTTCGAAAACAATGAATCGTTAAAACAATGAGTGGTACATTAAATTAATAAAAAAACAATGCAATGGCGTTTTACACCTGGACAAGAAATGATCAACAGTTGAAACAAACAGTATGTCTTAATAATTGAAATCCAATCATTGGAAGTTGTAATTGTTTGCGACTGTTTGCTGCTGGATTGGGCTTATTTGTAATGTTAAATGATTGACTGTATCTAAGCTCGTGTGCATGCTATCCATTAATGTTTGTGGTATTCGGTACAATATATGAATTTAATTCCGATGGATAGGACGAATATACATGCAAGTTAAATAGTGTAGCACCCGAGTGTACGGAATCAGCGCCAGCAAATACTCAATACTCGTTGTGTTTAATCCGGTATTCATTGTCATCAAGAGTGACCACAGTGAGGTTATATCCAGGCACGATACAGAACAACTTAAGCCCGTCCCTTACATTGGCCTTGAAATCCAGGCACGGTACAGAACTTCTTGAGCCCGTCCCTTACATGGGCCTCGACATACACAGGCACGATACAGAACTAAATGAGCCCGTCCCTTACATGGGCCTCGACATACACAGGCACGATACAGAACTAAATAAGCCCGTCCCTTACATGGGCCTCGACATACACAGGCATGATACAGAACTAAATGAGCCCGTCCCTTACATGGGCCTCGACATACACAGGCACGATACAGAACTAAATGAGCCCGTCCCTTACATGGGCCTCGACATACACAGGCACGATACAGAACTAAATGAGCCCGTAACTTACATGGGCCTCGACATACACAGGCACGATACAGAACTACATGAGCCCGTCCCTTACATGGGCCTCGACATACACAGGCACGATACAGAACTAAATGAGACCGTCCCTTACACGGGCCTCGACATACACAGGCACGATACAGAACTAAATGAGCCCGTCCCTTACACGGGCCTCGACATACCCAGGCACGATACAGAACTAAATGAGCCCGTCCCTTACACGGGCCTCGACATACACAGGCACGATACAGAACTAAATGAGCCCGTCCCTTACACGGGCCTCGACATACCCAGGCACGATACAGAACTACATGAGCCCGTCCATTACACGGGCCTCGACATACACAGGCACGATACAGAACTAAATGAGCCCGTCCCTTACATTGGCCTCGTCATACACAGGCACGATACAGAACTACATGAGCCCGTCCCTTACACGGGCCTCGACATACCCAGGCACGATACAGAACTACATGAGCCCGTCCCTTACATGGGCCTCGACATACCCAGGCACGATACAGAGCTAAATGAGCCCGTCCCTTACATGGGCCTCGACATATCCAGGCACGGTACAGAACTACATGAGCCCGTCCCTTACATTAGCCTCGACATACACAGGCACCATACAGAACTACATGAGCCCGTCCATTACACAGGCCTCGACATACCCAAGCACGAAACAGAACTACATGAGCCCGTCCCTTACATTAGCCTCGACATACACAGGCACCATACAGAACTACATGAGCCCGTCCATTACACGGGCCTCGACATACCCAGGCACGATACAGAACTACATGAGCCCGTCCCTTACACGGGCCTCGACATATCAAGGCACGATACAGAACTACATGAGCCCGTCCCTTACACGGGCCTCGACATATCAAGGCACGATACAGAACTACATAAGCCCGTCCCTTACACGGGCCTCGACATACCAAGGCCGATAACAGAACTACATGAGCCCGTCCCTTACACGGGCCTCGACATACCCAGGCACGATACAGAACTACATGAGCCCGTCCCTTACACGGGCCTCGACATACCTAAGCACGATACAGAACTACATGAGCCCGTCCCTTACACGGGCCTCGACATACCAAGGTACGATACAGAACTATATGAGCCCGTCCCTTACACGAGCTTCGACATATCCAGGCATGCTACAGAACTACATTAGCCCGTCCCTTACACGGGCCTCGACATATCCAGGCACGGTACAGAACTACATGAGCCCGTCCCTTACATGGGCCTCGACATACCCAGGCACGCTACAGAACTACATGAGCCCGTCCCTTACACGGGCCTCGACATATCCAGGCACGCTAGAGAACTACATGAGCCCGTCCTTTATATTGGCCTCGACATACACAGGCACCATACAGAACTAAATGAGCCCGTCCATTACACGGGCCTCGACATACCCAGGCACGCTACAGAACTACATGAGCCCGTCCCTTACACGGGCCTCGACATATCCAACACGCTACAGAACTACATGAGCCCGTCCCTTACACGGGCCTCGACATATCCAGGCACTCTACAGAACTACATGAGCCCGTCCCTTACATTGGCCTCGACATACACAGGCACCATACAGAACTACATGAGCCCGTCCATTACACGGGCCTCGACATACCCAGGCACGATACAGAACTACATAAGCCCGTCCCTTACACGGGCCTCGACATACCCAGGCACGGTACAGAACTACATGAGCCCGTCCCTTACATTGGCCTCGACATACACAGGCACCATACAGAACTACATGAGACCGTCCATTACACGGGCCTCGACATACCCAGGCACGATACAGAACTACATTAGCCCGTCCCTTACACGGGCCTCGACATATCCAGGCACGGTACAGAACTACATGAGCCCGTCCCTTACATGGGCCTCGACATACACAGGCACGCTACAGAACTACATGAGCCCGTCCATTACACGGGCCTCGACATATCCAGGCACGCTACAGAACTACATGAGCCCGTCCTTTATATTGGCCTCGACATACACAGGCACCATACAGAACTAAATGAGCCCGTCCATTACACGGGCCTCGACATACCCAGGCACGCTACAGAACTACATGAGCCCGTCCCTAACACGGGCCTCGACATATCCAACACGCTACAGAACTACATGAGCCCGTCCCTTACACGGGCCTCGACATATCCAGGCACTCTACAGAACTACATGAGCCCGTCCCTTACATTGGCCTCGACATACACAGGCACCATACAGAACTACATGAGCCCGTCCATTACACGGGCCTCGACATACCCAGGCACGATACAGAACTACATAAGCCCGTCCCTTACATGGGCCTCGACATACCCAGGCACGCTACAGAACTACATGAGCCCGTCTCTTACACGGGCATCGACATATCCAGGCACGCTACAGAACTACATGAGCCCGTCCTTTATATTGGCCTCGACATACACAGGCACCATACAGAACTAAATGAGCCCGTCCATTACACGGGCCTCGACATACCCAGGCACGCTACAGAACTACATGAGCCCGTCCCTTACATGGGCCTCGACATATCCAGGCACGCTACAGAACTACATGAGCCCGTCCCTTACACGGGCCTCGACATATCCAGGCACTCTACAGAACTACATGAGCCCGTCCCTTACATTGGCCTCGACATACACAGGCACGATACAGAACTACATGAGCCCGTCCATTACACGGGCCTCGACATACCCAGGCACGATACAGAACTACATAAGCCCGTCCCTTACACGGGCCTCGACATACCCAGGCATGGTACAGAACTACATGAGCCCGTCCCTTACACGGGCCTCGACATACCAAGGCCGGATACAGAACTACATGAGCCCGTCCCTTACACGGGCCTCGACATACCCAGGCACGATACAGAACTACATGAGCCCGTCCCTTACACGGGCCTCGACATATCCAGGCACTCTACAGAACTACATGAGCCCGTCCCTTACATTGGCCTCGACATACACAGGCACCATACAGAACTACATGAGCCCGTCCATTACACGGGCCTCGACATACCCAGGCACGATACAGAACTACATAAGCCCGTCCCTTACACGGGCCTCGACATACCCAGGCATGGTACAGAACTACATGAGCCCGTCCCTTACACGGGCCTCGACATACCAAGGCCGGATACAGAACTACATGAGCCCGTCCCTTACACGGGCCTCGACATACCCAGGCACGATACAGAACTACATGAGCCCGTCCATTACACGGGTCTCGACATACCCAAGCACGATACAGAACTACATGAGCCCGTCCATTACACGGGCCTCGACATACCCAGGCACGATACAGAACTACATGAGCCCGTCCCTTACACGGGCTTCGACATATCAAGGCACGATACAGAACTACATAAGCCCGTCCCTTACACAGGCCTCGACATACCCAGGCACCATACAGAACTACATGAGCCCGTCCCTTACACGGGCCTCGACATACCAAGGCCGGATACAGAACTACATGAGCCCGTCCCTTACACGGGCCTCGACATACCCAGGCACGATACAGAACTATATGAGCCCGTCCCTTACACGGGCCTCGACATACCCAAGCACGATACAGAACTACTTGAGCCCGTCCCTTACACTGGCCTCGACATATCAAGGCACGATACAGAACTACATGAGCCCGTCCCTTACACTGGCCTCGACATATCAAGGCACGATACAGAACTACTTGAGCCCGTCCCTTACACGGGCCTCGACATATCAAGGCACGATACAGAACTACATGAGCCCGTCCCTTACACGGGCCTCTACATACCCAAGCACGATACAGAACAACTTGAGCCCGTCCCTTACACTGGCCTCGACATACCAAGGCACGATACAGAACTATATGAGCCCGTCCCTTACACGGGCTTCGACATATCCAGGCACGCTACAGAACTACATGAGCCCGTCCCTTACACGGGCCTCGACATATCCAGGCACGGTACAGAACTACATGAGCCCATCCCTTACATGGGCCTCGACATACCCAGGCACGCTACAGAACTACATGAGCCCGTCTCTTACACGGGCCTCGACATATCCAGGCACGGTACAGAACTACATGAGCCCGTCCCTTACATTGGCCTCGACATACACAGGCACCATACAGAACTAAATGAGCCCGTCCATTACACGGGCCTCGACATACCCAGGCACGATACAGAACTACATGATCCCGTCCCTTACATGGGCCTCGACATACACAGGTACGATACAGAACTAAATGAGCCCGTCCCTTACATGGGCCTCGACATACACAAGCACGATACAGAACTACATGAGCCGTCCCTTACATTGGCCTCGACATACACAGGCACGATACAGAACTACATGAGCACGTCCATTTCACGGGCCTCGACATACCCAGGCACGAAACAGAACTACATGAGCCCGTCCCTTACACGGGCATCGACATATCCAGGCACGATACAGAACTACATAAGCCCGTCCCTTACACGGGCCTCGACATACCAAGGCACGCTACAGAACAACATGAGCCCGTCCCTTACACGGGCCTCGACATACCCAGGCACGATACAGAACTACATGAGCCCGTCCATTACATGCGCCTTGACATACACAGGCACGATACAGAACTTAATGAGCCCGTCCCTTACATGGGCCTCGACATACAAAGGCACGATACAGAACTACATGAGCCCGTCCCTTACATTGGCCTCGACATACAAAGGCACGATACAGAACTACATGAGCCCGTCCATTACACGGGCCTCGACATACCCAGGCACGATACAGAACTACATGAGCCCGTCCCTTACACGGGCCTCGACATATCAAGGCACGATACAGAACTACATAAGCCCGTCCCTTACACGGGCCTCGACATACCCAGGCACGGTACAAAACTACATGAGCCCGTCCCTTACACGGGCCTCGACATACCAAGGCCGGATACAGAACTACATGAGCCCGTCCCTTACACGGGCCTCGACATATCCAGGCACGATACAGAACTACATGAGCCCGTCCCTTACACGGGCCTCGACATACCAAGGCACGATACAGAACTATATTAGCCCGTCCCTTACACTGGCTTCGACATATCCAGGCACGCTACAGAACTACATGAGCCCGTCCCTAACACGGGCCTCGACATATCCAGGCACGGTACAGAACTACATGAGCCCGTCCCTTACATGGGCCTCGACATACACAGGCACCATACAGAACTACATGAGCCCGTCCATTACATGGGCCTCGACATACCCAGGCACGATACAGAACTACATAAGCCCGTCCCTTACACGGGCCTCGACATACCCAGGCATGGTACAGAACTACATGAGCCCGTCCCTTACACGGGCCTCGACATACCAAGGCCGGATACAGAACTACATGAGCCCGTCCCTTACACGGGCCTCGACATACCCAGGCACGATACAGAACTACATGAGCCCGTCCCTTACACGGGCCTCGACATACCCAGGCACGATACAGAACTACATGAGCCCGTCCCTAACACGGGCCTCGACATACCCAAGCACGATACAGAACTACATGAGCCCATCGCTTACACGGGCCTCGACATACCAAGGCACGATACAGAACTATATGAGCCCGTCCCTTACACGGGCTTCGACATATCCAGGCATGGTACAGAACTACATGAGCCCGTCCCTTACATGGGCCTCTACATATCCAGGCACGGTACAGAACTACATGAGCCCGTCCCTTACACGGGCCTCGACATACCCAGGCACGATTCAGAACTACATGAGCCCGTCCCTTACACGGGCCTCGACATACCCAAGCACGATACAGAACTACATGAGCCCGTCCCTTACATGGGCCTCGACATACCAAGGCCGGATACAGAACTTCATGAGCCCGTCCCTTACACGGGCCTGGACATATCCAGGCACGATACAGAACTACATGAGCCCGTCCCTTACACGGGCCTCGACATACCCAAGCACGATACAGAACTACATGAGCCCGTCCCTTACACGGGCCTCGACATACCAAGGCACGATACAGAACTATATGAGCCCGTCCCTTACACGGGCTTCGACATATCCAGGCACGCTACAGAACTACATGAGCCCGTCCCTTACACGGGCCTCGACATATCCAGGCACGGTACAGAACTACATGAGCCCGTCCCTTACATGGGCCTCGACATACCCAGGCACGCTACAGAACTACATGAGCCCGTTCCTTACACGGGCCTCGACATATCCAGGCACGCTACAGAACTACAAGAGCCCGTCCCTTACATTGGCCTGGACATACACAGGCACCATACAGAACTACATGAGCCCGTCCATTACACGGGCCTCGACATACCCAGGCACGATACAGAACTACATAAGCCCGTCCCTTACACGGGCCTCGACATACCCAGGCATGGTACAGAACTACATGAGCCCGTCCCTTACACGGGCCTCGACATACCAAGGCCGGATACAGAACTACATAAGCCCGTCCCTTACACGGGCCTCGACATACCCAGGCACGATACAGAACTACATGAGCCCGTCCCTTACACGGGCCTCGACATACCCAGGCACGATACAGAACTACATGAGCCCGTCCCTAACACGGGCCTCGACATACCCAAGCACGATACAGAACTACATGAGCCCATCCCTTACACGGGCCTCGACATACCAAGGCACGATACAGAACTATATGAGCCCGTCCCTTACACGGGCTTCGACATATCCAGGCATGGTACAGAACTACATGAGCCCGTCCCTTACATGGGCCTCTACATATCCAGGCACGGTACAGAACTACATGAGCCCGTCCCTTACATGGGCCTCGACATACCCATGCACGCTACAGAACTACATGAGCCCGTCCCTGACACGGGCCTCGACATACCCAGACACGATTCAGAACTACATGAGCCCGTCCCTTACACGGGCCTCGACATACCCAAGCACGATACAGAACTACATGAGCCCATCCCTTACACGGGCCTCGACATACCCAGGCACGATACAGAACTATATGAGCCCGTCCCTTACACGGGCTTCGACATATCCAGGCATGGTACAGAACTACATGAGCCCGTCCCTTACATGGGCCTCGACATATCCAGGCACGGTACAGAACTACATGAGCCCGTCCCTTACATGGGCCTCGACATACCCAGGTACGCTACAGAACTACATGAGCCCGTCCCTTACACGGGCCTCGACATATCCAGGCACGATACAGCACTACATGAGCCCGTCCCTAACATGGGCCTCGACATAACCGGGCACGATACAGAACAACATGAGCCCGTCCCTTACACGGGCCTCGACATATATCTGCACGATACAGAACTACATGAGCCCGTCCCTTAGATGGGCCTCGACACAAGATTGTAGATTCGTATTAAATATTAAACAACAAATAAGGATTAATTTTATTATTTAATTATAAGGCAAATATTATAACATTAACAAAATATATGAGCAAGAAATCATAAAAGCATGGCAAACTGAAGTTAAAAAGTAAGTAATCATTCGTGAACGTTTCAAGCAAATATTATCAAAGGAATAAAATATATGAGCACACAAAAAAGCAAGACAGACACACGTCGAGAACAGACCTACTCCAGAATGTTTATCAAAATTCATACAGAAACACGATGAGGAATCGAGCACATGCATTCACGAATATTATGAAGAAGGTACGTTCAAATTCAAAACGATAAATGTGAAATGATACTCTTTAATCATCTTTACAAATAGTGTACACGGCATGCTCATCATACAGACATTTTAATCGATGTGTGATTTTGACGTAATTTGCGTCATTAAGTCTTTGAAGTCGGACAGACTTCTTGACTGTCAATTCGCGAATTTTCCTTTTTCAATATGTATCAGAAAAAAATGCACTTTTTGTTAAGCAAGCACATCTGCTCAACTGTCTTGATTATAACTACGGCTCGATTCTCCATCATTACAAAATACATCAGCAAATGATAGACTGACGTTCAGAAAAGTATTTCTATATGCATGTCATGTACCATATTTCATTTAAAAAGAGTAACGATAAAAGCATACTTTGAAGTAAAATAGTTTTGTAAAAAGATATAACAATCTTAGAGATTTAGTCTTTTTCTCAAAAACAATCAATATTTGGCTAATATTCACTTTCGATAAACATTCAGAATAACTATTAAGTTGCTTCTTTAATACGGCTTTTCATATGACAAGAACGAAAACTCTTAAATTGCACGTGTATTTTGCGGTTTCGGTTGAATTATCTATTTTCCATGAAGAATTGCGTCTGAAAGATATAACCCATGTTCGTCCAGATCAAACATATCCAAACCTTTAGAGACCATTGACCATCAGTATGCTCTCAGTTTGAACTCAAAACGCACATATAGGTTAGACTGTTTCTTTAAAAAGAAGGTTTCCTACGCAGTAAGCTTCTCTTGTGGCGGATCTGTGGTCTAGTGGTAACATACTTTACTATCAATCCAGGGGTCGCAGGTTCGATTCCCCGTCGCATCACTAAAAAATACTAATCGTCTTCCGGGAGGGACGTTAAATGGGGGTCCCGTGTGACAGTGCTATACACTGGTGCACGTTAAAGAAGCAGGGTAGCTCTAACCAGGGTTACAATCTGTCTGTGCACTATACTCCAAAAACCTAAAATGACTAACAATCCTAATGGAGCTTATAAATAAGCTTACCCCCCCCCCCCCTCCTACACCCCGAGTAAGCTCCTTTGACGATAATATGCGATCTCAGCCGTATGGAAATCGCTTGCCTTCAGCTAGAAATATGAAATTCAAAAAATATTCAAATCATATATTTGTGATTGGAAGTGTTTTTTTCCTACTTATCCAAATGTGTTTGCGACTGAAATACAGTACTTTTTTTATTTCCGAGGGATTCGACAGAATTGTAATGTTTCTTCCATTATTGATTTTTTCTTCCATTTGCCTCGCAATAAGACACATTTTTTTAAGTTCAGAATTAAAACATCTTCATTTAGATGAACACACCAAAAGTGATTGAAACTTTGTTTATGGTCTAATATTTAAAAATATTGCTTGACCAACGTTTCGACTTGTGTTTGCTCGCTTATCGGCATACATGTAAGTCATGGAGAGTGTGCTTATCAGCTTCTGTCTCCAGGTTTTCAATATAAATATATAACAAATCATATCAACCTAAAGAGCAAACAAAGCTACATGAAGAATTTACACAGAAATTACATTATAAACGTGCATGCTATCAATCTTTCTCCACAGAAAAAGACATGTATCCCCCAACAATAAATCACGCTTTCTTAGATTGTTCGTGCTTATATGACAGAGTTGTTATGCCATTGCAAATGTTCCATTGCAAATGCTTATTGCCCTTCATAAACCTCGTATGTAGGTTCGTAGTAAACTCAGTTTCTGCTGCTTATCCATCCTATTTATTGTTATTACCTAATTTTATTCTGTTTTACTCGTACGCTACATTTTTCCTCGACCAAACTCCACAGAACAATTGCTATGGCCTTATGCAAGGCTGTATCTATTAGTGTAAGTGTTATTTGGCATTATTTCTGTTTGTATGTCTTCTTTCTGTATGAATATAAACATTAAATAAAAGCAAGTTTTTTTGGCCTGAAAAGACAACATATTGGTATTACTTTGAGGGTCGGTGTCAGCGCCACTGGCAGCAAATTTGTGTTATATTATCCACTATGTCGACTTTTTAATGTGGATGAAATCGTCTCAATTATTTCCTGAGTTTAAACTCTTATATATATATATAAATACTTGGTGAAAATGTTGATGTGCTTAATGTTACGGACAAGTTCGTTCGTGTGGTAAATTATTTCATATATAAAAGAGTTTGCCTAGTGTACCTTTACACATAGCAGATTTATTTATTTCTTTTCTTCGTGTAATCATGATAAAACGACAGCGTTTTCCAGTTTTTGGCGAATCCTTTCTTGGTAAAGTTCGATTGTTGCTTTTACCTCAGTTACTTAAGAAATAAGCTCGTTTTACATCAAAATAGAGGTAAGAAAAGTATAAATAATGATAAAGGCAAATTAGAAGTAAAACATGGGCATCAAACTAACACATTCAGTATTACCGCAGGATTGCAAAACATGTCATTTATTCTATGCAACTGAATGCATTGTGCATCTGTTGTGACTTCACAAAAGTACTAGTACTATATGTTGACCAAGCTGCGTTACATTTATATACGTACGGCTATATGTTGACCAAGCTGCTTTACATTTATATACGTACTGCTATATGTTGACCAAGCTGCGTTACATTTATATACGTACTGCTATATGTTGACCAAGCTGCTTTACATTTATATACGTACGGCTATATGTTGACCAAGCTGCTTTACATTTATATACGTACTGCTATATGTTGACCAAGCTGCGTTACATTTATATACGTACTGCTATATGTTGACCAAGCTGCTTTACATTTATATACGTACTTCTATATGTTGACCAAGCTGCGTAACATTTATATACGTACGGCTATGTGTTGACCAAGCTGCGTTACATTTATATACGTACGGCTATGTGTTGACCAAGCTGCGTTACATTTATATACGTACGGCTATATGTTGACCAAGCTGCGTTACATTTATAAACGTACGGCTATATGTTGACCAAGCTGCTTTACATTTATATACGTACTGCTATATTTTGACCAAGCTGCGTTACATTTATATACGTACTGCTATATGTTGACCAAGCTGCATACCAAGCTGCTTTACATTTATATACGTACGGCTGTGTGTTGACCAAGCTGCGTTACATTTATATACGTACGGCTATATGTTGACCAAGCTGCGTTACATTTATAAACGTACGGCTATATGTTGACCAAGCTGCTTTACATTTATATACGTACTGCTATATTTTGACCAAGCTGCGTTACATTTATATACGTACGGCTATATGTTGACCAAGCTGCGTTACATTTATATACGTACGGCTATATGTTGACCAAGCTGCGTTACATTTATATACGTACGGCTATATGTTGACCAAGCTGCGTTACATTTATATACGTACTGCTATATGTTGATCAAGCTGCTTTACATTTATATACGTACTGCTATATGTTGACCAAGCTGCGTTACATTTATATACGTACTGCTATATGTTGACCAAGCTGCGTTACATTTATATACGTACGGCTATATGTTGACCAAGCTGCGTTACATTTATATACGTACTGCTATATGTTGACCAAGCTGCGTTACATTTATATACGTACTGCTATATGTTGACCAAGCTGCTTTACATTTATATACGTACGGCTATATGTTGACCAAGCTGCTTTACATTTATATACGTACTGCTATATGTTGACCAAGCTGCGTTACATTTATATACGTACTGCTATATGTTGACCAAGCTGCTTTACATTTATATACGTACGGCTATATGTTGACCAAGCTGCGTAACATTTATATACGTACGGCTATGTGTTGACCAAGCTGCGTTACATTTATATACGTACGGCTATGTGTTGACCAAGCTGCGTTACATTTATATACGTACGGCTATATGTTGACCAAGCTGCGTTACATTTATAAACGTACGGCTATATGTTGACCAAGCTGCTTTACATTTATATACGTACTGCTATATTTTGACCAAGCTGCGTTACATTTATATACGTACGGCTATATGTTGACCAAGCTGCGTTACATTTATATACGTACGGCTATATGTTGACCAAGCTGCGTTACATTTATATACGTACGGCTATATGTTGACCAAGCTGCGTTACATTTATATACGTACGGCTATATGTTGACCAAGCTGCGTTACATTTATATACGTACTGCTATATGTTGACCAAGCTGCTTTACATTTATATACGTACTGCTATATGTTGACCAAGCTGCGTTACATTTATATACGTACTGCTATATGTTGACCAAGCTGCGTTACATTTATATACGTACTGCTATATGTTGACCAAGCTGCGTTACATTTATATACGTACTGCTATATGTTGACCAAGCTGCGTTACATTTATATACGTACTGCTATATGTTGACCAAGCTGCTTTACATTTATATACGTACTGCTATATGTTGACCAAGCTGCGTTACATTTATAAACGTACTGCTATATGTTGACCAAGCTGCGTTACATTTATATACGTACGGCTATATGTTGACCAAGCTGCTTTACATTTATATACGTACGGCTATATGTTGACCAAGCTGCGTTACATTTATATACGTACTGCTATATGTTGACCAAGCTGCGTTACATTTATATACGTACTGCTATATGTTGACCAAGCTGCGTTACATTTATATACGTACTGCTATATGTTGACCAAGCTGCATTACATTTATATACGTACGGCTATATGTTGACCAAGCTGCGTTACATTTATATACGTACGGCTATATGTTGACCAAGCTGCGTTACATTTATATACGTACTGCTATATGTTGACCAAGCTGCGTTACATTTATATACGTACTGCTATATGTTGACCAAGCTGCGTTACATTTATATACGTACTGCTATAGGTTGACCAAGCTGCGTTACATTTATATACGTACTGCTATAGGTTGACCAAGCTGCGTTACATTTATATACGTACTGCTATATGTTGACCAAGCTGCGTTACATTTATATACGTACGGCTATATGTTGACCAAGCTGCGTTACATTTATTTACGTACTGCTATATGTTGACCAAGCTGCGTTACATTTATATACGTACTGCTATATGTTGACCAAGCTGCGTTACATTTATATACGTACTGCTATATGTTGACCAAGCTGCGTACCAAGCTGCTTTACATTTATATACGTACGGCTGTGTGTTGACCAAGCTGCGTTACATTTATATACGTACGGCTGTGTGTTGACCAAGCTGCGTTACATTTATAAACGTACGGCTATATGTTGACCAAGCTGCGTTACATTTATATACGTACGGCTATATGTTGACCAAGCTGCGTTACATTTATAAACGTACGGCTATATGTTGACCAAGCTGCGTTACATTTATATACGTACGGCTATATGTTGACCAAGCTGCGTTACATTTATATACGTACTGCTATATGTTGACCAAGCTGCTTTACATTTATATACGTACTGCTATATGTTGACCAAGCTGCGTTACATTTATATACGTACGGCTATATGTTGACCAAGCTGCGTTACATTTATATACGTACGGCTATGTGTTGACCAAGCTGCGTTACATTTATATACGTACGGCTATATGTTGACCAAGCTGCGTTACATTTATATACGTACGGCTATATGTTGACCAAGCTGCTTTACATTTATATACGTACTGCTATATTTTGACCAAGCTGCGTTACATTTATATACGTACGGCTATATGTTGACCAAGCTGCGTTACATTTATATACGTACGGCTATATGTTGACCAAGCTGCGTTACATTTATATACGTACGGCTATATGTTGACCAAGCTGCGTTACATTTATATACGTACTGCTATATGTTGACCAAGCTGCTTTACATTTATATACGTACTGCTATATGTTGACCAAGCTGCGTTACATTTATATACGTACTGCTATATGTTGACCAAGCTGCGTTACATTTATATACGTACTGCTATATGTTGACCAAGCTGCGTTACATTTATATACGTACTGCTATATGTTGACCAAGCTGCGTTACATTTATATACGTACTGCTATATGTTGACCAAGCTGCTTTACATTTATATACGTACTGCTATATGTTGACCAAGCTGCGTTACATTTATAAACGTACTGCTATATGTTGACCAAGCTGCGTTACATTTATATACGTACGGCTATATGTTGACCAAGCTGCTTTACATTTATATACGTACGGCTATATGTTGACCAAGCTGCGTTACATTTATATACGTACTGCTATATGTTGACCAAGCTGCGTTACATTTATATACGTACTGCTATATGTTGACCAAGCTGCTTTACATTTATATACGTACTGCTATATGTTGACCAAGCTGCGTTACATTTATATACGTACTGCTATATGTTGACCAAGCTGCGTTACATTTATATACGTACGGCTATATGTTGACCAAGCTGCGTTACATTTATATACGTACGGCTATATGTTGACCAAGCTGCGTTACATTCATATACGTACTGCTATATGTTGACCAAGCTGCGTTACATTTATATACGTACTGCTATATGTTGACCAAGCTGCGTTACATTTAAATACGTACTGCTATAGGTTGACCAAGCTGCGTTACATTTATATACGTACTGCTATATGTTGACCAAGCTGCGTTACATTTATATACGTACTGCTATATGTTGACCAAGCTGCGTTACATTTATATACGTACGGCTATATGTTGACCAAGCTGCGTTACATTTATATACGTACTGCTATATGTTGACCAAGCTGCGTTACATTTATATACGTACTGCTATATGTTGACCAAGCTGCGTTACATTTATATACGTACTGCTATATGTTGACCAAGCTGCGTACCAAGCTGCTTTACATTTATATACGTACGGCTGTGTGTTGACCAAGCTGCGTTACATTTATATACGTACTGCTATATGTTGACCAAGCTGCGTTACATTTATATACGTACGGCTGTGTGTTGACCAAGCTGCGTTACATTTATAAACGTACGGCTATATGTTGACCAAGCTGCGTTACATTTATATACGTACGGCTATATGTTGACCAAGCTGCGTTACATTTATATACGTACGGCTATATGTTGACCAAGCTGCGTTACATTTATATACGTACGGCTATATGTTGACCAAGCTGCGTTACATTTATATACGTACTGCTATATGTTGACCAAGCTGCGTTACATTTATATACGTACTGCTATATGTTGACCAAGCTGCGTTACATTTATATACGTACTGCTATAGGTTGACCAAGCTGCGTTACATTTATATACGTACTGCTATAGGTTGACCAAGCTGCGTTACATTTATATACGTACTGCTATATGTTGACCAAGCTGCGTTACATTTATATACGTACGGCTATATGTTGACCAAGCTGCGTTACATTTATATACGTACTGCTATATGTTGACCAAGCTGCGTTACATTTATATACGTACTGCTATATGTTGACCAAGCTGCGTTACATTTATATACGTACTGCTATATGTTGACCAAGCTGCGTACCAAGCTGCTTTACATTTATATACGTACGGCTGTGTGTTGACCAAGCTGCGTTACATTTATATACGTACGGCTATATGTTGACCAAGCTGCTTTACATTTATATACGTACGGCTGTGTGTTGACCAAGCTGCGTTACATTTATAAACGTACGGCTATATGTTGACCAAGCTGCGTTACATTTATATACGTACGGCTATATGTTGACCAAGCTGCGTTACATTTATAAACGTACGGCTATATGTTGACCTAGCTGCGTTTCATTTATATACGTACTGCTGTGTGTTGACCAAGCTGCGTTACATTTATATACGTACTGCTATATGTTGACCAAGCTGCGTTACATTTATATACGTACGGCTATATGTTGACCAAGCTGCGTACCAAGCTGCGTTACATTTATATACGTACGGCTGTGTGTTGACCAAGCTGCGTTACATTTATATACGTACGGCTATATGTTGACCAAGCTGCTTTACATTTATATACGTACGGCTATATGTTGACCAAGCTGCTTTACATTTATATACGTACGGCTTTATGTTGACCAAGCTGCGTACCAAGCTGCGTTACATTTATATACGTACGGCTGTGTGTTGACCAAGCTGCGTTACATTCATATACGTACTGCGCTTTTCCCGTTGCTTTGGTAACACGCAGACAGGCAAACGTTCGAACTCTTACTAAATACGAACTCATTTAAAGTATGTTAAAATGGAAATGCAAGTGGTTTACTGGTGTACTGACTATGCAACAACTATCTACTTTGCCTATTCTAGAATATTGTGATAAAACCCTTTTTTGAAATTCACCAGCAAGAGTTAGTATTGTGTTGAAGTCTATTGAATCTTATTTTCGTTTAAGCGTATCGTCCTGCTTGAATGGCTTAGTAAAGGGATTTTCTGACTTCTTGTCCCCTAGCTGGCCAACCGGATGCTTTCAAACAATGTTCTTTTTGTAATTATCATTGACATTGACAACTGATCATGAATGAATGTTTCATGTTTTCGTTGTATTTTAAATATATTCACAGTTCAGCTCTTTTAACGATTTCATATTGATAGTGTCTCAACACGGGACATTTCAATAAAAGACGGAAAGGTTTTTCGGTGTTCATCGCAAACATCGCCAGCCTTCACTAAAGTATTGCTCTTGTCCTATTACTACAATTAATCTAATTTGAATAGTGTAGTTGTTGTCTCATTTTTTCATTTCAGGCTGGCATCGGTGATTTACCATTGTGACTGGTAGATCCACGTTACTGTTTTACGTGTGAATGAGACTTCTGTCGAAGGAGGCGAATATCTTCAGACTGACTCAACAACTCCGTCTGAGTCTACATTGGAAACCACTCTACACAAGCGGGAGAAGTATGCATTGATGTATGGGCGAGGTGATGTTGCATTTCTTAATGATAATCAAAGCATCACTCTTCGTTTACTGTAATGGATCTGCCAAGTGTTTTGACAATGTGTAAGTTCCTTCTCATTAGCCATTCTACAAAAAAGTGACAAGAAGAAATTATTGATCAAATGGTTATTTAACGGATCAAATGGTGGTAAACAGTTACAAGAATTGATTCAAAATAGCCTTTAAATTGACACTTATATTCAAAATCGTGACAAACAAGTTTTTAACAAAAATAAATTTGGGTGATGAATCGTACACTACTTACTTAATAATGCTTTTATGGAAAGTATCAATTACAGTTCACAAGATTGTAAAGATTTTCTGTGACCTACTATCGTCTCATAAGGTAGAAAAGCGTGCTTTCTGCACCTTTTTATGAAATTTAACTTGGTATTTTTCATTTGAACCACTGTTTACATTTAGTCATATTCTTTTGTGGTAAATCTCATTTGGGAGTATGCGTGCATCTTTAAAGAAAGGAGAGTCCATTGCAAACTTGAATATCTGAAATTTGGACACACAGACACAAATATAACATCTATTCCGACAAATCAACCTGATATATGGACAACATATTACACGTAGATGCTGTTTCAACTGTATTCTTGTAAAAGGTCATTCATTTTCTGTTGCGGTTGACGACCATAAAACATATGTACTAAATGACTGTGTAATTATCGTTAGCTTATTCGTTAACAATGACTTTGGATTACCGTCTCATGATAGCAATACACATAAAAAGTGCAAAGCAGGGAAAAGCCCTGTAGAAAGTAAAACCGTTTAGAGGCGCGGGGCTAGAGCCATCGACCAGTGAGGCTACCAGACGCAGGGCTAGAGCCATCGACCACTGAGGCTACCCGACACAGGACTAGAGCCATCGACCACTGAGGCTACCAGACGAACAGTTAGGGAAAACCCTCTAAGAAATCGATTAAAGTCAATGTCAATGAAACCACTGTATGTAACCGATGCATTGAAATTAATCGAAATCATTTAACAGATTACCGTCAGAAAGAATCAGACCAATCTCAGACATTGATAATGGCCAGAGAAATTAAATGACAGTGACTAAAAAAGAGAGAAAAATATTTACATTGAACGAACCTAATGTTAATATTGCAATGCCGGTTATAACAGAACGTAGTTAACCAATACAGCTAACATACATGTTGCCAATTCTCATATACTAATTGATTTCATATCTGCAATTATAAGAAAAGACATTCAATACAAATGGTGTCTTAGTTTTCTTTATATATCACTACGACCAATAATGCAACAAATCGTATGAGCAATTCGACAAATAAAGCAACAAATCGTATGTGAACTATGACCAGTGAAGCTATACTCATATGTAAACAACGACCAATAAGCAAAACATCTTATGTTAAATAATATCAATACAGTAGCAAGTCTATAAAAGGCTATAAAAGATATCCTATGTGAACTATGACTAATTGAGCAACAGATATATGTGAACTACGAGCAATAAAACAACGATTCATACGAGAATACAGAAAAATAAAACAACACATCCTATGACTACTATGTATACCTACGGCCAATAAAGCAACAAATCTTGTGTGAGCTATGACCCGTAAAGCAACAAATCTTGTGTGAGCTATGACCCGTAAAGCAACAAATCTTGTGTGAGCTATGACCCGTAAAGCAACAAATCTTGTGTGAGCTATGACCCGTAAAGCAACAAATCTTGTGTGAGCTATGACCCGTAAAGCAACAAATCTTGTGTGAGCTATGACCCGTTAAGCAACAAATCTTGTGTGAGCTATGACCCGTAAAGCAACAAATCTTGTGTGAGCTATGACCCGTAAAGCAACAAATCTTGTGTGAGCTATGACCCGTAAAGCAACAAATCTTGTGTGAGCTATGACCCGTAAAGCAACAAATCTGATGTAAACTAGGACCACCAAAGCAAAAATCGTATGTGATTTACGATACGTAAATGAACAAATATTACGTGACCGTTAACCTTTACTAAAACATAAACAGAAAAATAATAACATGCAGTTTGTATCGTCTCTAGTCTACTCTCTTAGGCACATAACTGTCCTCATCTATCATATTTGTAACAAACACTTTACTTGCTATATCGGTATATGTGTATGTATTACTAAGGTAATGGCATTCTGGTAACAAAATACATTATACAGTTTTCCTATTGTAGTTTCAGAAACGAATACAAGCGTTCTTTATGAAATTAGTTCATAATTTCAACTTATTCAGGTGATAAAGTTATATATATAATTAACTTTAACTGTTTGATTTGTTTTACCCGCCGTAATGAGTTCTTCAAGACGCGCTTACATGTTTCGTCGTATTTGTCGAATGTCGGGGGGATCTAAAACATTATTGGGGTAGTTGCGGGTGATTTTGAGTTAAAAAATAAAACAAGATTAAGACGGATTTTTGCATTCAACCAACGCGATGTATGTTTCATAATAATGAACATGGTTGAATACACGTGAATAGAGTCATTTGTCTTTGAATACTCTTTATCAAAGGGACGCTAAGTATAAATACTTTATGATGCAAAAATGCGTTCAATATATTTTATCAGAGGTGTGTTGAAATACCCTTCCAAATAAGAAAAAAGTGGAAAAAGTAATGATCTTAATTCATCCTATATACCTATATACGAATACATATTGCGCATTTATACATCTATCTCGAGATCGACTGTCGATCAGTCATCATATAACCACAATATATTCTTCTTGTCAATCTTTGTGGCACATTAAATTTTCCTTATCTTTTTGATGTACATTGTATGGCCTATTAAGGAAATAAAATAAACTTTTAGTACGCATTCATGGAATAAACAGGACATTTATGATACTTGTAAAATAATTAAGTAGTTTTCAATTATATCATGATTATGCACCACAGCATCGCAAGATCAGATGATATTTACTAGTTAGTCTGTAAATACTTAATCAACAATTCTCAGTAGGGGTGTCCTAACGTGTACTTGCATGACTGTAATTGTAGGATGGCATTTTGTTCAAATACGTAAATAACCCAATTCCACAGAGAGGAATACAAATGATGTTTAAATAATGAATACTGATTGAAATATCCCTATAACCTCAATTGAAAAAGCAATCGCATGAAGCATAAGTGTGCTGTCATTTCATTTAGGTGTTCTTTTGGTCATAGCTCGACATATATTTTTACTTTCTGGAAATATTGGTACTTAGTTTAATAGCAACAAAAGCTGAGTCAAAAGACAACTTTCGAGCCAAAGTATATACAGGGAAAGAAGTCAAAACATCGAATTCAAGTACCTTGGGAGTTTCTCTTATACAATGTCAAAACATGTGTGTCTTGGCTAGAAGGAAGGGCACGAGCAACATTTGCGGATATGACAAAGTGTCGAAAACATGTTTCTATAGTTTCGACACCGAATATGACGTCCTTAGTACTAATGATGTCACGAAGGTCGTGCTTATACCTATTGAAGGTTAGTAAAAACATGTTGTACATATGGTCATATATTTCATAGCTTTCCGCACTAAGACACACACATAAATATAAAGGTAAATGTATAGTTGTTAATCCAATTGATAAAATCAGCACTCAGCAATGGTTCGTTTATTTCCGAAACGAATACCAAGTGGATATGTTAGCTTATTGAATGGTCCGTTGTCGACGTCCATTCAAACCTAGTACCAGGCGCATTATGAGTATATTTTTTTTAAGTGGACAATCATGGGTTGAGCCGAAAGTATATTTCTATGAGCTGTAATAAGACTGTGTCCAAAGCGGAGTCTCTTGAATGTGGGTTCTTATATTAAAACAATAAAAATGTAAATCGAGGATTTATTTACAATAGCAGGAACTTTTAACCAAATCGTAAATTAAATGTTTTACAATAACACGAATTGATGACATTGAAAACTCAGTTTTACTTCTTTAAAACAATTAAAAAACCAAAATAATAATAAGTCAAATAGGGCATTGCTAACTTTAAATGAGTTAAATAGCGTCTTTATTTACATTTTGAACAAGTAGTGTTTGATTTATGCTTTCTTATAATATTAACAGTTTAAGAAAAATGCATAAAACATCAATTTTGAAACGAAAATATGATAATCTACGATCTGATCTTTTGTCAGCAGTCTTTTATCACTGGTTTACTGATATTTACCCAAAAGATTGATCGTTCCATGACAAAAATGAAAAAGTTGTCAAAACGTTCAATCTGTGAGAGTGCAGCTTTAAAGTTTACTCCAAACTCTTTTTTAAATAAATTTCATGAACCGGACAGAATCTACCGATTTATTTTATGTCAGTCCAAAATGAGCCATTACTGTGTGTTATATAACAATAACCTAAAAGTAAATATCACAATGTCTCTAGCAGCTTCATTTCACAAACGACAGTATAATCACACTGAACAAAAAGCTCAATTAGACACGTGAAATAAATGATGTACAATTTTATACATTTTTAATAAAACATTACAACACATGCTTAGTCTCTCAATATATCCGGTTCTTTTTAAAAGATATACTTCTTTTGTTTTTGAACAGATGCCTGTCGGAGTTCAGAGAACCTTGTAAACGGAACGGAGCCTGTGTCCGACGACCAGATAACCGCCTCGTCGGTGAAAAATGAGGTGCATGACACAACAGGTTCCCGACTCGATTCCGTGCCGACTAATTCACATGTTGGTGCATGGCAAGCTGGGAAAAACGACACAAATCAGTACATACAGGTACGCATATATTTATCATGTATTCAGCCTTCTGTCAATTACTACAATCAGAGTTGGCCCAATGAGAATCATAAGTTCATGGTGGTACAAGTTCGTATATATATGTTTATCATGTGAATTATAGAGATTTATGAGCGAAATAAAACTTTATTGTGTTTATTTTTTCAATTATAGCCCGTTTCACTATCCAAAACAAACATTAAGCGTGCACAAGGCTGGGACACAATATCATCGACGCCATTACGTAAACACACAGTTTGGCGCGTGTTTCTGATAAAATGAAATCAAATATATTAATATCAGCTTTACGCTTATAACATCAATACACAAATGGTTGTTTTAGTATTGGATTGAAATTCATTTCACCAAGTGAGAACTTAAAGTTTATATTTCAGAAGCACATGTTTAATAATAAGTGTTGGTGTTCATTCTGTGAAATATTTTGCGATCTTACACTTCAACAAACTCACGCCCTACAACCATGCCGTCACCAAGCTAAAACACTGATATATTGTGCAAACCCTATCACTTACCCGAAATGTTTCAATATGTGTACTAGCGGAAAATAAGTTATGTATAGTGCGTTCTCGAAAACCTATGGCTGTTGTGAAAGGAAACCAAAAGCGACATTTACCGTTAGAAATACGGTAACATTAAATTAATTATATATTAGTAATTAAAACAATTGGTTTTCTTAACAGACAATTGTTCATTTTAGGGAAAGCATGGTTTACTTCATATCTTTATACTAAACTTATGTATTCCATTTATTATATCATTTCGTTTTTTTCCTTTGCTTTAAGCAAAGTTTTGATAAAAAAATCAATCTGTTAAACGCGTTTTTATTTAATTTTATTCACACCCAGTTGCAAATACATTTTATGTACACAATTCGCAACAGTGTACTTTTTAGAACTACAATGCTAGCGTTCAAGAGGCTTTACTAAACTTTAAGAGTTCCCAAGATGTTTTCATGAAGTTCATGATTCATTATTTTCATTCATAGACATTTATGGACAATTCACACATTTTAATATTTACGGAATAACTTGCGTAGTTGAAAACATTATCGGGGTAAAAACGCAGTTTGGCTGGTCATAGTGTGTTGATTCCGTTTCTAAAAATAGGCAATACTTTTTTACAACATTTAATAAACCGTACGATGGTGTAATTAAATAAATCATAATTTGATAACTTAACACATGCATTAAATATGATATCTGATCAAGATTCTGGCAGAACGCGTTTATCTCGTAATTTGAACAACGTGATATTGAACGAATGGTGAAACTGTTTGAATGAAATAAGAGTCGATTTAAGGCTACTCTCGGACTTTCTTTAAAAACCGTGTCATGAACCTTTTTTTTAATGTAATATTTTACCAGGTGCGGTTTAATTGCCCTAACCACGTGATAGGTGTGGCTATGCAAGGTCGACCAATCAACACAGACCCTAATTCCATCGTCGCAGTTGGTTGTTGTTACGAGCGCGTGACCGCGTACAAACTTCACTACAGTGGTGACTGTGTGAACTTTCTCACGATCAGGGACTCCAGTGGGTCGGATGTGGTAATGTATTCAGCAATTAACAATTTCAGCTGTTCTGTTCGGGAAGTAGATGTGGTAATGTATTCAGCAATCAACAATTCCAGCTGTTCTTATCGGGAAGTAGATGTGATAATGTATTCAGCAATTAACAGTTCCAGCTGGTCTGTTCGGGAAGTAGATGTGGTAATATATTAAGCAATTAACAATTCGGGTTGTCCTGTTCATGGAGTTGATGTGGTAATGTATTCAGCAATTAACAATTCCAGTTATTCTTATCGGGAAGTAGATGTGGTAATGTATTCAGCAATTAACAATTTCAGCTGTTCTGTTCGGGAAGTAGATGTGGTAATGTATTCAGCAATCAACAATTCCAGCTGTTCTTATCGGGAGGTAGATGTGATAATGTATTCAGCAATTAGCAATTCCAGTTATTCTTATCGGGAAGTAGATGTGGTAGTGTATTCAGCAATTAACAATTTCAGCTGTTCTGTTCGGGAAGTAGATGTGGTAATGTATTCAGCAATTAGCAATTCCAGCTGTTCTGTTCGGGAAGTAGATTTGGTAATGTATTCAGCAATTAGCAATTCCAGCTGTTCTGTTCGGGAAGTAGATGTGGTAATGTATTCAGCAATTAACAATTCCAGCTGTTCTGTTCGGGAAGTAGATGTGTTAATGTATTCAGCAATTAACAATTCCAGTTATTCTTATCGGGAAGTAGATGTGGTAATGTATTCAGCAATTAACAATTCCAGCTGTTCTGTTCGGGAAGTAGATGTGGTAATGTATTCAGCAATTAGCAATTCCAGCTGTTCTGTTCGGGAAGTAGATGTGGTAATGTATTCAGCAATTAACCATTTCAGTTGTTCTGTTCGGTAAGTAGATGTGGTAATGTATTCAGCAATTAACAATTTCAGTTGTTCTGTTCAGGAAGTAGATGTGGTAATGTATTCAGCAATTAACAATTCCAGCTGTTCTGTTCGGGAAGTAGATGTGGTAATGTATTCAGCAATTAGCAATTCCAGCTGTTCTGTTCGGGAAGTAGATGTGGTAATGTATTCAGCAATAAGCAATTCCAGCTGTTCTGTTAGGGAAGTAGATGTGGTAATGTATTCAGCAATTAACCATTTCAGTTGTTCTGTTCGGGAAGTAGATGTGGTAATGTATTCAGCAATAAACAATTTCAGCTGTTCTGTTCGGGAAGTAGATGTGATAATGTATTCAGCAATTAACCATTTCAGCTGTTCTGTTCGGGAAGTAGATGTGGTAATGTATTCAGCAATAAGCAATTCCAGCTGTTCTGTTCGAGAAGTAGATGTGGTAATGTATTCAGCAATTAACAATTTCAGTTGTTCTGTTCAGGAAGTAGATGTGGTAATGTATTCAGCAATTAACCATTTCAGTTGTTCTGTTCGGGAAGTAGATGTGGTAATGTATTCAGCAATAAACAATTTCAGTTGTTCTGTTCGGGAAGTAGATGTGGTAATGTATTCAGCAATTAACAATTTCAGTTGTTCTGTTCAGGAAGTAGATGTGGTAATGTATTCAGCAATAAACAATTTCAGTTGTTCTGTTCGGGAAGTAGATGTGGTAATGTATTCAGCAATTAACAATTTCAGTTGTTCTGTTCGGGAAGTAGATGTGGTAATGTATTCAGCAATTAACCATTTCAGTTGTTCTGTTCAGGAAGTAGATGTGGTAATGTATTCAGCAATTTACCATTTCAGTTGTTCTGTTCGGGAAGTAGATGTGGTAATGTATTCAGCAATTAACCATTTCAGTTGTTCTGTTCGGGAAGTAGATGTGGTAATGTATTCAGCAATTAACCATTTCAGTTGTTCTGTTCGGGAAGTAGATGTGGTAATGTATTCAGCAATTAACAATTTCAGTTGTTCTGTTCGGGAAGTAGATGTGGTAATGTATTCAGCAATTAACCATTTCAGTTGTTCTGTTCGGGAAGTAGATGTGGTAATGTATTCAGCAATTAGCAATTCCAGCTGTTCTGTTCAGGAAGTAGATGTGGTAATGTATTCAGCAATTAACCATTTCAGTTGTTCTGTTCGGGAAGTAGATGTGGTAATGTATTCAGCAATTAACCATTTCAGTTGTTCTGTTCAGGAAGTAGATGTGGTAATGTATTCAGCAATTAACAATTTCAGTTGTTCTGTTCGGGAAGTAGATGTGGTAATGTATTCAGCAATTAACAATTTCAGTTGTTCTGTTCGGGAAGTAGATGTGGTAATGTATTCAGCAATTAACAATTTCAGTTGTTCTGTTCGGGAAGTAGATGTGGTAATGTATTCAGCAATTAACAATTTCAGTTGTTCTGTTCAGGAAGTAGATGTGGTAATGTATTCAGCAATTAACCATTTCAGTTGTTCTGTTCGGGAAGTAGATGTGGTAATGTATTCAGCAATTAACCATTTCAGTTGTTCTGTTCAGGAAGTAGATGTGGTAAAGTATTCAGCAATTAACCATTTCAGTTGTTCTGTTCGGGAAGTAGATGTGGTAATGTATTCAGCAATTAGCAATTTCAGTTGTTCTGTTCGGGAAGTAGATGTGGTAATGTATTCAGCAATTAACCATTTCAGTTGTTCTGTTCGGGAAGTAGATGTGGTAATTTATTCAGCAATTAACAATTTCAGTTGTTCTGTTCAGGAAGTAGATGTGGTAATGTATTCAGCAATTAACCATTTCAGTTGTTCTGTTCGGGAAGTAGATGTGGTAATGTATTCAGCAATTAGCAATTCCAGCTGTTCTGTTCAGGAAGTAGATGTGGTAATGTATTCAGCAATTAACAATTTCAGTTGTTCTGTTCGGGAAGTAGATGTGGTAATGTATTCAGCAATTAACAATTTCAGTTGTTCTGTTCGGGAAGTAGATGTGGTAATGTATTCAGCAATTAACCATTTCAGTTGTTCTGTTCGGGAAGTAGATGTGGTAATGTATTCAGCAATTAACCATTCCAGTTGTTCTGTTCAGGAAGTAGATGTGGTAATGTATTCAGCAATTAACCATTCCAGCTGTTCTGTTCGGGAAGTAGATGTGGCCTAACTTTGCTATCGTCTTCGGTGTTGGTCTTTAAACATTATATTATTGTATTACTTTTAAAGGATGCCAATGGGTATTTATAATGCTTATTTCGCCTACACGACTTAAAAACATATCTTCCGCATTTTAAAACACCTGTTACGCTTTAAAACAGGTGCATTTCTTTCGATAACTTTGAGGCGTTCTTAGCAGGGAATATTTCAACGTTTAGAATGTACACTTTCTTAAGAAATAACTGACACTGCGTCTAGTGATTTAAAAACGTGCATAAATTTTTCTGTTCTTTCGTAGTAGAAACTCTGGAATTTCCCCAGTTTTTGTAAAATTTAGATGTACGTGAAGTAAGCGGCCTAGCTGCTTGAAGTTGGCGGCCTAGCGGCATGAAAAATAGCGACCTAGCCGCCCTGGCGGCCTAGCGGCGTGAAGTTGGCGGTCTATTTTCTTCTCTATTTAAAGCATTTGTTCATGCGTTTTCTTGGAAAACAATGATAAATCAATGTTTTATTTATATAATAACATAGCGGGCACAAATCTTTTTCTATTCAGAACATTTTAATTTGCGTTTTCTTCTAAAGCAATGATATATTCACTGTTTAAATGCACAAATTATCAATCTGAAGCGATTATAAACATTTCCAAAACGTCGATTAAGCAGAGTTTTTTGGCAAATGCAGATCTTCCCCAAAGGATGTTGATTTGTGAATAGAAACCATAAATGTATCCTTGTTTTAGAAGAAAACGCATGTATACATGCTTTGAAATAGAAACCAATTTTAGGCCACTAGGCCGCCAGGCCGCTTACTTTACGCCGCTAGGCCGCTGAATTGCTTAATCGACTTAACTGTTCATATGTTTGTCATCGCTTTAGAGTGGTTATTTGTGAAAAAAAAAACAGTGAATATATCATTGTTTTAGAGGCTAAGTCACGTATACATGTTTTCAAATAGGATACCATTTTAGGCCGCTAGGCTGCTAGCCCACCAGCCCGCTTACTTTACGCCGCTGGGCCGCTAGCCCACCAGTCCGCTTACTTTAAGCCGCTAGGCCGGTATGCCGCTAGACCACAAGGTCGCTAAGTTCACGCCGCTAGACCGCTAGGCTGCTAGACCACCAGGCCGCTAACTTCACGCCGCTAGACCGCTAGGCTGCTAGACCACCAAGCCGCTAAGTTCATGCCGCTAGACCGCTAGGCTGCTAGACCACAAGGCCGCTAAGTTCACGCCGCTAGACGGCTATGCTGCTAGACCACCAGGCCGCTAAGTTCACGCAGCTAGGCCGCTATGCTGCTAGACCAACAGGGCGCTTATTTCACGCCGCTTTACCGCTAGGCTGCTAGACCACCAGGCCGCTAAGTTTACCCCGCTAGACCGCTAGGCTGCTAAACCACCAGGCCGCTAACTTCACGCCGCTAGACCGCTAGGCGGCAAGGCCACCAGGCTGCTAACTTCACGCCGCTAGGCCGCTAGGCTGCTAAACCACCAGGCCGCTAACTTCACGCCGCTGGGCCACTAGACTGCTAGACCACCAGCCCGCTAACTTCACACCGCTAGGCCGCTATGCATATTTACATGCTATAGAATGGCTGAAATGCTTGATCGAATTTTTTTCGATAATCGCTTCTGAATCAGGCCGCTTAGTTCACGCTGCTTCAGAGTGATAATTAGTGCAAAACACCCAGTAAATATATCATTGTTTTAGAAGAACAGACATGTTTACATGCTTTAAAATAGCTGACTGATGCGATAGGATTCATTTTTTGCCGCTACGCCGCTAGACCGCCAGGCAGATAAATTTTGCCGTTAGGCGGCTAAGTCGCTGTACGGCTTGATCGACCTTTGGGAAAAGATGTTTATAAAACGTTTAAAAATGTTTAAAGTGTTTGGAAAAGGCATATTAAAATGCTCTAAAAAGGAAACAATTTAAGGCCGCTATGTTCATGTATGAATAAAAAACGCATTAACAATTGCTGAAATGGGCCCTATGCCGCAAGGCCGCCAATATCACGCCGCTAGGCCGCTAACTTCTCGCCGCTAGGCCGCCAATATCACGCCGCTAGGCCGCTAACTTCTCGCCGCTAGGCCGCCAATATCACGCCGCTAGGCCGCTAACTTCTCGCCGCTAGGCCGCCAATATCACGCCGCTAGGCCGCTAACTTCTCGCCGCTAGGCCGCTAACTTCACGTACATAAAGTCATAAATAGGGTTATATACAACGTAACAAATCGTAAATGATCTTCTTTCGTTAAATATAATCCGACAAAAATTGTCTTATTCTTATATCGTATTTTGATTCATAACTAAGGATGAAGGTATAATTATACTTAACTTGTTTCAAAAAATGCGTAAATATCCATCTGTAAACGATCTGAAATAGTATCTTTAGGTGCAAAAGAAAGACAAATTGTATACGTTTTACAAAGAATTTGATAATCACTGCAACGGATGATCCACTTTTAAAGAAATAACTGCATACATTATACTACGTAATACCCATTCATGGTAAAATGCCGATATACAAGAATAACTTTATACCTAATGATTTGAATCCACATTAATCGCTCTTAAACACGCACTCCCATTAGAACAATGAATGTAAATTGGCTTGAACTGGTAATCACTACCCTTTAAATGCTAGACATATTAAACCAAGCAAAACCCAAATGAATAACGTTACTCGATTCTTTCCACAGATATTGAACGGGAACACGGATCAGGAAACGGTTGTTACATCGATGTTACCAAGTCCGGTAACCTCTCTCGGTGTCAGAATCAACCCAGTCACGTGGTTTGATGACTATATCAGCATGAGGTTCGATATTCTCGGATGTTCCATGAATAAGCAGCAGCACTAGAAATAAAGCACGGAATATGGTGTATTCATGCACACCGTTTGTGGCTGTAATATGCCCGTTATTACAATGCATGTTATATATAATGTCGAATAATATAATGCTACATGAATTTACTTCTGTATTTTGTTAATTTAAGTGTTCGCGTTTTGAATTATTGCTTCGAGGAAAAAAATATGTTCATTTTTTGTTCTTTTGTTTGCATACGCTTTATGATTCATTATTTATATATAAAAAATAGTACATGGTTATAAAATTGGATGCCATTTCCACAATCGTCTGACTACTTCCAAACACTGATATGAATGCCAAAGAGCTTGAACGCTTGGTGATATTTGACATCGGGGAAATTACTAGCTTGCAATCCTGGTTAGCCATTTAATAAATAATAGGAGTAATTAAGTTCTGTAACTATACGCCTTTTCGCAACATTTTTGCTTATTTTTGTTTGAATTTTCCGCGCAGGAAAACAGTCAAAGGATAATTTTTTAGAGTTTATTCAACGTGTGACGTTCAACGTTTTAGTATGAGAGTGAGAGTCCGCCTCTAACCTTTGAAGTTGTGAGTTGGATTCCCACCAGGGTGAGATTGCTCTAGTGGTATGGATGTTCGCCTCTTTCCCAAGATGTTGCGAGTACGATACACACCAGGGTTAAATTGGTCAAGTGGTATAGGTGTCTTTCACTCACCAAAGCTGTTACGAGTTCGATCCCCACCAGGGTGGGAGTGCTCTAGTGGTATTGTGTCTGTCACTCACCGAACGAGGTTGTGAGTTCGTTTCCCACCAGGGTGGGAGTGCTTTAGTGGTATTGTGTCTGTCACTCACTGAACGAGGTTGTGAGTTCGATCCCCACCCGGGTGAGAGTGGCCTGGAGGTATTTTGTGTCTGTCACTCACGGACCGAGGTTGTGAGTTCGATCCCCACCCGGGTATGAGTGATCTGGTGGTATTTTGTGTCTGTCACTCATTGAACGAGGTTGTGGGTTCGATCCCCACCAGGGTGAGAGTGATCTGGTGGTATTGTGTCTGTCACTCACCTAAAGAGGTTGTGGGTTCGATTCCCACCAGGGTGGGAGTGCTCTGGTGGTATTGTGTCTGTCACTCACCTAAAGAGGATGTGGGTTCGACTCCCACCAGGGTGGGAGTGCTCTGGTGGTATTGTGTCTGTCACTCATCGAAAGAGGATGTGGGTTCGATTCCCACCAGGGTGAGAGTGGTCTAGTGGTATAGGTGTCTGTTACTCAGCCAAAAAGGTTGTGAGTTCGATTCTCACCAGGGTGAGTGTGCTCTAGTGGTATTTTGTGTCTGTCACACAAAGAGGTTGTGAGATCGATTCTCACCAGGGTGAGAGTGGTCTAGTGGTATAGGTGTCTGTCACTCACACAAAGAGGTTGTGAGATCGATTCCCACCAGGGTGAGAGTGGTCTAGTGGTATAGGTGTCTGTCACTCACACAAAGAGGTTGTGAGATCGATTTCCACTAGGGTGAGAGTGGTCTAGTGGTATAGGTGTCTGTTACTCACCCAAAGAGGTTGTGAGTTAGATTTGCACGGGTCAGAGTGGTTTTGTAGTATGCGTCAACGCTCTCACCAAAGAGGCTGTGGTTTTCACCTCCACCAATATTGTCTGCAAGGCCTCTCAAAACGGACACTAGGTCTTCTACCCAGGAAATGGACACACACTTGATTCATATAGGAGTTTATATGTTTTCTTTACATAGCTTACAACTAAAACTACAATTAAAATATATAGTCACGTCCATGCAATTAAAATTGCTTACATCAATATTTATAATCGTATGAAGGGGTAACATGGGATCAACTATAAAGTCGCGTGGGCTTATGCTTTTCTGGCAATGTCTTTTAAGTTTATGATTTTTATCTGACCCCTGTCAAACTCATCTTCATGTTATGTGTCCTACATTGAGAGTTGTCATTCAAATAAATATAACGAGATAAAATTTTTACCATTAGTCATCTGATAACATCCAGTATAAATGCATCGTGCTAGGGTGCCCATCACTTCTGTTGATTTACGTAGGAGAAAAGCTCAAAAAGACATTGTTTATCATGTTTGAACCTGTAATCTATTATGTTTGTATATGATAAATATAGTCGAATGCAGAAATACTACTGTTTCCATCCTAAATTTTATCGAAATTTCAAATGATTTGTACCTCACCCAGAAACGCTTAAACTTTATGAAATCGTTGCAGTATTTATATGCATATATTTTGTATCAGAGGTGTCGTCATGCTTGTATGCCGAATAACATGTTGCTTTTTATGTTGTTGCTGTTGTTGTTGTTATTGTTGTTGTTGTTGTTTGTTTGTTGACGATTATTGTGATACCTGACATCTGGTTTCTGCGAATAAATACACAGTTCCGAAACCGATTTCTCGACTAATTTGATTGAAACTGTTCATTGACAGTAATAGAAATCTTGCCACTGTCAACGTGGCACTACATTGCAACGAGGTACAAGTATATACATTATTACCACATCACAACACTAAAGGTCATATGTTACAAGGACGGTAATGTCAGGTGCGTCCATGCTTCCCGGTTCATTGTTATGAGTGGAAAACGTCCTCGATTCGGTGAGTATTATCATTGTTTTCTGTATGTTTCAACGATATTTTTTAGAAACGAACTTGTGCACCGAATGAAGAGCAATTGCTCGTTTACGAAGACGCTTGTTTTAGATCAAAATAATGTCTGTACTAAAATATCTCGTGAAAACAATGCACGTTCTTACTCACTCTCGACTCACTCAATGCATTTTTTGCTTCAAAACAACTATTTAATACCGTTCTCTTGCGTACAAACCCCACCCGATGCTTTGTTCTGGGCAATAACAGTATTGCTATTGTTCTCCGAATGCAGACAGCCAATTTTGGAGTTAAATCGGCTTATTTACGAAAATGCTTGCTGGTTCATTCTGTACATTTTTAGAACCTAGGTTCATTCCAAATCTGGAAGATCTATGACACATTGAAATAACGAATAAAAGACGTCGATTTTTTTAAAATTCATGTATATGTTCTTAACACGTCTAAAAATGGTAATTTTGTACAGGCAATATGTGTATACCTCGTGATAAATTACGTCATATATGCTACGTCGGAAGGCAACTTTTTGCTTAAAATGAAGACTTAAATCGAAGATGACTTTTCAATCACTACACCATTTAAAATGGAACAAAGGGCAGTGTATGCCACCTAAGGAGTCCCACCTTCGTTGTTTTACTGGTGTTTGATAAGGTGATTAGTTTCAACAAACACTTCGACAAACCTGTTTCCAAAATAATATTTTGACAGTGCTCCGTCAACCGGCCGTATTGTGAAAAATTTTGTCGAAGTGTTTTAAGAAACTAAACTCCCAATCAAACACTGGTAAACGACCGAAGGCGGGGCTCCGTTAGCGGCATAGACTGCGCTATATTTTATTCAAAATGGTGAAGAAATAGGAAAGTTATCTTTGTTTAAAGCCTTCATTCGAAGCAAAATTTTATTTTCGGACGTAGCGTTTATGACATTATTTATCACGTGGTATACACACTCTGACAGGGCTCTCCACTTAAAGTAGAACTGTCATTATTTAAATAATGTTTAAAGTATTATTTCCTTAGATTATTATAATATGGACACACTAGAAGGAAATGATATTCGTTTTCAATGACATTCATGTTGCAATAAGTACAAATTATATCTGCCCTCGGTATATAATGATGTCTACCCGTTTCATTCAATAAAACGAGAGGGAGGAAACTCGAAATTTTGTAAGTGCTATTCTAAATTTGTTCGTTTGTATCGCAGGTAATTTTCTTGTTTAAGTTCAATTTTATACCAAGAGTATGTTACTAATCGCTTTGATTCGTTAATATCTGTATTCCAATTTAATCCGTCTTAGTTATTGTTGTTATCGATATCGTTCCTTAACATTGTATAATGTATTGGAAAGAGAGTTATTATCAAAATTCAATATTCTTATCAAGTACTTAACAATTCTTATTTTACGCTCTACTACCATTGGATGTCTGCCTAATTCTCCATATAATGCAGATAAATTAGTGCTTTTTCTGACATCAAGAATTTTCCTCATAAATTTACAATGAATAAATAATATGTCTTTTGACGGGTCTGCACCATAGTTTAGGAAGGAGCCAGTTAGACTGTCAAAAAGTTTACATTTATCTTTTATGTTAAGGTTTAATTGATTAAAAACAATAAACAAATTATGTATGGCATATATGGAGTGTTTTTATGCATGTTTCTGTGTTCTATTCCAGTTGCCATTCTTAAATAAAGTTATACCTAGATATTTCGTAAATGATAATATATAAGACATCAAAAAGCAAACAAGATAATAAATAAATCACTGAAGTGAGGCTTTAGACCACCACGTAGGACAACTTCACTTAAGTGAGGCTTTAGTCCACCACGTAGACAACTTCACTTAAGTGAGGCTTTAGTCCACCACGTAGGACAACTTCACTTAAGTGAGGCTTTAGTCCACCACGTAGGACAACTTCACTTAAGTGAGGCTTTAGACCACCACGTAGGACAACTTCACTTAAGTGAGGCTTAAGTCCACCACGTAGGACAACTTCACTTAAGTGAGGCTTTAGACCACCACGTAGGACAAATTCACTTAAGTGAGGCTTTAGTCCACCACGTAGGACAACTTCACTGAAGTGAGGCTTTAGTCCACCACGTAGGACAACTTCACTCAAGTGAGGCTTTAGACCACCACGTAGGACAACTTCACTGAAGTGAGGCTTTAGTCCACCACGTAGGACAACTTCACTTAAGTGAGGCTTTAGACCACCACGTAGGACAACTTCACTTAAGTGAGGTTAAAGCCACCACGAAGGACAAATTCACTGAAGTGAGGCTTTAGTCCACCACGTAGGACAACTTCACTGAAGTGAGGCTTTAGACCACCACGTAGGACAACTTCACTGAAGTGAGACTTCAGTCCACCACGTAGGACAACTTCACTGAAGTGAGGCTTTAGACCACCACGTAGGACAACTTCACTGAAGTGAGACTTTAGTCCACCACGTAGGACAACTTCACTGAAGTGAGGCTTTAGACCACCACGTAGGACAACTTCACTGAAGTGAGACTTTAGTCCACCACGTAGGACAACTTCACTGAAGTGAGGCTTGAGTCAACGACGTAGGACAAATTCACTGAAGTGAGACTTGAGACCACCACGTAGGACAACTTCACTGAAATGAGACTGAGGCTTTAGACCACCACGTAGGACAACTTCACTGAAGTGAGGCTTTAGTCCACCACGTAGGACAACTTCACTGAAGTGAGGCTTTAGTCCACCACGTAGGACAACTTCACTGAAGTCAGACTTTAGACCACCACGTAAGACAACTTCACTGAAGTGAGGCTTTAGACCACCACGTAGGACAACTTCACTGAAGTGAGGCTTTGGTCCACCACGTAGGACAGCTTCACTGAAGTGAGGCTTTGGTCCACCACGTAGGACAACTTCACTGAAGTGAGGCTTTGGTCCACCACGTAGGACAACTTCACTGAAGTGAGGCTTTGGTCCACCACGTAGGACAACTTCACTGAAGTGAGGCTTTGGTCCACCACGTAGGACAACTTCACTGAAGTGAGGCTTTGGTCCACCACGTAGAACAACTTCACTGAAGTGAGGCTTTGGTCCACCACGTAGAACAACTTCACTGAAGTGAGGCTTTGGTCCACCACGTAGGACAACTTCACTGAAATGAAGCTTTGGTCCACCACGTAGGACAACTTCACTGAAGTGAGGCTTTGGTCCAGCACGTAGGACAACTTCACTGAAGTGAGGCTTTAGACCACCACGTAGGACAACTTCACTGAAGTGAGGCTTTAGACCACCACGTAGGACAACTTCACTGAAGTGAGGCTTTAGACCACCACGTAGGACAACTTCACTGAAGTGAGGCTTTAGACCACCACGTAGGACAACTTCACTGAAGTGAGGCTTAGTCCACCGCGTAGGACAACTTCACTGAAGTGAGGCTTTAGACCACCACGTAGGACAACTTCACTGAAGTGAGGCTTTAGACCACCGCGTAGGACAACTTCACTGAAGTGAGGCTTTAGACCACCGCGTAGGACAACTTCACTGAAGTGAGGCTTTAGACCACCGCGTAGGACAACTTCACTGAAGTGAGGCTTAAGTCCACCGCGTAGGACAACTTCACTGAAGTGAGGCTTTAGTCCACCGCGTAGGACAACTTCACTGAAGTGAGGCTTTAGACCACCGCGTAGGACAACTTCACTTAAGTGAGGCTTTAGACCACCGCGTACGACAACTTCACTGAAGTGAGGCTTTAGTCCACCGCGTACGTTTCACTGAAGTGAGGCTTTAGTCCACCGCGTAGGACAGCTTCACTGAAGTGAGGCTTTAGACCACCGCGTAGGACAGCTTCACTGAAGTGAGGCTTTAGACCACCGCGTAGGACAGCTTCACTGAAGTGAGGCTTTAGACCACCGCGTAGGACAGCTTCACTGAAGTGAGGCTTTAGACCACCGCGTAGGACAGCTTCACTGAAGTGAGGCTTTAGACCACCGCGTAGGACAGCTTCACTGAAGTGAGGCTTTAGACCACCGCGTAGGACAACTTCACTGAAGTGAGGCTTTAGACCACCGCGTAGGACAGCTTCACTGAAGTGAGGCTTTAGACCACCGCGTAGGACAGCTTCACTGAAGTGAGGCTTTAGACCACCGCGTAGGACAGCTTCACTGAAGTGAGGCTTTAGACCACCACGTAGGACAGCTTCACTGAAGTGAGGCTTTAGACCACCACGTAGGACAGCTTCACTGAAGTGAGGCTTTAGACCACCACGTAGGACAGCTTCACTGAAGTGAGGCTTTAGACCACCACGTAGGACAGCTTCACTGAAGTGAGGCTTTAGACCACCACGTAGGACAGCTTCACTGAAGTGAGGCTTTAGACCACCACGTAGGACAGCTTCACTGAAGTGAGGCTTTAGACCACCACGTAGGACAGCTTCACTGAAGTGAGGCTTTAGACCACCACGTAGGACAGCTTCACTGAAGTGAGGCTTTAGACCACCACGTAGGACAGCTTCACTGAAGTGAGGCTTTAGACCACCACGTAGGACAGCTTCACTGAAGTGAGGCTTTAGACCACCACGTAGGACAGCTTCACTGAAGTGAGGCTTTAGACCACCACGTAGGACAGCTTCACTGAAGTGAGGCTTTAGACCACCACGTAAGACACCTTCATTGAAGTGAGGCTTTAGACCACCACGTAGGACAACTTCATTGAAGTGAGGCTTTAGACCACCACGTAGGACAACTTCATTGAAGTGAGGCTTTAGACCACCACGTAGGACAACTTCATTGAAGTGAGGCTTTAGACCACCACGTAGGACAACTTCACTGAAGTGAGGCTTTAGACCACCACGTAGGACAACTTCACTGAAGGGAGGCTTAAGTCCACCGCGAAGGACAACTTCACTGAAGGGAGGCTTAAGACCACCGCGTAGGAAAACTTCACTGAAGGGAGGCTTAAGACCACCGCGTAGGAAAACTTCACTGAAGTGAGGCTTAAGACCACCGCGTAGGAAAACTTCACTGAAGTGAGGCTTAAGACCACCGCGTAGGAAAACTTCACTGAAGTGAGGCTTTAGACCACCGCGTAGGACAGCTTCACTGAAGTGAGGCTTTAGACCACCGCGTAGGACAGCTTCACTGAAGTGAGGCTTTAGACCACCGCGTAGGACAGCTTCACTGAAGTGAGGCTTTAGACCACCGCGTAGGACAGCTTCACTGAAGTGAGGCTTTAGACCACCGCGTAGGACAGCTTCACTGAAGTGAGACTTTAGACCACCGCGTAGGACAGCTTCACTGAAGTGAGACTTTAGACCACCGCGTAGGACAGCTCCACCGCGTAGGACAGCTTCACTGAAGTGAGGCTTTAGACCACCACGTAGGACAGCTTCACTGAAGTGAGGCTTTAGACCACCGCGTAGGACAGCTTCACTGAAGTGAGGCTTTAGACCACCGCGTAGGACAACTTCACTGAAGTGAGGCTTTAGACCACCACGTAGGACAGCTTCACTGAAGTGAGGCTTTAGACCACCACGTAGGACAGCTTCACTGAAGTGAGGCTTTAGACCACCACGTAGGACAGCTTCACTGAAGTGAGGCTTTAGACCACCACGTACGACAACTTCACTGAAGTGAGGCTTGAGTCCACCACGTAGGACAACTTCACTGTCTACCATAACCATTTTGTTTAGGTAAATACGTACAATTAACCCTGTTTTGTGTTCGCAATTATGTTGTGTCTACTGGCCAGGTCCTTGTTTTAAATTAGCTTTCACCTGATCAAAATCAATAACAATTAACTGACGGTTTATAATGGAAAAAAAAGTAAGACAGATTAAATTATTATCAAAATAACCCTTATATAATTCCGAACAAAGTGTCATTCTTTATTTTCATTATTTAGGTGAGTGTTTATTTGAATGAATTGATGTTTATGTAAATATATCATTAACGATAAAATTAATCTACATTAATCTTCGTTGTGCTTTTCATGCCTTTTAATGAGAACACTTGATTCTGTATGAAAAGTCCATCAAAAGCGTATTCAAAATCCAATGACTCCAAAGAAGTCTCGGTGTGTTCAATAGTTAATCCAATGTATGGAGAAAACACTCTCTGATAGAGATTTAATCCAATGTAGGCACGTAACACTCCCGCTTGGATCGAGACTTCATCCAATGTATGCGCGTAACACTCTCGGTTGGATCGAGACTTCATCCAATGTAGGCACGTAACACTCTCGGTTGGATCGATACTTCATCCAATGTATGCGCGTAACACTCTCGGTTGGATCGAGACTTCATCCAATGTAGGCACGTAACACTCCCGCTTGGATCGAGACTTCATCCAATGTATGCGCGTAACACTCTCGGTTGGATCGAGACTTCATCCAATGTAGGCACGTAACACTCCCGCTTGGATCGAGACTTCATCCAATGTATGCGCGTAACACTCTCGGTTGGATCGAGACTTCGTCCAATGTAGACACGTAACACTCCCGCTTGGATCGAGACTTCATCCAATGTATGCGCGTAACACTCTCGGTTGGATCGAGACTTCATCCAATGTAGGCACTTAACACTCTCGGTTGGATCGATACTTCATCCAATGTATGCACGTAACACTCTCGGTTGGATCGATACTTCATCCAATGTATGCACGTAACACTCTCGGTTGGATCGGGCTTCATCTAAAGTATGCGCGTAACACTCTCGGTTGGATCGAGACTTCATCCAATGTAGGCACGTAACACTCTCGTCAGGATCGATACTTCATACAATGTATGCGCGTAACACTCTCGCTTGGATCGAGACTTCATCCAATGTATTCGCGTAACATTATCAGTTGGATCGAGACTTCATACAATGTATGCGCGTTACACTCTCGCTTGGATCGAGACTTCATCCAATGTATGCGCGTAACACTCTCGGTTGGATCGAGACCTCATACAATGTATGCGCGTTACACTCTCGTTTGGATCGAGGCTTCATCCAATGTATGCGCGTAACACTCTCGGTTGGATCGAGACTTCATACAATGTATGCGCGTAACACTCTCGGTTGGATCGAGACTGTATCCAATGTATGCGCGTAACACTCTCGGTTGGATCGAAACTTCATTTAATGTATGCGCGTAACAATCTCGTCAGGATCGAGACTTAATCCAATGTATGCGCGTAACAATCTCGTCAGGATCGGGACTTAATCCAATGTATGCGCGTAACACTCTCGTCAGGATCGAGACTTCATCCAATGAGTGCGCGTAACACTCTCGTTAGGATCGAGACTTCATACAATGTATGCACGTAACAGTCTCGTCAGGATCGAGACTTCATACAATGCATGCGCGTAACACTCTCGCTTGGATCGAGACTTCATACAATGCATGCGCGTAACACTCTCGTTAGGATCGAGACGTCATACAATGTAAGCGCGTAACACTCTCGCTTGGACCGAGACTTCATACAATACTTCATCCAATGTATGCACGTAACACTTTCATTAGGATCGAGACTTCATCAAATGTATGTTGGTAACATTTTCGTTAGGATCGAGACTTCATCCAATGTATGCAAGTAACACTCTCGCTTGGATCGAGACTGTATCCAATGTATGCGCTTAACACTCTCGTTATGATCGAGACTTCATCCAATGTATGCGCTTAAAAACACTCTCGCTTGGATCGAGACTTCATACAATGTATGCGCGTAACACTCTCGCTTGGATCGAGACTGTATCCAATGTATGCGCGTAACACTCTCGTTAGGATCGAGACTTCATCCAATGTATGCGCGTAACACTCTCGCTTGGATCGAGACTTCATCCAATGTATGCGCGTTACACTCTCGCTTGGATCGAGACTTCATCCAATGTATGCGCGTAACACTCTCGCTTGGATCGAGACTGTATCCAATGTATGCGCGTAACACTCTCGCTTGGATCAAGACTTTATTCAATGTATGCACGTAACTGTCTCGGTTGGGTCGAGACTTCATCAATGTATGCACGCAACTCTCTCGGTTGGATCGAGACTTCATCCAATGTATGCACGCAACTCTCTCGGTTGGATCGAGACTTCATCCAATGTATGCAAGTAACAGTCTCGGTTGGATAGAGACTTTATCCAATGTATGAGCGTAACAGTCTCGGTTGGATCGAGACTTCATCTAACGTATGCACATTACATTCTCGGTTTGATTGATACTTTATTCAATGTATGCACAATACACTTTCAAGACATCACCCACATAATGACGACAAATATATTTCAAAATACATACTAGTCATGATACAATATAATGTACATAAGCATACCGCACAACCATTTGATCTCAGCAAGATGTCGTACAGCGTTAAGTATTTAATTGCGTCAGTAGTACCCGTAAAACGGGATAATTATGCTCCTTAATTTCTTTTACTTAATACATATTAACAGCAAGAGTTATATTGACAGTGACATTTCCCTGAATACCATTCTATAACCTCCTAAATAAACAACCAAATCAATAATCTACAATTGGATTATTTTGGAAGTCTCAGTGGAGCGATTTGGGAAACCGATACAGCATATACTTGCAAAATGAGCAAATAATGTCTAGGTAACAACATGTTTGCAAAAAATGGACCTTACGGACGTGGTCGACTAGTCGCGGAAAAACTGAGATAAAACCCTCCTTTAGGGTAAACCTCAGAAACCTCTGCCCGTTTGTCATCCAGATTTACAGGATTTGTACCACTAGATGTCGGGCCTCATCACCAAGCTCCTTAACAATGATGTATAAAAAACATTTATATGGTTCATGTATACGTATTATATCAAGTTATACAAGTGTAAATTACACCCCTGTGTTCTGTGTATACAAGTAAAAACTAATAGATCATAGTATCAGAAAACGTTCTCCTGAAACAATGCTTGTAAAAAGTGAATCGATATAAAAGTATCCATTCCCCAGCACTGAATGCCTTTGCATTCATATGCGCACGAAATACTCGTGCGTATAAATCACTCGTGATTATAAAACGCCACCTGGTGATTATTCCATTATAAACAAGAGAAAATAATTTTCTTCTACTTCGTTTTACGAAAACGCAGAAAATTATATTTTCCGATTTAATAATTTCATTTCTGTTGAAAACACTCGTGTCATACACTATGTCAAAAGCTCAGGTAAAGGAGAGCAGCCGGCTGTGAACAATACCTATGTAGCATTATACCGTTTTTTCTGAGTGAATGTAACACAGTCTATATCTCAAGATCTTGACCTTTTGTACGACCTACAATCAACACAAGAAAAAAGTTGATGCATAGCATCAAGTCGGCGCAATGAAATTAGAAGAAAAACGAGCATGCATATAACCAAAAATGGTTATAATTTAAATGATAATATTTTTTAATGTTGGGTGTACATATGCTCGAATGACATTATGGTAAATAATATTGTTACAATAGTTTAAGACCGGAAATATAGATATTCTGATGTGTGTTTTTTTTTCTCAAGCTAATCTTCCGGTTAAAACTAAATTATACCAACAATATACATACGTTTTTTTTTCGGAAGAAATATAGTCAATGGTCTAATACAGAGATTTCAATAGCATGAGATTCACCTTTTATTTGTATCGGCATGTTATGTGAATTCCTTGCTTTATATTTTGTATAAGTTTTTGTAACACATTTCACTTATTTGAGTATATAGAACGGAGATAAAAGTACTATACATCAAGAGGGAATTATCTGGAGTTCATTCTTTTAAATGACATTTTCAAAACAAACAATTAAGCTCAACGTTATTTTTTTCAAAACTCGGCATTTTTGCTGTCGCCAAGGGAGATTACTGCGTAGGAGGTTTACAAACATAAACGATATTATCAATCGGAACACATCGGCCTATATCTATCTCGGAGATGGCCGAGTTGTTATGATTGAGTTGGTATTTAAAATAAAATAAAATAAAAATGATAAGCAGGGCTATTATAATTTAAGGTTTCATTATTATAAATTAAAGTGTGAAGTTTTATAAAACATACTAAACTTCATATTTTATCATGCAACGTGGAGACTATTGATATCATTGTTCTGCGATTTATGAACAAGTCCCTTAGTTGGAATATTTCTAAAGTAATATCAAATATAGTCGGCGCCCTTTTTGGCGCCGACTAACTAAAATTGAATGAAAATGTATGATACTGATACACATTTCGGCTGATAAAATAATAACTATATATATATATATATGGACGAGCGTATAGTTAACAGTTTTGCATGTTACAAATGATAAATGATAAGTATAACTTATATCATAGAATATCAAAGAATGTTTTATATTTATCATAAATGAAAATACAAGTTTAATGCATTTGGTTAAATATTGTATCTAGATATTTCTGAATACAATTTGAAACTTGGTGAATTTTCTTATTAGAAATACAAACATTTGTACTTTTCTAAATATATGCTAGGAATTATACTGGAAAAAATCGAATAATACGCTTTTTAATTAATATAATACTTTATGAACTCTTATTTATAGTCATATAATTATACTAAAATCAATTTAAACAAATCAGTGCAAGCACTTGTTTGAGCGGTAGCATAATTGAGACAATGATGTTACATCGCCTAAATTCCAAAAATCACCAAAAAATGCTTCATGAACTAGTCTACAGTCTGCTTGCTTCGAAATTTTTATGACTCGAAGCTTTATGTCGGTATAGTTGAGCTCGAGCCAACGGGATTCCGATGTACATTTAAACGAATTTTGTAGAAGTGATGTATTTCTTAAATGTCTTGCAAACTAGCGTTCGACGAGATATCTTAAGATCAAGGTATTTAATTGAACTGTATTTGCCAGTTACAAATGTTATTCCAAAGGTTAAACACACTTTGTACGATCTTATTTACTAATTAGACAATTGTTTTGAAATTAGGTAGAAGTATAACACAGACTTATTTATTCAAATAAAACAACTCTTAACGATCGTACGTTACGTTCAGTGTCATAATAAGGCGGTGTATTTACCAAAAGAATATACAAATCCTATCAGTAACAATTGCGAGATAGGTAACCACATGTTAAAACCTTGCTTTTATGGTCATAATATATACACCCACACTTGTTTGAACGGTACAATTAATGAACCGGATGATTTTTTGTGCCTTTGAAGGCGGAGTTTTGTGAGACCTGGGTCATACGTATGTAAAAAACTTTTTTTTCAATAAACGCGAATATTATTACAATAAAAATCATGATAAAAAAGGTAATGAAAAAAAGCAAACTGTAAAACATGTATAAGTATTAGTAAAAAGCTTAAATTCATAGTTAACTGCGATTATAATTTTATTTATTTATGAGCAAGCTCAAGTTCATTGTTTCTAAAATGAAAGTGGTAATCGCTCAATACGGTTCAAATATGACATATTTAGATGCAATGAAGAGAAAATGTAAAGCCAATCTGAACTCTAAACAATAAAAGGATTGTATGTAGCATCTCTGTCTTTAAGATGGAGGTCACGTAAAATAATTAAGGCAAAGGAAAACAGAACAGATTGTAAGCTTGGGAATGCAATCTGGTCTCCCCTAACAAAACGATTTCCGCTTAATTTCTCCAGAATTACGTATTGAAACTAGACATTTGGTTTATATTCTTCAGGACAAAAGTTAGGCAGAGTTTGTTTTAATTCGGTTTAATGTATGGATACAACACATTTTGGTTTTAAGAATCATACTGTTTCTTTGTAACAATAACAAACCATTTTCTTACCTAGTATAGTGTTTTGGCTGCAACTAATTGTGTTATCACTGTTTCCTGACCATGACCAATATATACACCACGAATAAGAGTCAAAGTTTAAATATCCAATAACATTATAACGTCGTTAAGAATACGAATTTTAACACGTTTTAACTCATTGATTACGTCCTACTTTGGACGTGGTCTAACAGTCATCGTTCTGAAAATGGGTTTATCGCCATGTTTCCAAATTGTCATGCTATCTGGTAATGTCAAGTACACGTTTTAAAATGAAATTTCATTTACGACCTTTGACTCAATTGCAACTTTCGCATGTGAGAAAAGATACACGTACAGTTTCAAATGTGAGATTAGTATCAAGAACAATTTCACAACTGAAATTAGCTACAGGTATATTTTCACAAGTAAGATTAGCTACGCGTACAGTTTCACATGTGCGATCAGTTACACGTAGAGCCTCACATGTAAGATTAGTTTCAATAACAATTTTACAACAGAGATTAGCTACAGGTATATTTGCACATGTGATATTACTCTACACGTAAAGTTTTACATGTGAGATAAGCTAAACGTACAGTTTCACATGGGAGATTAGCCACACTTACCGTTTCGCTTTTAATTTCTCATGCGAGATTAGAAACATTTACCATTTAACATATGAGATAAGCGACGCGTACAGTTTCGCAAGTGGAGTAACCGCACGTACAGTTTCGCATGTGGAGTAAGCTGCACGTACAGTTTCGCATGTGGAGTAAGCTGCACGTACAGTTTCGCATGTGGAGTAAGCTGCACGTACAGTTTCGCATGTGGAGTAAGCTGCACGTACAGTTTTGCATTTGGAGTAAGCTGCACGTACAGTTTCGCATGTGGAGTAAGCTGCACGTACAGTTTCGCATGTGGAGTAAGCTGCACGTACAGTTTTGCATGTGGAGTAAGCTGCACGTACAGTTTCGCATGTGGAGTAAGCTGCACGTACAGTTTCGCATGTGGAGTAAGCTGCACGTACAGTTTCACATGTGAGATTAGCTACACGTACAGTTTAATATATGAGATTAATTGCAAGTACACTTACACACGTAATATTTGCTACAGGTATAAAGTTCACAGGTGAGATAAGCTACAGGTACAATTTCACATGTGAGATTATCTATACGTACAGTTATATATGTGAGATCAGCTACACGTACAGTGTCATATGTGAGATAAGCTAAACGTACAGTTTCACAAGTGAGATTAGCTACACTTACCGGTTCTCATGAGCGAAAAGCTACAACTACAGTTTAACATGTGAGATTAGCTTAACCTACAGATTCATATGTGAGATCAACTTCACGTACAGTTTAACAAGTGAGATAAGCTACGCGTACAGACTATCATTTGATATAAGCTACATGTACATTTTCACAAATGAAATTAGCCACGCGTACAGTTTAACATATGAGATTAGCTACAAGTACAGTTTCACACGATTGTTACAGGTACATATTTACCTAGCTACCTTTAGACTAGCTGCACGTATAGATTCACGTATGAGATAAGCTACACGTACAGTTCCACATGTAAGATAGGCTGCACGTACTGTGTCACATGTGACATTAGCTACACGTACAGGTTCACATGTGAGATTGGCTACAACTACATATTTCCTTATGAGAATAGCTACACGTACAGGTTATGTGTGACTGTATCTACACGTACAGATTTACATGTGTTATCAGCTGCACGTACTATTTCACATGTGAGAGAAGCTACACGTACACAAATTTTCTTCCTTTTACCAAAACAATCGTAAACTTGCCCTTTGTTAAATCAGTATTGGGTGCGCGTATGTCCACAGTGTTATCTGTTGAAACCACAGTATTGACAAATTTGTACTTGGTTAAGCCAGCGGGCAAAGTTTACCTTTTGAAACCTGAATGAGACGTTTATCCAATAACGATTACACCAAGTTTCACAATCTAACCCTCTTAAATCAAGATGAGTACAAGGGAAAAATTGTTATAGATTATCCAGATTATGAGTTCGATAAGTTTGAAACAGTACATTTCTACACACAACATAAGTTTGTTTTATTTTCAGCCCTTAACTATGGCGCCGAGTTTTACAATGTTTCATGGTAATACAAATATGAAGTTAAGGCAGTAAAATGACGTAATTTTGCATATGACCCTCTAAAACATTGAGGCAAACGTTTCCTTAAAAAGTAAAAACATAACAATAAGCGAGGTCTCACAAGTATGCCCTCTAAAATCAAAATGACAGCATTTATGCGAAAAGCTTCAGAAACAAGCTCATGTATTACGATACTTGCTTTTGCTAGTAACGAGTAATATCAGCTTCAGAATGTTAACCCCTGATAATAATATGAGAGCAAACAGTGTCCAATGTTGTTTTTTCCAGTAGCGATAATGCTACCTTTTACAATGTCACGCTGTTCAACAAACATGAGGACAAACTAAAACTAATTAATCTTTTAGCTTGCTAATAAAGTTTACGACTATTACGAAGAAGATAACTAAGTAACTCTCGTTGACAGTTTGGTGTTGGTGTTGTGCAGGAAACTTTACAATACAGAGACCCATTTGTCCGCCTTGGTGTCCACTAACCAAACCCACATGCACACAGTGATGTTGGTGTTCTGCAGGAAACCCTAAAATACAGAGACCCATTTGTCCGCCTTGGTGTCTACTAACCAAACCCACATGCATACAGTGATGTTGGTGTTGTGCAGGAAACCCTAGAATACAGAGACCCACTTGTCCGCCTTGGTGTCTACTAACCAAACCCACATGCAAAGTGATGTTGGTGTTCTGCAGGAAACCCTAGAATACAGAGACCCACTTGTCCGCCTTGGTGTCCATTAACCAAACCCACATGCACACAGTGATGTTAGTGTTCTGCAGGAAACCCTAGAATACAGAAACCCACTTGTCCGCCTTGGTGTTTACTAACAAAACCCACATGCACACAGTGATGTTGGTGTTCTGCAGGAAACCCTAAAATACAGAGACCCATTTGTCCGCCTTGGTGTCTACTAACCAAACCCACATGCATACAGTGATGTTGGTGTTGTGCAGGAAACCCTAGAATACAGAGACCCACTTGTCCGCCTTGGTGTCCACTAACCAACCCCACATGCATACAGTGATGTTAGTGTTCTGCAGGAAACCCTAGAATACAGAAACCCACTTGTCCGCCTTGGTGTCCATTAACCAAACCCACATGCACACAGTGATGTTGGTGTTCTGCAGGAAACCCTAGAATACAGAGACCCACTTGTCCGCCTTGGTGTCCATTAACCAAACCCACATGCACACAGTGATGTTAGTGTTCTGCAGGAAACCCTAGAATACAGAAACCCACTTGTCCGCCTTGGTGTTTACTAACCAAACCCACATGCAAAGTGATGTTGGTGTTCTGCAGGAAACCCTAAAGAACAGAGACACACTTGTCCGCCTTGGTGTCCACTAACCAAACCCACATGCACACAGTCACAGTGATGTTGGTGTTCTGCAGGAAACCCTAGAATACAGAGACCCACTTGTCCGCCTTGGTGTCCATTAACCAAACCCACATGCACACAGTGATGTTGGTGTTCTGCAGGAAACCCTAGAATACAGAAACCCACTTGTCCGCCTTGGTGTTTACTAACCAAACCCACATGCACACAGTGGTGTTGGTGTTCTGCAGGAAACCCTAGAATACAGAGACCCACTTGTCCGCCTTGGTGTCCATTAACCAAACCCACATGCACACAGTGATGTTGGTGTTCTGCAGGAAACCCTAGAATACAGAAACCCACTTGTCCGCCTTGGTGTTTACTAACCAAACCCACATGCACACAGTGATGTTGGTGCTCTGCAGGAAACTCTAAAATACAGAGACCCATTTGTCCGCCTTGGTGTCTACTAACCAAACCCACATGCATACAGTGATGTTGGTGTTGTGCAGGAAACCCTAGAATACAGAGACCCACTTGTCCGCCTTGGTGTCCACTAACCAAACCCACATGCATACAGTGATGTTAGTGTTCTGCAGGAAACCCTAGAATACAGAAACCCACTTGTCCGCCTTGGTGTCTACTAACCAAACCCACATGCAAAGTGATGTTGGTGTTCTGCAGGAAACCCTAGAATACAGAGACCCACTTGTCCGCCTTGGTGTCCATTAACCAAACCCACATGCACACAGTGATGTTAGTGTTCTGCAGGAAACCCTAGAATACAGAAACCCACTTGTCCGCCTTGGTGTTTACTAACCAAACCCACATGCAAAGTGATGTTGGTGTTCTGCAGGAAACCCTAAAGTACAGAGACCCACTTGTCCGCCTTGGTGTCCACTAACCAAACCCACATGCACACAGTCACAGTGATGTTGGTGTTCTGCAGGAAACCCTAGAATACAGAGACCCACTTGTCCGCCTTGGTGTCTACTAACCAAACCCACATGCACAAGGGTCGCCTCGGTGAAAAGCGAGTGCTGGTTCGATTCCCGGCCTCGGTAAACTAGGTATGGCACACACTGAGTAGAACAAGACTCGCAAAGTTAACCTCCTAAATCAAAATGAGTGCACAACACTTGTTGGTAATGCAAGGAGCGATGCTCGCCATGTTCACTGTTATTCCCTAAAACAAATACATCAGCAAATTTGTTCTGGTTTATCCAGAAATTATAACGACATGCTTCACAATGTTAACCTCTAAACCAAGGGCAAACTTGGCCTAGGTTTAGCCAGTGGCGAGTCTGCAAATTGTCATAAGACAGGAACAGGAACCTTTCAAAGGAAAATAAGGCAAAGTTGTCCTTGGTTTAGCAACTTACGAATACACCAGGATTCGAAAGTGCACTTCATAAAAGAAACATAAGGGCAAACTTGGCAAACATAATTTTGGCTGGACGTACAATAACGAGTACGCAATGCTTCACAAATTTATTCCCTTATACACACTGTAGAGGGCAAGTTTGTCTTGGGATTTGCAATCAAACGATATGCCACGTTTTACAATGTTACACGGCAATAATATGAAACAGTTAAGCCAAAACAATGAGAACTTGGAAATAAATATATTTATTAGTTTATAGATATGCAAAGTCAGGTTTGAATGTTAACAAAATATGCATTTTCGTCTTTATTTTTAGATTAAAAGAGAGAATTACAGTACAAAATCAATACAAATAATTGTTTATAATTCAAATAGTGACACATTTATAGTAGATTGATTACTACAGTACGATACTATATGATGTTAGTAAAGAACAAACCATCACCTTGCGGTGCTATCAAACCACAGTTTATAATACAAGATAAGATATAATGTAGATAATATGATAAAGTGCATGCAAATAATGTTGTTGTTGTTGTTGTTTTGTTGTTGTTGTTTTTTTATCTTGTTTTATAGCCATTTGACCACTTTTATTAAAATCTACATCATAGTTAGCTATTTATTTATTGAAAGTGCTAACGCTACCTCTACATTGACTTGCAATCGTTTAAAAGATAAAGTGGTAACATCGAAACCAGCAAAGTAGCTTTACATGTTACCAATACCGTGTTTAAAGGCATACAGATCAACGAAAACAACAAATACCAAGCTAAGTATGTATATCGCAAATACAACAAATATTGCACACCAATCACAATATAGTCATTTATAAACATTAGTGTAACCGACTTTGCACTGTCAGTGAAGTATGAGCAATCGTCAATTCATTTCGTTCTAGTATGCATTTATTCTTACAAAATCTTGTTTTGCAGTACTTTGATAAATTAACTAAAATTAGTATGATATTAATGGACTACATATACGTTAGATTTGTTACACCGAAGTCATAACAAAATGCTAGTTTGGAAATTGAAACAACATATATTAGTATTATTGCGTAAGGCTTATTCACATAAAATTTGGATAAAACATATTATAAAACGATTATATCCGAAATTGTACATATAGCCAAGCTTTATAGATTTCTTGAAACAGTGCATAATTACAAGTGCTCATGGAAGTTATTATTTCTGCAGGTTGCACTTAAATTTAAATACATATACTTATTTGAAAAAAACTACAGAAACAGGCTCAGTAGCCAAAGGTTTAAACATAAACCCTGTTTGATGGCACAGTGTAAACGCCAAAGACATCACAAAAACATTAAATCACAAACAAAAACATGGAACAACTGCTCAAAATGCCACAAACAACACAGTGCATATATAGTATATAAATAACTAGGTATGTTTATCAAGGATTGTAAGGTACCGCCTTGGAACGGACTGTAAACGGTTAAGTCTCACATCATTACACAATTGTGAGACTTAAATTACAAGAAAACACTTTTTGCTTATGTTTCGAAAGAAAATTAACAAAATAGACAAATCAACTTGTGGTCATAATTATTTACATGTATACATGTTCCGATTGATTAAGATATTGATTGAAAAACGATACCAAAACTGCTGAGCATACATTATAAAAATGACACGAATAGTTAATGTTTGCCTTGTATTTTTTACCACATTACTACTACATTTTTCTTCCAGTTTACCTTCTCATTGAAGAGTACTAGTCTGAACATGTGTTTGTCGACAAATACAATAATCTCAAAATACAATATTTTTTTTCACCGAGATAAACAACAATTCACCGTATATGATATAGGTATACGAAAAACAACTCTGTATGATGCGTTATACAACGCGCGTGATTTGTTTCAACATAAGACCATTAAGAAAGAGAAAATCAACAGGAATCACAAAAGGGAAATCACGGACAATCAACCATAAACGTCTGTTTTAATAATCTTTTAGAGCGTACACACATCTCTTTTATTCCCCTGTCAACTCCACTGTCCGCACTTTTAAGAACTCAGTGCAGCCTCCAGCAAAGATGAACCTGAAATAACACACCGTATTGAATGTACTGAAAGCCAACGTATAATAATTGTACATGTATAAAACTAACTCACTTACTGAAGACTATATTGCATTGGCTATAGGGATATATACGATTAAAACACAAACTGCTTCTATATCAATGATAAATGTGACATGAAATTAAATATTTTACTGACGATAAAATGGTATGAAATAAAAGGACAACAAAACTGCAACTAGGTATTATTTATCTTATAGAACAGATTGAACATTTCTATAACGTGTTTTCTGTATTTATTCTGATTGGGTTATCATCAACCTCTAATAAGGATTGTTTTACAAGCCTTTTGTATATTTGAACGAACTATAAACTATTATGAAACGAAAATATGATATATGTTGTCATGTAATATGTAAGAAAGTATAAATATTAATTAATAAAACCATTGTATTAAAGGGAAACACAATTAACAATTCATTCAAAACATTGAAATAGCACTACGTTAACTGGATAACTTAAATAGTATCCATATTATAAAAGAACTCAATGTCGTTATGAATAGTTAAAGTTAACATTTACTTTTCCCAAGTAATCATGCAGTTCAAATCCAAACTGGAACTAGAGATTGCTTTTTTGAAAAAGCGCATGTCTCCCCCATTGTGTGGTCGTAGGTGAGAAATAATCAATGATGGACAATCAATGCGGGTCATCTACTAGTCATGATCAACTGGCATACCAGGTATTAAGTTCCTGGGTGGAAGCATTCTTTAGTTATTGAGCGGAAACCATTTTTTACCTCACAGTATTGTGACCTTCATCTTTGACCTTCTGATCCCAAAATCAATAGGGGCCATCAACTAGTCATGACTAACTGGCATACCAAGTATGAAGTTCCTGGGTGTAAACGTTCTTGAGTTATTGAGCAGAAACCGGTTCTTCACCTCAAGGTCAGTGACCTTGACCTTTGACCAACTGATCGCAAAATCAACTAGACATCATGACCAACCTCACTTCAAAGTTTGGTGAACCTAGATCAAAGCATTCTCCTGATATTGCACGGAAATATTTTTTTACATTAGAGGTCACAGCGACGTTGACCTTTGACCTTGTGACCCCCCAAAATATAGGAGTTTTCTAAACCTCATGATCAACCTCCCTACCAAGTTTGGTGAACCTAGGCCAAACCATTCTCAAGATATTGAGCGGAAATGTTTTTTACATTGGGGGTCGCCGCGACCTTGACCTTTGACCTAGTGACCCCAAAAACAATAGGGATCTTCTACACCTCATGACCAACCTCTCTACCAAGTTTGGTGAACCTAGGTCAAACCGTTCTCAAGATTTTGAGCAGAAATGTTTTTTATATTGGGGGTCGCCGCGACCTTGACCTTTGACCTAGTGACCCCAAAAACAATAGGGATCCTCTACACCTCACGACCAACCTCCCTACCAAGTTTGGTGAACCTAGGTCAAACCGTTCTCAAGATTTTGAGCAGAAATGTTTTTTATATTGGGGGTCGCCGCGACCTTGACCTTTGACCTAGTGACCCCAAAAACAATAGGGATCCTCTACACCTCACGACCAACCTCCCTACCAGGTTTGGTGATCCAAGGTCATGCGGTTTTCCAGTTATCGATCGGAAACGAAGTGTGACGTACGGACTGACGGACTGACGGACTACCGGACTGACGGACAGGGCAAAAACAATATGTCTCCCCCAGAGAGGGGGAGACATAAATAGGCAAATCAACGAATTGAATGGTCGTACGAAAATCATGGATTGTGATATACATACCAGAATGCATATATTTGAATATAGGGAATTGATATAGGAATTTTTTATTACGAGGAAAAAATAACAAAAAAACGTTAAAAGTCACTTACCATCGACAGTGAAAGTCTCTTCCATCTTTTCTGTTGGATCTATTTGTGCCTCAGTTATGCCTTTGGCAGCCAGTTCCGCTTTCAATTTCCGGGTGTAGTCCACGTTCCTTCAACACATGTAAAAATGAAGAAAACAATGTGCCACATTGTGAGAGCCTAATTTAGGAAGAACTCGCGGGCAACAATTGTTGGATAATTTTGTTTATAAGACAAGGACGGGTTACTGATACCCACAACGTATTCTATGATAATTTTAACTTTGGATTGAATGCAACTTAAAACAAAACCAAATACAGACAACTTATTCTTTTGTACACATATTGTTGTTCCATACTCTTTTAAATATGTCTTCATTCTACAGTTTCTGAATTTGCTGAGTATCATTATATTGTAAACACTTCCTATAAGAGTGTAATTAATAATTAAATAAAACAGTATAACTAAGTATATAGATGTGACAATTGTGTTTAACTGGTCGAGGTTATTCATGTACTGAGCAAAATGATTGTGAGGCATTTGAACGATATGTTTACTGGGAGAGCTACATTGCCGTTTATGTACTGAGAAAAAAATATTGAATTAGTTGCTGCAGCGTTTAATCATGTTTAAATAAATAACAATTGTTCCAGTAAAAGATCCACAAAGGAAGTTCAGGTTAAATGTGCATAGTCACCGTGTAAATTAAAACTATGTATTACTTAATTTTGGATCTATTCTATACGCTTATAAAGCGGGCTTAATTCAGTTAATATATTTCTTATAGCAATACGTTGACTAACCCGTATTGATTTTGGGAAAAGGTTCTAGGCTTTTACTCGATGAATGTTTGCTCTAATGCTAAATAAACATTGTGTTAATATATGTAATAAAACAGTTTCTGCTATTTTCGAAACATAAATGTATCATAAAGCAGACATGATACTGGACCTAAACATACGGACGGTATACAAAAAATAGCATTATTCACCAAAAGTACTGTTATGGGATGCTCAACGCTCGTCCGTTTGTGTTCACTGTATCAGAGGGCATAACTTAAACACTATGTGGTGATGGCAATTTCAACACATGCTCGCCATTTATGCAGAAGATACATGTTAATTTTGTACTGTATCGCATTGTATATTACTAAGAATATCATAGAAAAGCACTTGCTATTAATGGTACACTATTTGTATAACTGTATATACATTTCCAAATCCATTTCAAACGAATGTCTATATATTTAGGATTTGACTGCAAACACTCAAGAATCTATGGCGACAATTGTATGGCATCATCACGGCCAGGCTTTACGTGCGCCTTTGTTTAATATATAATGAAAATGTGATTTCACAAACTGAATTAATACATTAAAATAAAAAAGAACATTTTATGAAATGGAAATGCTTTTTCTCACTGATTCGTATCTCGTAAACACATTGAAACGGGCGGAAAACACATCAATATTGGTAGTGCTGGAAAATCAGTTAATTAATCGACTGACGTTACACACTGTATGTTACATTACGAATATGGATATCATTTTAAACGAAGCCAACACGAGTAATCAATCTCATGGACAGAGAGGTGGTAGTTATTATATAATTTATTTATATAACAAAACATGTTGATGGAACATTGCATTCGCGTACTAGATAATTTTGCGATTTGGTTTTGGATAATAAGAGTTGTATTGTATTAAATATTACATGGAACGTCCATACATAACGTTAATTTGTTATCATCCGCACAGTTATCGACATAGACTTTGTACCCTGTATTCTACCGAAAAACTACACAAAGCATTTTTCAAACCTTAATTTACCTTCTTCATCACCCTTTGTCGGTGAGATGACGATTGGCGATGAGGGAGTATTCTAATTTATCAGTCAATTGTTTTGTGCATTTACCTTGAAGTTCATATTACTATTTCAGACAAAGATAAAAACAGAAAATATATTGAATACATGCTATAACAGCGATTTAATATCAACACAATTGTCTCCGTCTTCTATTTTGTACGGAAGTAAATGTTTTAAGCAAAAACGTTTGGAAAATTGGGAATGCCATTTCCCTAATGAGCGATCAGTTGTGTTTATTTTTAAAAACATCTTATTGAAACATATGCAATCTTTCCTTACGATCAATGTTATTTGTCAGAATGTACAGAGTCAAACGTGCCATATTCATTCGGGTAAAAGGGAAGTTACACAAATGCTTTAAAAGTCGTTCTTGAAGTTAATATTTACACTCCTTAGTATGAAGTTAGATATCAAATTATTTTTTAGTCTGCTGTTATTTCACATATAAAATTTCTTATTTTAGCGAAAAACATGAATGAAACATTCATACGCTGCTTAAGTTATACCTCATGTTAACTTATTTTGTCTATATTGAACGCCAACACTTGCCTATGAAACAGTTATATCAAAAATGGCTTACCATGACTACCACTTTTAACAGGCTATATACATGTGATGCATTTAATTACTGAACATTTAAAAGCAAAACTTGCTCAAAACGTTCATGCTTAGCCCTTTAACGAATCGGCATTCAGAATTATTTCCCCTACTTCACAACAGTTAACACTTATCCTCTCCTGAACATCATAACCTGACTCTTATTATACATATACAGTCGAACCCCATTGGCTCGAACTCGCTTGGCTCGAATTCTTCGTTGGCTCGACCTAAATTAAAAGGACTGATTCTTTATACTGTATGTAAACAATCCCGCTAAACTCGAATTCTCTGAGGCTCGAGTTATTTTCGCCGGTCACTGGGAGTTCGAAAAAATGGGGTTCGACAATATAAGGTCATTCTTACCGTTTTCTAATAAATGTGCCAGAATACAATGTGACGCCATCCAGAAAAACTTCCCCTTCCTTTCCCAAGCTAAACATCAGCCCTCTTTTGAACGCCATCTTTAAGATCCTACATAGCAGCTCGCCCTCAGAGTCGTATACCAAACGTCCATTGAACGTTCCGCCTTTTATCGGTTTTCCCGGGGACGGATGTTGCGTCTGCAAGTAAGGAAGACAAAGGTTGTGTTAGACGTGATATAATGGATATAACTACTTAGTAGAAATATACCATAAAATATATTGAACAGGAGAATTGATTCCATAATACAATTTTAATTTTAATTTAAGTATCCATGAGATTTTTGTTCCGAAAGTAAGCCTTTCGGCATATATGTATCCCTTTACTGTACACTTAAGGCGGGAGGATAAAGGAATAACATAAGAAAGGAAACACAATTCAAAAGCATGGCCATCGTTAGGTACATTGAAATATGTTTTGCGTATATAGAATAAATTGCCACTGGTGTAAGTTTGTTTAATAAAAAGTACACGCACAGATAATCATCTTACGTTACAGCATATAGGCAACATTGGTATAATTAAATTACCGAAAACAAAGCAAATTGCCATGTTGCATAACAAAGCTAAGTAATGGAATAGATTCGTATTATAAAATCTCACATTCTTTGAACGTTAGCTTATTATTTTTTTCCTACGGAGAAATGATATTATTAAATTATTATATAATATATCCTAACCAAAGTAAAAAACAACAACAAAACTTTATTTAGTAAGTATGCTGGTGTGTAGTATATTCTTTACTATAACAGAACGTATATCGAACGTATATCGAGTAATATCTATAGAACAGTGGAATGTAATGTATGCTTAAAATTAACTTTGGTGTAAATAAAACAACGTAAATATGATGTTAATGCTGCTAAGAAATTATATGAAAAAAATTGTTGCAAATTAAATCTAATTTCTATTGGAACAAAGGATTATGCATTGATGAGTTTGATTAAATCCTATTTCCCTGTTGTTATATTTATAAAAAAAACTATAGTTCAATCAGTTAACCAAATAAAATTTGATATACAAGTGTTAAGTTTAAGGGATTCATATAAACAAACATTAGGAAGTATTATGACGAACTTTTTCTACATATATGCAAATAAAATATGACAGTTTAAATCTTCAAAATCGAAATAAAATGTTTTATAATCATATTATGAGGTAAACAGACAGCTTTCTGAATGATATTTAATTTATTAGTGTTATTGCGAATAAATATCAATACTGGTTAGATTTAAGATGGATGTAGAAGTGAACAGGGTATATTTCCATATTATTTTTGTATTTTATATTTTCTGTCGAACTTGTTTGGATGTGTTTGTAATATAATTAAAAAACATCGTTTTAGGATTTGTTTACAAATGAAATATATATTTATCAAGATTTGTTGTAAATAAAAAAACAACTACTACCGACAATTATTTCCATGCAGATTAACACATTATTATGCATTGAACATACATTGCATATATATTTTTTCTACACCTAATTCCTAAACCTTTCTTGTAAATTAAGCAAAACAGTAAAAGTTTTAAAACCCGTTGATATAAATTTAATATATAATTCCCATTTCTTACTCCGCTATTTCAGTTCTAACGAAACAATATTAAAGAACCCAAAAAACATTACTGTTAAATGTATTGTTTGAGCAATATAAATATTGATAGGAATCATGTCATTTATTAAGCTAGTGCATCGTAGTATATTCAAACATAGTGTGTCATTTCGAGTGACATTCCAACTGGTTTATTATATTCAATATGTAAAAGAAACATTACTATTATTATGTATCTAAATGCGGATTTTAACATGATATTTGACCTTTTTTATGCATGTTGATTTTCCCGTTGCCAAAATAGTCGTATTGCATGACAAATCATCAATGTTTATATTTCCTCCAAGAGCTATAAATGCATAGCAATATAATATTGCCACGTATGGTGGCATCAACGAGTATGGCGTACGGTACAAACTCTTATACTTATGATAATTTTATTCGTACTGCATTGTGTTTTCTATTGTTATCTTAGTGTGATCGACCACTATTTCCTAAATATCTTGATTTATAACAATTGTATCAAAATTAGTTGATTGCTACACATTTTTCGCATATATGCTTTTAATAGAATCTATTCATTATTAGTGATGATGTACTTTTCTGTATAACACAACAATACAATTGCACATAAAAATCTTTTTTTAAATAAAAATGATTTTTTCCATTTAGTATTCCCATTTCCTTACAAAAAAATCCTTCAGGAGGGTTTCGGCTGTATTCTCCTACACCCGACATAAAGCTCTTTAAGCTTGTGTTTGACAAAAAACAAAAACTTTTAAGTACTATATTGCCAACAAGTTATATTATTTTCTACGTTTGAGTAAAACCAATTAGAAGAAAATTAATTTCCATTGTTTATTAAGGAATAACAGCCAGGTGGCGTTTTATAAGCACGAGTGATTCATACGCACGAGTATTTCGTGCGCATATGAATGTAAAGGCAATAAGCATTGGGGAACCAATACGTTCACATTGATTTAATTGATTGTTGAATTTTATATGCAAATTTTTATCGTGAAAATGCAAATTCATTATATGAATGTTTGTTTTCAATTGTCTATAAAAAACATAGCGATGTGATATACACTTGTACAGCTTGAGATAGTACGTATACATGAATCATGTAAAAAAAAATCTGTACATCGTTGTTAAGGTGCATATGGGTAATTTGTTTTACCCCACCCACGCCGTATTTGTCAACAAACTAGAGTGGTTCTTATCATAACCTGAAAATCGATTTGTCTTCAAGCAAAACAGACTGGCCTCTGACAGTAAGATGACTGAATATCCATGTTATATGAAACACACTCTAAAACTAAGAAAAATGTTTTTTTATCCGATGATTATCCGCAATTGTTTTCCTAACACATTCGACCTTTCAAATTTCCATTCATCAAATGGCTGCATCGTAAGTTGGTTAAGTATTCATGCCCCGCTTAAAATAAAAGTGTTTTCGTTATTTTTTTTACAAAGATGCACTAAAAAAACTTTATTGATTACTGTTCATAGCATCTTTGCACTAAAAAACGAGCGAAGAATTAACTATAAAAAAGAATATCAGAGAAATTTTCTCAACAATGTTTTGAAACCGAAAATAGAAAATTGACAGCTACGTCATCTGCTATTATATATATATAGAATTTGCATGAGTGGCTTCCTACGGGTTACGGCGTAAAAAAAACATCCTTTTCAAAAACGGAGGTATTTACGAAAATAAATTAGAATACTAATAAAACTCCGAAAATAAGCATAAAAGAAACAGAAAAATTGTTTATTTTAGTGTAAGATCGTATTTTATTTCACTGGTGATCATAGAAAAAAAGCTATATTTATTTATATAAATATGTTTTTCTTTGACACTCGTGAAATAAAATAAGACCTTACACTGAAATAAACAGATATCCTCTAGATATAAGTTCTTCCTCGGCCAGTCGACCACGTCTGTAAGCTCTATTTTTGTCAAGAATGTTGTTATCAAGACAAACTTTGCTCATGTTGCAAGTTCATGCTGTATGTGTTAATTTTTTACCCGAGTGCTCCTCTGAGTCTTCCAAAATAATATCATTGAAATAGTATTGATTTTGTTGTTTTCTTCAGTCGGTTATAGACTGGTAATTAGGGAATAGACTGCTCGATTAATGGGCTTGTCCGTGCTGTTTCGACTGAATTATTGTAACACACGCTGGTCTTTAAACCAACTTTAATTTTATCTTACTGGAGATTAATGTCAGTTTTACAGTTTAAACATTTATTGCTTCATATTATGAGGCAACTAGCACATTATATCACATCCAATACATGCACTGTTGGCTATACACAGATGTGTTTCAATAGATTCTAATCTTGTGTCTAATGTTATTTTTAAAATAATCGACATAAATTATGCTTTCAAATAAAACGACCCATTTAGACGTGGCGTTTTAAAAACAAATATTTCTATTTTTCAACTTTACAACTACATAACATTTCGGTACACATAACTGTTTGGTAATATTTATTGATGATATTTCGTGATTTCAGTCTAAGATCGTATCTTATTTTACAAAATTTATAGAAAAAAGCATCTTTTCACGTGTGAAATAAATAAATAATAATGCACATAGATGTCATAACTTTACACTGAACTACAAAGAAATCTGTTTGTTAAACTTCTATGCTTATTTTCGTAGTTTTATTAGTATTTTAATTAATTTCTAAATACACCGTTCTCGATTAAATTATTGCTACATCTAAGACTAAGCGACGTTCTTCACGCAAACCTTTGATCACCTAATGACGTAGACCGTCATTCCTTCAAAATAACTCATGTATCCGCTTTTTAATGCCTGTTCAATCCTATTTAAAACTGTAACTTCACGAATAAAAAGGGCAGTGGCACGTTAACAACATAACAGTGGCCACCATTTACTGAAAACAATCGAAAGATGGGATGAAGACCACGCTTCGTTGTTGCTATGACGCTTGGAGGCTAATTAAGTGTATTAGTTCATTGCTGTGTTGAGTTCCCCTGAAGTTCGTATAAAAAAGTCAGACAACTTGAAAACATAGTAAATACGTGCTATAGCATCGAATTTATGTTCGAACAAAAGTGTTTATCCAAAGATTTGTACAGAAACAAATATTCAAGGATTTAGCTACAAGAAAACGTTTGAAAAATGGGATTGCCATTTTCCCGATAAAAGGTCAGTTTATTTCCAAAAGATCTTTCGACAAACGTATGCAATCTTTTTTAAGATCAAATTAGTACTTTGACATAGCTGAATGGTTAAAAAGTATGTGTTCGGTGTACAAATGATTTAGCAACAACTGATTTAAAAAGTAGTTCTCAAATGTAACTTTGCATTACTTAGTTTTCGGTGAATTGATATTTCTGATTTTGTTATTTCCCTGATAAAAGGTATATTTCGCGTAAATGCATGGAACAAAACAATAATATTGTTACTAAATTTAGTAATCTAAAATTCACTTTTTTTAATAACCGGAGATCAAAACAGCACATCATATTCGTAAATTGTATGTTACTGTTTGCCATATTTTGACTAATGATATATAGTCAACTTTGCTTTAGAAACGGACGAAAATTAGTTTGTAATACATCACGTGAAGTGTTTCGTGTGGTTATGCTTGTAAATCAATCGTACATAAAGTATTCACGATGTGTTTTTGTGACGTTAACTGTAAATATTATAAACTACGGAAACATTCTGCTGTAACTGTTCGTGCTGTCATGTATAAAATTATACATTAGAGACGGCGAAACATTAGAACATTAGTTTGGCTCTTTATAAAAAAACAACATCGTCCAGTTCTAAAGTAAAACTCTTTAGGGGGTCCAACGTGATTTGTGTTTGCCGAATTTTAAGTGAGGGAAATTGTGTGAAGCCGAATCAAATGGCGGCGTTTGAAGGAATTTCGGTGTTTCAGGTAGGTATTTTCACATTGTAAGTAAGTTACATCACCATTCTCGCAATATAAATACGTCTACCAGGAGACCACATGTGTAAGCGTCTCTCGGATTTTAGACTATCTGCACATGCGCGCAGGTAGTCTTAAGACCACAAACTCCAAAGAACTACTTCTATTCATGTCGTTTTAACCAATTTATTTGGCTAAATGCGCTCTAATTTAAGCAGAATGACGTCGAAACCATAAAAATAGATTGGTTGTGTTGCAGTCCGAGTATGAGTTTTTGCTTGTTTGGCTATTACCGCGCTGTAATTATGTATCCCGGCGTTTTATTTTTAGCAGAATATAACTATTTTTAGATCGTTATATTTGTCAGATTAATGCGGGTCAAGATAATGGAGGCTCTGGTATGAAAATAACATATTGATATTCACTCTAAGTTTAGCCCATGATGTTTCAGAAATGATTACCGACCGCAAGTGTCCCATCGCCTGCAGGATTTGTTATTATAACCTGACGTGACCATGAAGCAGGCTTATTTGTAATGGTGCTTTTTTATTTCACTTTTATGAGATAAGAAACAAACATAATTGACCAAGTGTTAAAATAGTTGTATCTCAGGTTTCGCATTGCTAATGCTTCAAATACCATGATGGCTTTCTATCTGTACAATTAAATTTAATTTTGAGTATACGATGGTTGTCTTTAAATGGTAACTCATGAATACTAAATGACAATGATTTTTTTTTAAAACGAATGGCAGTGCCAGCTTTTCCACACTTAGGAGGACCGTTGTTATCAACAATTTCGTCGACATTAACGAGACAGTTATAATTCATGTGAATACTATTCATTAATACAACAGATCTAAGTAGGAGCTGGTGTTCGCTGTTAAGCGCAATATCAACATTACTTTTATCTAACATATTTGCAAGAGCCTATACATTGTAATTTACCTGCTATACAATAACAAGATACTATTCATTCTATGATTTTAGGCGTTTATATTTCTAATGAGATGTTTTCATTTTTTGCATAAAAACTTCGTTCCGGTGTATTCTTTGCATAGTTTTAGACATTAGACTTTCAATTTATTTAAGCACACATGCCCTGATACGACAGTGAGTCATGCATACGTTTAGTGAAGCAAAGTAGTTCGGATTAAACCTGTTTAACATCCAAAGAGTACGAAGCATTCATAACAGCACCAGTACATAAAACATTAATAACATTAAATTTATCAATAAACTTTAAAAAGTACAATCATATTCTCATTCATAAAACAGACAAGTTCCGATAATCTAAAAACAGTTTCAACTACATTAACTGACCGATATTCTAAACATAGTTTCTACATACATTAACTGACCACATGTTTGTCCTCACCGCGGGAAAACGACCATCTGATAAGCTTTGCATTTTAAAAGGTATTATTGCTAAAGTTGCTCGTTAAAATGGAATCATTTTCCTTAAAGAATTAAAAAATTAAAAGTTCATAAAACTTGGCTAACGTATGCTATCTAATCATAGCACCGAAAAACCTTTAGACGCGATTGAAAAGAGCATTTACTGTAACTTCAAAATACATGGGGATACGTCGACTGAAGTGAAGTGATAAGCTGTGCATTTTGAATGGAATTATTGCTGAAGTTGTTTGTAAAAAATAATTTTCCCTAAACAAAACGTGTATGTTAATAAAAGGAAATGATATATATATATATATATATATGTATATATATATATATATATATATATATATATATATATATATATATATATATATATATATATATATATATATATATATATATATATATATAAAATAGTATGTTTATCAAGAATTGTTAGGTACCGCCTTGGAACGGTCAGTAAAATGTAAATTTACTGGGGGTTTAAACCATGTTTAGGGTTTGACTGCAAACACTCTTAAATCTACGGTGTCAATTGTATCGCCTTATTACTGTCGTACTTTACTGGCGCCCTTATATAATGTAATAAACAAATACATGACATACAAATAAGATCATTTAATGGAATGGTTTTATTTTTCTCACTGATTCGTATCGCGGAAAACACTGGTTGGTAGCGCATGGAAATCAGTAAATGATTCGACTGACGTTTCAGGCTGAATATAACGTAAACATTATGGACTTTATTTTATAAGAGGACAACTTGTAACCTGATGGACTTCAACGTCGTGCTTTGTGTACACTGTACATGGTTGTTTTTAAAATATAAAATTCGTTATAAACAAAACATGTTAATAAAACTGTGCATACACAAACTTGATAATTTGTAATTTCTTTTTGGAACATATGAATTATATTGCGTGACTGATTATAATAAAGTAAAAAATCGTTACATAAGTTTGTTATCATCTGCATACGTTCCGACATACATATTGTATGTTTAACACAGAATATCACAGGCGTAGTCCTTTAGTACGATACTTATTATAAAACCCTTAACTAGTATCAATTTATGTAAAAGAAATCTTAATTATTTCTGTAATGAGAAATATGATATCAATACTTCTGAACGCTGTATTTTTCAGTAGAACTACAATGCACTTTTCAAAAAGTCTTAGTTTACCGTCTTCAACACGCTTCGTCGGTGATATGACGGTTGGCGATGAGTGGGGAATTTTAATTTTATCAGTCAATTGCTTCGTGCATTTCCCAGGAAGTTCGTGTTACAATGTCAGACAAATAATAAAAGAAAATATATTGAATACATGCTGTAACATTGAAGTAAAGTTCGAACAATTGTTTCCGCCTTGTGTTTTATTATGTTCTGACTTGATTACAAACCAAACCACATTACTGTTAATTGTATTGCTTACTAGAGTAGGAATAATGCCATTTATATAGCTCATGCATCGTAGTACATACACGTAAAGTATGTCATTTCGAGTGACATTCAAATTGTGTAAAAAATACATTTTTCTATCAACTGTATATATGCGTATTTCAATATGGTATGTGATCATTTAATGCAATGGCATGTTGATTTTCTCGCGTTAAACATGGTCATTTGAATGGCAAAGTATCACAGCAGTAGTATAGGGGCCCCTCCGTATTCAAATTTGCATAATGACATCATCAGTTATAAATAGCCCTGCGTAGTCAATAGTAGGGGTCACGCCAGTCCACAATAAAGTAGGGGTCACGCCAGTCCAACTCTTTTGAGCGGATGATATTGAATAGCAGCAATGAATGAAGAATCTTTACGGGGACTGATTTAATGTATCAATAAAGTAGGGGTCGCGCAAGTCCAGCTTTTTTATTAATGTTAATCATGTGAGTTGTAACACGACGGTGATCTTGATAACATCCTCATATTTGGCGGGAACCAATGAAAATGCAATGGTCAGTTAGTCTTTTCATTAAATAGTTTGCTATATTATTTTGCTGCTCTTCATCATGAAAGGGTGCATATCAGCTCACGTTACTCAAAAACATTTGGTGAAGAATACCGACGCCTCTGTCTTTTTGAATAAGGACATCATGATGTTTTGTATTCGACAATGTTTCAATGATCCAGATAGAGTAAAAGTAACATCAAATAAATTTGGTTTCGACCTAGCATTTTGTATAATTAAGATTTAATCTATTTACATTAATAAAGGTGAAGTAGGTGTCTCGCCAGTCCAGTTTGTTTAATAAACAGCGGATGACAAGTTAATCATGATATTGAGTAGTAGCAACGGCTGAAGAATCACAAAGCTTGTACGGGGACGGTCCGTCTTCATTAATCAAACACTTGATCTAGAGAAAAACACTTGAACTGTCAATGATCACTTAAAAACGTTCGCATGAATTCAGCACTTATGTTAAGAGCTCCTTTATATAAAGTCTTGACCCTTCGCGCCTATCATTGTAGTGAGATCAGTCATTAACACACAAAGAAGTCAACTTCAGAGGTAACTACATTTATTGTACATACCAATTTGAAAATAAATGAACAAAACCTTGTACACAATTTTCAATAATCATTTTCTCAAGGAAATTCACTAAGATGTATGTTATAAATATGAGTATGTACTTGATAGTTTTAAAACAACATTGATAAGAGTAATGTAAATTCATAAGTAATAATGTTGGTTAAATGTTTGAAGCAATAAAACGTTATCTAGGCGACCATTTACAAAAGTCTTTGTTACATTTCTACTGGTTTTATAAAACGTATTTCAAACAAAATTTCAGATAATCACTTGAAATTGTTAATCTTGGGAGACTACACGCCATAAGAAAGAAAAAAACACAGGCTTTCTACAGGCAGTTCTTTGTGTCACTACACAGGCACTATACAGACAGTTCTTTGTGTGTAACTATTTTTAATAACAGCAGATGACGGTTAGGGTCAAGTGAGTGTAAATTATAACCTCCATCGGCTGACCTTTGAATAACCTTCATCCGCTGACCTTAGATGACTGAATGTCCTTAAACGACCTATTCAGTCATTCACCTATCATAACCTAAACATCTAACCTTTAATAACATTGTACTGCTCCGCTGAAACAGCTTGACCATTCATCCGTCAACTTAATCATAGTGTTCTTATTAGAAAGAAAACATATTTTAATATCTGTAAACATAATATTAAGTATGGATTTGAGAGTGTATGATGCAAATCAGAGAATGATAAATTCTTTTTTTGATGAGAGTGGATCACAGTTACGATGGATATCTGATTGTGAAGTTTTAAGTATATATTGGTGGATGCAAACTAGCCATCGGCGTATGATAAACCTATTAAGACATTCCAACTTTCAAGCAATTGTCGATGAATACAATAGCAATGAGCCACAGTTACATGAAGAAACATATGAATTTATACCATATTTATTAACCTTCTCTCAAAGTAAATATATTGAGGACTATATTCCTAGACAATAGTTTTAAACTGTTATATGTTACCTTGATCAATAATTGTAAAAATCATGACACAAGCACACCTGGATGCGATCAATTTTAAAATTAATGCAGATGTTAGCATAGTGGCAGTTCATCACGAAAAAGAAAAATCAAAAATTAAATGTATTCTATCTAATGAATGTGTCTTAAAACCATGGAAAAATAGTTATGTCATCAGTGTAGAAGACGGTTGCAGACGCCTAACACTATCTTCAAACCAATTATTTAACTTGTATGATTTGAAGGAAACATTGTTGTTTTTAACTTTAATTGTTGAAAATCAGTGAAAATGAATCAAACAGATTGTATTTCTTTTCAAAGTGGTATTCCTTTTTCGGAATATACTCATCCAGTGTATTGATGAGGGTCGCCTTAGCACCTATACGTTTTGGCCGGAGCAAATAATCCCTACTAAACAAAGTTTAGCCAAAGCCGGATTTTTCTATACCAATGTGGGTGACAAGGTGACATGTTTTAGTTGTGGAAAGACATTGCTTCAGTGGAAGTCATCCGATAACCCCTGGGCGGAGCATAGTAAACATTCAAAAGATTGTGAATATATAAAGATGGTTGGAGGAGATCCATCACATCATATTGCGTTTACCAACCACAAGAACACATCTTCAAATTCGTTTTCTCTTTGGAGTTAATGACAATGGCGTCTGTTTCAATTAATACATCAATCGAATTGTTATTTGAATCTTACTTCAAAATATTACATGCAAGGACAGTGTTGAACTCATTTTCAAAGATTGTGAAAGAACATTGTTATGGATGTCAATTTGATCGATTTAGTCAATCAGATCACACTTGTATAATGCGTACGGAGAGAGAAAATTTGGATTTGTTTTTCGACAAAACACTAGATAAACTTGACTACAATAGTCTTATGTCTGTATGGGAGACATCTGTTTATCTATCAACAGAGGAGGCTGATCTCGTACGATTAAAGTTCTCTTCACAAGGATGGAAAAATCAAATTGACTCTAATGGATGGAAAGAAGAACTGAAAAATACTGTTTTGAGAATGAAAGCAATAGATGATCGTTTACTTCCTATCAATGATGAACCTGATAGCCATTTGATTTACCCGCCTTCCAATAAACAATGTGACATGTTCCAGAACAATTGTTTTCATCAAAACCAAACAGAAATGGAGTATTGTTCATTATGCAGTGAACAACAAATGGACGAATAAAAACAATTGACATGTTTTGAGTTCAATGATTAAATTTGACTTACCAAATTGTTTATATGTATTCTTTTTATATTTTACATGTATTACTTTTATGTCCTTGAATAAATCGTATATAACCATAAATGTTCCATTTTCTGTTTATGTTTCACATGAATGTTTGTTACTTTTACCAAGTACATTTTATTTATCTTTTATAAACTATCATTAAAAATTAGTGACAGACATTCAAGTGATTCATATTGTTCAATATAAAAAAAATAAAAAATAAAAATAAAAAATAAAAATTAAAAAAAATGAAATGCTGAACATGATAACTTGTCAACATTAGATTCAGATTGTTTTATAAGACAGATGACAAGTATTCAAGTTCACCATTCAAGATGAATACACAACAAAAAGAAGACATATTAAAAAACTATTATTTTAATAGTTCAAATATAGCATCATTCAGAGGATCACAAATATTATATGCAATATTGAATAAAAAATATCCAGGACTATTCACAAAACAGTTCATTCGTCAATGGTTGGATAAACAAACTAGTTATGCTACTTCCAAACAGGTTCGTCGAAAGTTTAGAATGGCCCAAGTACGAGTGTCTTTTATTGATGAACAGTTTGATGCTGATCTCGTGTCTGTAGGCAATCTGTCAAAAGAAAATGATGAATTTTTTTGATAGTTATGGACATTCACCAGGATATAACAATGATTTCTTTATCACATTTATTAAACAATTCAAAACTGTAGACTATTCTGACAAACATCTTCAAAGCAATTATTCAAATATTTGTGGACTGTATTGTTTATTTTATTTTATGTTAAGATTAAAAAATATATCACTAGTAGATATTGTAAATATGTTTCTTCTAACTTTTCTAGAAATGATGTTTATGTTTATGATGTTATGTCCAACATATTTTGTTATTGTATAAAACATGTAAAAATAATAATCAAAGTAGCAAATCTAGAATTAAAAACATATAAAATTAATGTATTCGTTGTTTCTTATCATTTTGAGTTTATATCTTAGCAAAGGAATATATCTCAACTTTCATCACAATAAAACAAGATGGATGAAGCGACTATTAAATTTGAATGTCCCAGCACATGTATTATTGCTGGAAGTACTGGGAGTGGAAAATCAACATTTACATATGAATTGCTGAAAGTGGCAGATAAAATATTTACCATACCACCAAAAAAATATTTTATTGTTATGGTATATACCAGAACTTGTATGATAACATGAAAGCTACCATTTCAAATATTGAGTTTTTTAATGGTCTCCCAATGAGGGAAGATTTAGAAACATGGGCCACTGATTCATCCCACAAAGTAATAATATTGGATGATTTAATGAATAAAGCTGCAGAAAGTAGTGAAATCTCCAATTTCTTTACTCAATATAGTCATCATTTAAATTTCAGTGTAATTTTTTATGTCAAAATGCTTTCACTGCAGGAAAACAATTTCGCACAATCAGTTTAAGCACACACTACTTTTTACTATTTAAAAATCAGAGAGATAAACTGCAAATACAAATGTTGGGTAGACAGATGTTTCCAGGACAATTACCCTTTTTTATGGACGCCTACACCAGGGCTACAGATACAAAATATGGATACTTACTTGTGGATATTTCACCACACAGCAACCCTAGTTATAAGTTGCGCACAGACATCCTCCCACATCAGACTACCATCGTCTTCGCACCTATAAACAACAAAACATGCGTAACACTGTAAAAAAAGAACGCCTTTTCATTCCGTTTATCATTCAAGTAGATTTTAGATTAGATTCGTTTTGTTTTTACAAGTTTTACTATTAGATTCAATCATTTTATGTATACTATGATTAAGTAGATTATAGATTAGTATTTATATTTTATAAGTTTATACCGTTGATGTTAGTTTCACTAATTCATGTACCCTGTTATTATGTAGTGATGATTAATAAACATTAAAATTAATGCTTGTGTTATAGTTAGTCTCTATATTAATACAGTTGTGTACAAAGAAAGTTGATTTCCCGTTGAAATATTGCATTACTTAGATATAGATGATTCAACCCCATACATTATTTGAAAACCTAGTTTGTATGTCAACGGATAAGTCACTTTGTCTTTTAAATGAAACGAAAAAGACCTATCATCAAGGTTTTAATCCAATATTTCACCACCAAGAGCTTCACGTGTGGTTCGGATGATGTGCGGTGGATCGAACAAACTTACCATCTTTATATACACGGTGGAACATATTTAACTTGACACAATCCCGAGCATGTGTAGATGTGACCTACATCAATTTAGACATTGACACGAGCGCGAGCATGCGCAGTGCAGACCTGGTAATGATGACCATGGTGGGTGGTTAAAGTGATCAAGGTTATAGACATGCGCAATCGTATCCAAAGATAGTTTGACCTAGGGGAAGAACAAGAACACTGACCTGGATTTGGGACTGGCTCCTCCGTCTCCTCATCCACCACGAAGCCTCATTTGCTACTACTTTCAACCGTCTTCTGGTTCCATGGGAATGAAAATACTTTTTCGTCACGGACGGTGTATAACAACATTTTACTTCTGTATTTATACATTGCCTGTCTGTGCTCTTACTATGAGAAGAAGTTTATTGATGTGAATCTCGCATTGATGTGAATTCAACATTGTTCATTATCACACTAACATGTACACTTGTTATCGTTGTAAGTATTAACAATAAAGATTACTGTTCAAAATCAATGACAAATCAATGTATCTCGCATTATTGTCCGTTTGTCTCAGTAGCTCAGGGAATTGATATTTAATTTTGAAAATAAGGTTACTTCCCCATAAGGCAAACCATACATTTCCTGTGTTCCATGCAATGTTTTACAGCGATGATGGCGGACATGTCTACCCGGAAATGCTTTTTACATCCGGTTACTGATGCAGGACATCATCTAGACCAGCTTTGTAGTAAACCCCATATCCTTATAGAGTACTTGGAAGCGTTTCATCATCATATAGTGAGATAACCACACCATCGCCGCTTGTCACCGTGGTTTTATCAGGGACGCGCGCTGTATTCATTTATTAGCTGATAAAGAAAATAAATCGAGTTTTTTCGATAACCTGGTAACGTATATGACTTAAACCTTGTGCAAAAACTTTACCGTTAGCCCAAAACTGTTGAAGATATTCACTTAAAACTTGGTACTTATTGCCAGAGACAAGATGTAGCAGGGCCCATAACATCGGCGTTAATAATGTTCGAGTTATGCCTCTTGCTGAATGACAATAAAAACAGCAACCATTTATGAATAGAAGGAAAGAAACCGTGGCATCATCACCATTTCTAGTGAGTGCCCCACTCCCCAAGCAAGGAATATTGCACTCAATGTGTAGGCACATGGTCGCGACTTTAAAACCAGTCAGTTATGATTTACATTAAGTGAGGTTTTACGATGACATACTCTAGAGTCAAGTCCAAGCGACTTTCATCTTCAGTTGAAATGATAAATGCGATAATTATTTAGCGCTCTCTGACGTCACGTTTTTCCCATACTTCTTAGGTAATAGGTGGCGCTGTTTATTAGCACCAATTTCATTGTTTAGCGTGCCACCAGCCGAGCGGTTTTCGTTTATAGTTTAAATTTAATAATTTATTTAATAGTGCATTTACTGAATGTCAAAACACTTTGTCTATAGCTAATTTCAAGTATGGTATTATATCAAAGCGGTGTGCTAAAGTTATGAGTTACTACGTAGGGCTTGGGTGGTATTTAAATTTATAATCAGCTAATGTTTACATTCAATACTGGATTGAATCACTTTACGTAATTCTGATCGTTGTGCAATCGTAACCAATACCAGGTTAAACCAGTGGGCTATTTTAAGCAATCATAGCATTCGGTTGATCCCTTGTTATTGTCAGAGACATATGTATTTTATTGGTACCCCTGACGGTCTTTAATGGTCTGTATATGGGAGGACGGTTAATTATTAATATTCGTATACTTAATTATACATCGTTTTTACTAAAAGTTCATACTGAAATGTTTTGAAAACATGGCAAGAACATTGTGTCTGTTATTATGTATAAATCCACCATCTTGTTGAAATAACCGCTGGGGCGTTACTAACATATATATATATATATACGGTTTGACAGAACCACTGTAGCTTAATAGCTGTGTTAGTAACGTAACTACCTCTTAAGGATACACAGGTGTTTATTTTGTTAATTCATATTACAAAATAATTATACATAAGATATAACAAGATTAAATAGTTTATATTGATTTATTAATGCAAATACATATGCATCTGGGCACAGCCTCAATATAGCAGACGATCCTTCGCTCACCTTGGTTTAACTCGTATACTCATTTATAATACTATGCATTCATTGATAATGTTTAACCACTGACGAGGTCAGGTGAGGTGAACGGTCTGGTCTGTCACCCAGGAATGTAAATAAACATTCATCAGACTGAACCAACGAGTGTAGTTTTGGTTGACATTGTATATCAATTAACAAAAGCTAACTTATAGACATTTATTTACAATATATAGCGACCATATTTACATGAAATCAGTCAAAATCACCAGCGTTTATCCAACTTTTAAACTTCTTTTGGATAATATTTCCATTTCACAAAATACTGTTGATTGGCTCCTTTGCCTTTTGTTTTCAATATCCTCTCAATTTTGAATGCACTGTTTGGATTGTATTCACTTTGATAAAATGTTCCTTTAATATCTTCATTTTGTAAATCGCGTAATCGATAAAGAGGGAGAGTACCCCTGTTATAACGTCTTTGGACTCTAAACACTTCACCGGAGTATGTTTGGTCATACGGCCGAGTAAACACAGTTTTCAGATGACTGATGCGGACATAATCACCCACTTTTAGTTTGAACAGTTTCAGTTTCACGTTTTGTGATCGTTTTTTTTTTTGGATTCTGTGCAAAGTATGTTTCTAATCACACCTCTTCCTGATTTATGTCTTTAATATCAGCAGGTCGCATTCCAATTGCTCTATTATAGGTAATGTTATAATTGTCACCGATATCCTGCAACACGGGTAGAAAAGTTGCCGTTTCCTTGTATGAAAAATAGCGCATGAGACGTGTCTTGATGGTTAAAATAATGGATTTCTTCTTTTTTCATGAGCTCTTGGACTGTCCTGGCCTTAAATTCCTGACCTGAAAATAAAATGTTTGTGTAGCAGTTGTCAACAATGACTGTGTCGCATAAGTAATATATAACATTTAAACATTCTTACTTAATCATTAATCACAATAATGGACAATCTAAAGTGTAAGCATACCTTTCATACACTTTGGTCTGATTAAATGTGTGTATTATCTCTGGGTGCTGCTTTCTTTTGTGTCTTAACATATTATACCTGCTACAAAACGTACGTTCACATTCTGAACAAGATATGCTTTCCATGTTCCCTTACCGACGATAAAAATAGTGAAGAGAAGGAATCTGATAATGACGTCAGTGAAGAGGAAACAGAAATTGTATAACTTGATTCTAGTTGTTTGAAATTGTTTGTTTTATTTGATAACAATAGTCAAACTAGGATTGAAAAATAACTCGAAACACCAGTCGAAAAGGCACATTTACAGCAGTCTGGTTACGGGCGCAGACTTTAACGCATATTATAGATATAGTGTTGCAGATATCAAAGGCGAAGAAGGATTTGCACTGTTTGCAGATGACATACACAATGAATGTGTAAGTAAACGCATATAACATAGAGATATAAAAATAAAAAATAACCTGAAGACATACAAGCTGGGTAATAAAATGTCATCGAGAATATTACTTATGTAGTATGTATGAATTGTAACCAGATATAAAACTTACCTGATTATATTTTGTAGTAATTGTAGTTTTAAACCTAATGCTCAGTACAATGAAATGAGTTCCTTATTTGGAGAGTTCAGATGTTTAATTTTAAGCACACCTTTTTACAAACTAAGAGGTATGACTGAATACTATATTAACATAATATTTTAATGCAATCATTATTATTTTTTAACTGATCTGGCGGCGTCTTTGATAACCAGCATCAACATTTGTCTTGTTTCTATATGGAAAACGCTTAAAACATAAATAAAACTACAACTAAAACACACAACAACAACTCCGTTTCGTATTATAAGACATTTTATTTCACATCATTAAAGACATTTATTTTACTTAAAAACAAGTACGTGTTGCAAAGCTATCAGATACAATTGTGTTATGGAATTAAATGGCGTCTGTATTCTGCATTGTGTACGGATTGAAAGCAAATAAATTCCCAAAGCACTCTTGTACGAACGAATTAAAGTATCTTTGAATGATTTTTACTGATTTGTTTCTTCCTCTTGCTCTGCATCCAACTGAGGAACGTCGTTACTGTCCAATACCTTATCGAACAGAAATCTCCGCTCAAGGATGGCGTACTTTACGGCTTCCTGTTCGTCGTAGTCCTCTGTGTCTTTAAGTTGATTAACTGTTTTCTTTATGGTCTTATAGATGGTATCTCGCTTGACAGAGTCAAACCACACCAGCTTTGCCCCCCCAAACTATTCATCAGGGCCTTTTTGTAAGTACCTCGCATATCCTCAACGACATCCTTTTTGGCTTGGCTTTCACTAAGGTCGGTATCATCCTGCATAAGTTCACGCACTTCCTCCTCATACTGCGATTGACACTCTTAAAAAGCCTCATCGACAACCTCTTGCCAAGGATCAATACCCGAAGAGTTCTCCGAGGTTACAGACATGTCGTCGTCGCTGTTATCAGACTCGTTTATATCAACAGATCCAAAAATATCTTCTTGATCTCTAACGTAAGACATAGCGTCTTCATCCGAATCTTCGTTTGAATGCGCAGACCTTTTATGTCGCAACATATTATCGCGTCTTCCTAAACTTTTTAAACAAATATCACACTGGTGCATCACAACAAATTCCTTAAGCGCTAATAAGTAGGAGTGAGTGAAACATTCAGCTTTATACATGCCCGATGGTAACGATGTTTTCGGACTTTTATGAAGTTTGTCTCGGCGTTTTCTGTCTCATCCGTATATACATTTTGAGGCTCATGTCTGTTTCGAGAGGCACTGCTTTTCAATTTTCTCCTCATCTTATATTTTCGTGTATCCAATAGATCCATTTTTCCACTAATGTACGACTTGACTACTTGTCATCCAAACACTCACTGAGGTTGAAAACTTCATGACACTTGATTTTATAGTAGCATCATTAACCGCGCGGGTTTGTACCAAGTCTTTTCTTCAAATGCAACAAAAATGTTTTCCGATCCTGAAACGTTTGCTCGCAGCATATACATGTGTAGGAATAATACGCGCAGGTATGCCATACTCGTAAATGGTGCAACAAATTCCTCCAGGAAAAGAAAAAGTACCTACATTTGACGCACGAATATAGACGAATTTCGTTCTCGTTTCGTTCCATTATAAATGCAGATCTGTCAACGGTACTTCGCCGGACACTGACTTTAATTCGACACACAAGTATATTTGTTAAAGAAATGTGCACAATGCAACCCCCACGTTTCTCAAATGCTTGGAAAACACTACTAGAATCTCATTAAAGCCTCCTCATCACTCCTCCCTGCCTCTTATGCCCTCGTCAATCCCTCCTGTCTCCTGTTGTATTTGAGGTACATATTGATAGGGTGGAAGAAGACTCAGAACAAGAACCTATAAGTAAAAGGACAAGAGCTAAAACTGCAAAGTGATTTGGTTATTAAGATTAATTGAAAATCACAGAAACAGTCAGTTTGAAGTTTAAATTTTCTGATACATTTATTAAATGTAAAAAGTTATTTCGTAAAACTTAAATACAATATTATATTAATACACGCAACATATTTATTTATCAACAATAAACCGATAATATGCTCAATTCAAGTTAGTTGTCTTACGCGGTGTCACAGATTTTCTCTGCACTCAGTAGGAAATTGTCAATTCAAGTCAAACGCCAATGTAACTATGGACTGCTTCTCTAATCAGTCCTTTCGTGATCGCTTATTTAGGTTTAAAAACTAAAATTTGAATGCATAGTATTATAAATGAGTATACGAGTTAAACCAAGGTGAGCGAAGGATCGTCTGCTATATTGAGGCTGTGCCCAGATGCATATGTATTTGCATTAATAAATCAATATAAACTATTTAATCTTGTTATATCTTATGTATAATTATTTTGTAATATGAATTAACAAAATAAACACCTGTGTATCCTTAAGAGGTAGTTACGTTACTAACCCAGCTATTAAGCTACAGTGGTTCTGTCAAACCGTATATATATATATATATGTTAGTAACGCCCCAGCGGTTATTTCAACAAGATGGTGGATTTATACATAATAACAGACACAATGTTCTTGCCATGTTTTCAAAACATTTCAGTATGAACTTTTAGTAAAAACGATGTATAATTAAGTATACGAATATTAATAATTAACCGTCCTCCCATATACAGACCATTAAAGACCGTCAGGGGTACCAATAAAATACATATGTCTCTGACAATAACAAGGGATCAACCGAATGCTATGATTGCTTAAAATAGCCCACTGGTTTAACCTGGTATTGGTTACGATTGCACAACGATCAGAATTACGTAAAGTGATTCAATCCAGTATTGAATGTAAACATTAGCTGATTATAAATTTAAATACCACCCAAGCCCTACGTAGTAACTCATAACTTTAGCACACCGCTTTGATATAATATCATACTTGAAATTAGCTATAGACAAAGTGTTTTGACATTCAGTAAATGCACTATTAAATAAATTATTAAATTTAAACTATAAACGAAAACCGCTCGGCTGGTGGCACGCTAAACAATGAAATTGGTGCTAATAAACAGCGCCACCTATTACCTAAGAAGTATGGGAAAAACGTGACGTCAGAGAGCGCTAAATAATTATCGCATTTATCATTTCAACTGAAGATGAAAGTCGCTTGGACTTGACTCTAGAGTATGTCATCGTAAAACCTCACTTAATGTAAATCATAACTGACTGGTTTTAAAGTCGCGACCATGTGCCTACACATTGAGTGCAATATTCCTTGCTTGGGGAGTGGGGCACTCACTAGAAATGGTGATGATGCCACGGTTTCTTTCCTTCTATTCATAAATGGTTGCTGTTTTTATTGTCATTCAGCAAGAGGCATAACTCGAACATTATTAACGCCGATGTTATGGGCCCTGCTACATCTTGTCTCTGGCAATAAGTACCAAGTTTTAAGTGAATATCTTCAACAGTTTTGGGCTAACGGTAAAGTTTTTGCACAAGGTTTAAGTCATATACGTTACCAGGTTATCGAAAAAACTCGATTTATTTTCTTTATCAGCTAATAAATGAATACAGCGCGCGTCCCTGATAAAACCACGGTGACAAGCGGCGATGGTGTGGTTATCTCACTATATGATGATGAAACGCTTCCAAGTACTCTATAAGGATATGGGGTTTACTACAAAGCTGGTCTAGATGATGTCCTGCATCAGTAACCGGATGTAAAAAGCATTTCCGGGTAGACATGTCCGCCATCATCGCTGTAAAACATTGCATGGAACACAGGAAATGTATGGTTTGCCTTATGGGGAAGTAACCTTATTTTCAAAATTAAATATCAATTCCCTGAGCTACTGAGACAAACGGACAATAATGCGAGATACATTGATTTGTCATTGATTTTGAACAGTAATCTTTATTGTTAATACTTACAACGATAACAAGTGTACATGTTAGTGTGATAATGAACAATGTTGAATTCACATCAATGCGAGATTCACATCAATAAACTTCTTCTCATAGTAAGAGCACAGACAGGCAATGTATAAATACAGAAGTAAAATGTTGTTATACACCGTCCGTGACGAAAAAGTATTTTCATTCCCATGGAACCAGAAGACGGTTGAAAGTAGTAGCAAATGAGGCTTCGTGGTGGATGAGGAGACGGAGGAGCCAGTCCCAAATCCAGGTCAGTGTTCTTGTTCTTCCCCTAGGTCAAACTATCTTTGGATACGATTGCGCATGTCTATAACCTTGATCACTTTAACCACCCACCATGGTCATCATTACCAGGTCTGCACTGCGCATGCTCGCGCTCGTGTCAATGTCTAAATTGATGTAGGTCACATCTACACATGCTCGGGATTGTGTCAAGTTAAATATGTTCCACCGTGTATATAAAGATGGTAAGTTTGTTCGATCCACCGCACATCATCCGAACCACACGTGAAGCTCTTGGTGGTGAAATATTGGATTAAAACCTTGATGATAGGTCTTTTTCGTTTCATTTAAAAGACAAAGTGACTTATCCGTTGACATACAAACTAGGTTTTCAAATAATGTATGGGGTTGAATCATCTATATCTAAGTAATGCAATATTTCAACGGGAAATCAACTTTCTTTGTACACAACTGTATTAATATAGAGACTAACTATAACACAAGCATTAATTTTAATGTTTATTAATCATCACTACATAATAACAGGGTACATGAATTAGTGAAACTAACATCAACGGTATAAACTTATAAAATATAAATACTAATCTATAATCTACTTAATCATAGTATACATAAAATGATTGAATCTAATAGTAAAACTTGTAAAAACAAAACGAATCTAATCTAAAATCTACTTGAATGATAAACGGAATGAAAAGGCGTTCTTTTTTTTACAGTGTTACGCATGTTTTGTTGTTTATAGGTGCGAAGACGATGGTAGTCTGATGTGGGAGGATGTCTGTGCGCAACTTATAACTAGGGTTGCTGTGTGGTGAAATATCCACAAGTAAGTATCCATATTTTGTATCTGTAGCCCTGGTGTAGGCGTCCATAAAAAAGGGTAATTGTCCTGGAAACATCTGTCTACCCAACATTTGTATTTGCAGTTTATCTCTCTGATTTTTAAATAGTAAAAAGTAGTGTGTGCTTAAACTGATTGTGCGAAATTGTTTTCCTGCAGTGAAAGCATTTTGACATAAAAAATTACACTGAAATTTAAATGATGACTATATTGAGTAAAGAAATTGGAGATTTCACTACTTTCTGCAGCTTTATTCATTAAATCATCCAATATTATTACTTTGTGGGATGAATCAGTGGCCCATGTTTCTAAATCTTCCCTCATTGGGAGACCATTAAAAAACTCAATATTTGAAATGGTAGCTTTCATGTTATCATACAAGTTCTGGTATATACCATAACAATAAAATATTCTTTTTGGTGGTATGGTAAATATTTTATCTGCCACTTTCAGCAATTCATATGTAAATGTTGATTTTCCACTCCCAGTACTTCCAGCAATAATACATGTGCTGGGACATTCAAATTTAATAGTCGCTTCATCCATCTTGTTTTATTGTGATGAAAGTTGAGATATATTCCTTTGCTAAGATATAAACTCAAAATGATAAGAAACAACGAATACATTAATTTTATATGTTTTTAATTCTAGATTTGCTACTTTGATTATTATTTTTACATGTTTTATACAATAACAAAATATGTTGGACATAACATCATAAACATAAACATCATTTCTAGAAAAGTTAGAAGAAACATATTTACAATATCTACTAGTGATATATTTTTTAATCTTAACATAAAATAAAATAAACAATACAGTCCACAAATATTTGAATAATTGCTTTGAAGATGTTTGTCAGAATAGTCTACAGTTTTGAATTGTTTAATAAATGTGATAAAGAAATCATTGTTATATCCTGGTGAATGTCCATAACTATCAAAAAAATCCATCATTTTCTTTTGACAGATTGCCTACAGACACGAGATCAGCATCAAACTGTTCATCAATAAAAGACACTCGTACTTGGGCCATTCTAAACTTTCGACGAACCTGTTTGGAAGTAGCATAACTAGTTTGTTTATCCAACCATTGACGAATGAACTGTTTTGTGAATAATCCTGGATATTTTTTATTCAATATTGCATATAATATTTGTGATCCTCTGAATGATGCTATATTTGAACTATTAAAATAATAGTTTTTTTAATATGTCTTCTTTTTGTTGTGTATTCATCTTGAATGGTGAACTTGAATACTTGTCATCTGTCTTATAAAACAATCTGAATCTAATGTTGACAAGTTATCATGTTCAGCATTTCATTTTTTTTAATTTTTATTTTTTATTTTTATTTTTTATTTTTTTTATATTGAACAATATGAATCACTTGAATGTCTGTCACTAATTTTTAATGATAGTTTATAAAAGATAAATAAAATGTACTTGGTAAAAGTAACAAACATTCATGTGAAACATAAACAGAAAATGAAACATTTATGGTTATATACGATTTATTCAAGGACATAAAAGTAATACATGTAAAATATAAAAAGAATACATATAAACAATTTGGTAAGTCAAATTTAATCATTGAACTCAAAACATGTCAATTGTTTTTATTCGTCCATTTGTTGTTCACTGCATAATGAACAATACTCCATTTCTGTTTGGTTTTGATGAAAACAATTGTTCTGGAACATGTCACATTGTTTATTGGAAGGCGGGTAAATCAAATGGCTATCAGGTTCATCATTGATAGGAAGTAAACGATCATCTATTGCTTTCATTCTCAAAACAGTATTTTTCAGTTCTTCTTTCCATCCATTAGAGTCAATTTGATTTTTCCATCCTTGTGAAGAGAACTTTAATCGTACGAGATCAGCCTCCTCTGTTGATAGATAAACAGATGTCTCCCATACAGACATAAGACTATTGTAGTCAAGTTTATCTAGTGTTTTGTCGAAAAACAAATCCAAATTTTCTCTCTCCGTACGCATTATACAAGTGTGATCTGATTGACTAAATCGATCAAATTGACATCCATAACAATGTTCTTTCACAATCTTTGAAAATGAGTTCAACACTGTTCTTGCATGTAATATTTTGAAGTAAGATTCAAATAACAATTCGATTGATGTATTAATTGAAACAGACGCCATTGTCATTAACTCCAAAGAGAAAACGAATTTGAAGATGTGTTCTTGTGGTTGGTAAACGCAATATGATGTGATGGATCTCCTCCAACCATCTTTATATATTCACAATCTTTTGAATGTTTACTATGCTCCGCCCAGGGGTTATCGGATGACTTCCACTGAAGCAATGTCTTTCCACAACTAAAACATGTCACCTTGTCACCCACATTGGTATAGAAAAATCCGGCTTTGGCTAAACTTTGTTTAGTAGGGATTATTTGCTCCGGCCAAAACGTATAGGTGCTAAGGCGACCCTCATCAATACACTGGATGAGTATATTCCGAAAAAGGAATACCACTTTGAAAAGAAATACAATCTGTTTGATTCATTTTCACTGATTTTCAACAATTAAAGTTAAAAACAACAATGTTTCCTTCAAATCATACAAGTTAAATAATTGGTTTGAAGATAGTGTTAGGCGTCTGCAACCGTCTTCTACACTGATGACATAACTATTTTTCCATGGTTTTAAGACACATTCATTAGATAGAATACATTTAATTTTTGATTTTTCTTTTTCGTGATGAACTGCCACTATGCTAACATCTGCATTAATTTTAAAATTGATCGCATCCAGGTGTGCTTGTGTCATGATTTTTACAATTATTGAACAAGGTAACATATAACAGTTTAAAACTATTGTCTAGGAATATAGTCCTCAATATATTTACTTTGAGAGAAGGTTAATAAATATGGTATAAATTCATATGTTTCTTCATGTAACTGTGGCTCATTGCTATTGTATTCATCGACAATTGCTTGAAAGTTGGAATGTCTTAATAGGTTTATCATACGCCGATGGCTAGTTTGCATCCACCAATATATACTTAAAACTTCACAATCAGATATCCATCGTAACTGTGATCCACTCTCATCAAAAAAAGAATTTATCATTCTCTGATTTGCATCATACACTCTCAAATCCATACTTAATATTATGTTTACAGATATTAAAATATGTTTTCTTTCTAATAAGAACACTATGATTAAGTTGACGGATGAATGGTCAAGCTGTTTCAGCGGAGCAGTACAATGTTATTAAAGGTTAGATGTTTAGGTTATGATAGGTGAATGACTGAATAGGTCGTTTAAGGACATTCAGTCATCTAAGGTCAGCGGATGAAGGTTATTCAAAGGTCAGCCGATGGAGGTTATAATTTACACTCACTTGACCCTAACCGTCATCTGCTGTTATTAAAAATAGTTACACACAAAGAACTGTCTGTATAGTGCCTGTGTAGTGAAACAAAGAACTGCCTGTAGAATGCCTGTGTTTTTTTCTTTCTTATGGCGTGTAGTCTCCCAAGATTAACAATTTCAAGTGATTATCTGAAATTTTGTTTGAAATACGTTTTATAAAACCAGTAGAAATGTAACAAAGACTTTTGTAAATGGTCGCCTAGATAACGTTTTATTGCTTCAAACATTTAACCAACATTATTACTTATGAATTTACATTACTCTTATCAATGTTGTTTTAAAACTATCAAGTACATACTCATATTTATAACATACATCTTAGTGAATTTCCTTGAGAAAATGATTATTGAAAATTGTGTACAAGGTTTTGTTCATTTATTTTCAAATTGGTATGTACAATAAATGTAGTTACCTCTGAAGTTGACTTCTTTGTGTGTTAATGACTGATCTCACTACAATGATAGGCGCGAAGGGTCAAGACTTTATATAAAGGAGCTCTTAACATAAGTGCTGAATTCATGCGAACGTTTTTAAGTGATCATTGACAGTTCAAGTGTTTTTCTCTAGATCAAGTGTTTGATTAATGAAGACGGACCGTCCCCGTACAAGCTTTGTGATTCTTCAGCCGTTGCTACTACTCAATATCATGATTAACTTGTCATCCGCTGTTTATTAAACAAACTGGACTGGCGAGACACCTACTTCACCTTTATTAATGTAAATAGATTAAATCTTAATTATACAAAACGCTAGGTCGAAACCAAATTTATTTGATGTTAGTTTTACTCTATCTGGATCATTGAAACATTGTCGAATACAAAACATCATGATGTCCTTATTCAAAAAGACAGAGGCGTCGGTATTCTTCACCAAATGTTTTTGAGTAACGTGAGCTGATATGCACCCTTTCATGATGAAGAGCAGCAAAATAATATAGCAAACTATTTAATGAAAAGACTAACTGACCATTGCATTTTCATTGGTTCCCGCCAAATATGAGGATGTTATCAAGATCACCGTCGTGTTACAACTCACATTATTAACATTAATAAAAAAGCTGGACTTGCGCGACCCCTACTTTATTGATACATTAAATCAGTCCCCGTAAAGATTCTTCATTCATTGCTGCTATTCAATATCATCCGCTCAAAAGAGTTGGACTGGCGTGACCCCTACTTTATTGTGGACTGGCGTGACCCCTACTATTGACTACGCAGGGCTATTTATAACTGATGATGTCATTATGCAAATTTGAATACGGAGGGGCCCCTATACTACTCACAGCATATATTCCACCAAAGCTTAATACATGCATAGCAATAAAAATTGGTGTACTGTATAATGTATATATTCATGTTTTAAGACAATAAATGAATTAAATAGATTGTATACCTATATTGCCAACACTATTTGAATTTCGACTACTGGGCTTGTCAATTTCGTTTCAACTTGCAAACACACGTTAGTCCTTTTAATTTGATCTTACGAGAGACTTGTGTCACTTTTAAGTTTATGCAATAATTGCCTTAAGTTATGAGGTGACTGGCATATCATACCACATCCAATGTACGCACTTGCAGCCATGAACACACGTGTAACTATCATATCATATCCCATCCCATGTGTGCACTTGTAGCAATCAACAGACGTGTTACTAGGATATTATACCACATACGAGTGAAATAACCTCAAAGAAAACATGTTAGTATTTATCTTAGTTTTATTTTTGTAGTTTTATTTGTATTTTATTTCATTTTCTAAAAAACGCATTATTTTATTAACATTTTGCTACAGGGACGTCCTATGCGCAAACCTATGATCGCTAATGACCTAAACTGGCTTACCTTCATAAACATTCAGTAATCCAAGGACATGGAGACTAAAACAAAATTACAGCGGTCACCTTCTACTGAGAAACATTTGTCAGGTTAAAAGAGAAAACAAATCATGAGTGAAATAACTTTAGATAAGGAAAAGTTATCAAAGTCTTACAGTTTTTTCAATTAATCAATCACTTGTTGTGTCAATTTCCCCGTAAGTTCGTATAACAAAGTTAGACAGTTTGAAAACATGGTAAATACGTGTTAAAGCATAGGATTTATGTTTGAACAATACTTTCTTTCTACCGTTGTGTACAGAAGCAAATATTCGAGCATTCAGCTACAATCAAATATTTGGAAAACGGGAATGCTATTTCCCTCTAAACGGTAAATTGTGTTTATTTCCAAAGAAGTCTTATGCAAACGTATGCATTTTAAATGAGACCAAATAACCCTTTTTGCATAATACAATGGTTAAAAACAGAAATATCTAGTTTTGTTTAAAAGAAAGTTACTACAACTTATTTTAAAGTAGCTCACAAAGTTGAATATTTCACTCCTTAGGTTTCATTGAAAATTTCAAATTGACATTTCCTATGCTACTACTTCACTGATACAACTACATATTATACCTACATGCATATATAAATGTGTTTTTTAATCTTACTATATTTGCGTATATAATTCACGCTGTTCAAATAATTGCTGTAAATTCTGCATCCTATACTCGTACCATCTTGTTAGTGTTGGAAATATTCTGTCTAATGACATAAAGTCAACTTGTTTTTGTAAACGGACGACATTTAGTTTGTAGTCATTTTTGTCGTGTACATTCGCTTATAGATCAATGATAAATATAAAACAACCATGAAGGCAAAATGACGCGATGTGTTTTGTTACTATATCTGTAAATATAAAAAGATCAATTATTTATTAGCTTATATTGTTGTGATTCCTCCTCTTGAAATCTACGCACAATTGTCTTTGTTATATCTTCACATAAGTTCGAAAATATTTTTTTCAATCCCTGACCAGGTTTACCTTTGGTAGGTTCTTGTAAAGCATTGCCAATACGATCGCAGAATTAACATAACTACTATCCAGATCGTTTGTAATAAGGCTATATAAGGTTCAAAACCATTCATGTATATTTGCATGTCTAAAACTAAAATATTGATATTTTGATGTTAGACATATGCCATTTGTGTCTTTTGAAAACTTGCAAGGCGGGAATATTTATATGATAAAAAGATTTTCTGTTTTCCAACGACAAAGGAAATTGCGTTCCATGACGTATGCCTTTTTGTGATTGATATATAATAATATTCTGGTTTCCGTGAACATGAACAAAAAGAGGGTTACTTTTTATTGTTAAAATGTTACCCCTATGTGTTAAAGAGGAGTACAAAATCTAATTTCTATTTTGAAAGTAGAGTACCAGGCTAAGATTCGTCTTTGATATGATATAATACATGGAAAGATGGGCTCTACAAACCCCTATTTACCGTGCACACTAATTTGTTCATTTATCCTCGTTTAATGATTAATTTCTTTCTTCATTTTGTAAAGGTTTCAATGGCGTTCGGTACTGAGTATTTCTAGAAGAACATATCACATGTCTCGACGTCATCTTACCTGATATTACGTCAATATTTTGAAATAAAGACAATCTGATAAAAGTATGGTGCTTAAATTGATATTCTTTGTATGCGTTCTTGTCATTAGGTAGGATATTGACATTGATTTGTGATTTTCGGCTTATAAACACCACGGGTGATATCTGCCGGTTTGTTTTCCTATTTCATACCGGAAAACCCGTATGTTAAAATCAATCTGACACTCATCAATTCATAACACTACATAACACTACTTTGTATTTGACTCTTCAATGAAATATGCTAGTAAGGTTACAAAATGCACGTTTAAAAACCTTAATTTGTGTAAAAACGACGACTCTCGACAGAATATATAGACCAAACCAAACGTTTTCGATCACCAATTTTTTTTCAAAGCATTAAATGTAAAAAGAAATACATATACTGAACACACTTAAAATACCGTTATGTGTATCGTATATGGTTATTGCACTTGTGTTGAATAATTATTACAATGCCACTCATTTTAGAAGATATTTTGCACTTTACTTAAACAAAAATGTATACCGACCGAGATGATTGATTTTAAATACACAAATATATCGGTTGAAATGCCGTGTTTAGCAGACAACAAAATATATACTTATTTACTGACATGTATTGGCTTTGAATAAGCTCGTAACTATGACTCGCATAACCCAGCTTTGATTTTGCCCCATACGAATTAACGCCATTTATCTTCTTTTATCTAATGAAGTGCAATTTTTCAGATAATGTTTTTCTATAAGATAAAACATTGTTCAATTTGTTAAAGATAACACAACATAAAGCGTTTTATGAGACGAGAATAAGTCCGTTAATGCAAACAATGCACAAAAAGTTGGTTTACATGCTCACTTATATGATAATATACTGTAAGCATATCAAACACTTTTTGTAAGTTTATATTGGCATGAAACTAATTATTGATAAAGGAAATAAATTTACACAAAATTATTACCATCTGAACGCCATCCGGGAATGTAAAATCCAACACGATGATAGACTTATCGCCATTCCACGTGTTTTCTATGCTGGTCTTGACCTCATCTGTTCCAGTGGGTTGAGTCCCTTAGAAGCAAAACTACATTAATTGATGTCCGCTTAATAGCAGATAAAAACACGCATTGTGATTTTGAAAATTTTCTGATCAAGCAACACAATTCTATCAACAACAGACTAATGTAATTAAATTCATTTTACAATGAAGATTGAAATGCTACAATTCCTTGTCAATTACTGATGTTTAAGTAACTGTATAGTACGTAGTAATATAAGGGTAACTTACTGTTCAAGTGTTGTTTAATGTGTGGAAACCTCGTCTGGATCATTGCTTTTTCCTTTAAACATATCAACGCATTTCGAGTAGCATATACACTACATAACAAACAGAATATGACTATATATTTTACCAAAAGACGTATAAGCCGTCGCTGTTTCGCATAAGTTTATTAATATTACATTAATTTATCGTCCTTACGTTGTATTTTAGATACCACTGCTTACCCTTTTAACTCGATTAAAGGCTTCTTTCGTTCTTTTCAACTCCGCCTCGATATCCATTCGTGCCTAATCAAATCATAGAGCAAGGTCAGCCATGTCAACAGGTAAGCATTTATTAAAGGACAAGTTCAAATATTTATTGTATATTGTTGTATGACATAAAGAGCTTTGATATTACACCATTTTTAATTCGAGAATGATAACTTTGCTCCATTGAGAAAGAAACAAATTGCAATGAAATAAAGCAACTGTTTTATCAAGCAATGTGTTTTTTTAAACCATATATTGTTTAGATTGGGCAACAGCGGACACTCAATTTACTCTTGTTTGTTATTTGCTCGATCAACGTATTCTTTAATGTGTTTTTTTTTCTGTGAATATTAACAAAGAGTGGGTTATTTTGTAAATGTTCATTTCTAGCTGGTCATATAGCAGGATTATAACATGTCCTTTACATTAAATGATCAAAATATTTCAAACTGTATTAATGATCTGATGCAATAAACGGCGTAATATTTTATTGTATGGTAATGTGTTGTATGTCTTGTTGCTGACCACGACAAACACCTAAGGAATATAATACACTTAACGGATGAATAGTTTTCTATAAGTAAGACGTAAGGACTCGCTTACAAATACGCCAATGTTCTTGCTTGGAGGTTCGAACCCCTAACCTCCATAGCATTGCACGGAAACAGTGCGTTTTCTATGATACCTATGCTCCCGATTAGGGGTGGAACCCAAAACATTCATACAACTACCCAAAAACAAGGCGTCGACTATTCACCCGCTCTTTGAATCTAACCCTCAACCACTTTATTAGAAATTTTCATCTGCATCTCCCTTTAACTCGCAACGCTCTTATTCTAAGCTTAAGTGGCAATTGAGGTAGATATCACTGTCATTCTGTCAATCTAACTACAAAACAAAATCTATATACTGATGAACATATTAAGTATGTAAGTGTAAAACAAAATGTGCAGGCATGGCCTTGTGACTTATATATTTTATTTCAAAATGCAATCTTCATATGAATTGGTAAACATACAATTTGGGGATCTATTTAATTGATTAGCATGAGATCTACATTCCCACAATGCGTTGCACTCTTAATGCGCAAAATTGCAAAAATATCATTAACGAGCTATTATAAAATGAAGAAAAACTCTTCTAGTTAAATGACAATGTCGATAAATATATTATGATTGAGATGAAATATTTAGCAAACTATATCAATTATTTCATATGCGGAATGACTTTTAGGAACACCTTAACGGGATCAATCCTTAATAAACCTGTTTGTCACAGCTCTCCCCAATTCCCAATTGTGATGGTCTTCTTTCAAGTACATTAGCTAACGGCAAGTAATAATAATTTAAAGGAAGTAAAAACAAAAACATTTGCGTAATTTTTCGAAATGAAGTAAATGATTACACACATACAAACATCATCTTTTGCCAGGAATATTGTAGAAATTTACTACTTTAAGTACTATCCCTGTCTACAGGTACGCTCTGATTCATTACACATTTTAGTAAATGTCTTACCATTTTCAATTTGTCAAGATCATGTTTTACTTTTGTCAGCTCATCACATTGCTCGTTCATTGTAAGAAAAAGTGTTGGAATGTCCTTACACCTCTGATTCGTATAAGTTTATTAGCCTGTTCTGTGCCTTTTTGACTTGCGCTGAGCAATTACATGAGGTTCATTTTCAAACTTTCGGCTGCTGGGCTTGTTTCTGTATTTTTCAATACAAAATTGACATTTAAATGGAATGGACTAAATTTATTTTGCCCGTTCTTACACAGGCTTCTATTATGACATATCTTTGTGCATCTCAATTTGTTCCATGTCAATGTTTTGTTTTATGATGTACTGTATTTTTTTTGTTGTAATCGCTTGTATTGTATGTGTGTTTTATATGCTTTAGCCATTTAGTTTAATCTGCCACTGTACACGATTAAATTATATAAGATATTAGACTGTTTACGATGTTAACTTATAATGTTATAATTCATTATCTTATGATTGTTTATATTTATATTTTCAGGACGCTCCGATATTATATCTACATTCGATAATGTTGAATATAGAGATATGGAAGATACTGTGTTTGGTGTTTGAACTATTTAACTGCTACATATGGTAACCTGGACAAATAGACCCACCCTCGCTTAGGAATTACAAATGTATTCTCATCTTAAAACCTGGAATGACCTAGAAAGCAACAATGGTCTAGTTGATCTCAATGATCGCACAGTTTCCCTGCTTAAAACATCATGTGGTAGGCCACGTGGGAATAACAAACGTGCTAAAGTGCTGACGAGTTACTTGACGATATTGAAAAAGAAGAGAGCTGCTGACCATATAGACAATGAAGAAAAACAAGTTTTGAGATTTTATGCTTAATTTATTTTATATATATGCACTTTTTATAGTGTACGTATAGACGGATGTTTGTGCATTTATTTTTGAAAAAGGAATTTTATTGAAATGAATCGATTTCTATTTTTGCTGGTTTGGTGAAAATATGAGAAAATATCGAGGATTTAATAACTTTTTGAGGTGTTTCATCTACAATTGTTTGAAATCAATTATTTAAATGTTCATCATTTTAATTAAGAAACTATTTCTCTTTAATCTGTTGTATTTTCGAAGTTGTTTTGTGAATAACAAGGCAAACATAGGCAAACTCTTTCAAATTAGTAAAGTTTGATTAGTATATATATATACTCATATGTAACACCATATGATGGAGTTCTTCTTGGATTGGTTACATTCTCCATCCTTGTTTGCCTTCTTACACAAAGACATTAATTTTATTGTGAATAAAATATTAATTTTTCATTAACCATCATGCTTCAATAAACCTAGGGCGGCCCCTGTGGTTGTTTTACACATGGACTCTTAGATTCACTGTGCAACATATCAGCACCTTACACACATGATCGTGAATCATAAAGGTGAAAACCCGTATAAAACCCTGTTCATGCAGCGCTATCAGCGCTTTGATTACCTATTGTAGCTATCGATGCGGTTAGAACCCACTTCCAAGTATTGAAACAAATATATTGTTGAATAATACGTATATATAGGAAACTTTTCCACTAAAATACATTCCCATGATGGAGATGGTCGTTGAACTTAAAATAGTTAATAGGTCATATACATTTCAGAAGACATTCGGATGCAACAAGGCAAAAAGATTTTGACGAAGTCCAATAGAATTATGCAATGAAAGTCTTCGTATGCGTTGCTGTTATTTTATCGAATATAATTTATAATGGCATAGTAAAAAGATCATATAAAAGATGAAGGAACAAAGCAAATAAAGAAAGGATTGGTGAAAGCGAAAGGATTCCATTAGCTTTGCTTTCTATAATTTTACTTAAAATCCTTTCGCTTTCAACCCTCGATGAAACTATTTAACAGTTTATAAATCGATGAACGGCGAAGTTTGATTTAAATCATAGCCATCCTCATGCCATTATATTTCTTTCTTTCTTTTAGATTAAAGGAATATATTGGTCTATATCATCCTTAAACATTCAGAAACAAGTTCGATAGTATGCTAACAAAACTATGCGTACATTGTTCGGGACTGACAAATCAAATCAAATCAACCCACTAACCATAACCCATTCAAATTTTTGCTTTTGTTTTCCTTGTTTTGTTCCTACATATTGTATTCGCCTTTAAACGTGCGTTCATCTAAATGTTCTAAATAATGTATTCATGCCATCTTTTGCACCGAGTTTCTATATCGTCATGCTCATGATTGTTCGTTTTCTTTGTAAAAAATATGTTAAAAATAGGGATGCAAACGAAAATCGGTATTCGATGTTTTGTTAAATACACAGTTTGCCTACAACTCTGTGTGTTAAAAATTCGTTTGTTTTGTTTTTAAAACGATTGCCCCATAACACCAGAGGCGTGAAATGTGATGACAATACACTATACACACGTTATATGTCATTTAGGGACATATCGTAGGGAACTATAAAATGTCCCCGTAATTTTACTGGGCCAGTGGCTGTAAGACAAGTGACACAAAAATTCCAGCTATTTTCGGTAAATTAAGATGCCTCTTCCAATTCCAAGGAATAAACTAGTTCCCGAGTTGGTTTGTTTTTTCCATGGTTCCATGGCGCAGCAATATTGACTCACTGGCAAAATCAGCGTTTTGTGGCAAAATCAGCGTTTTGTGGGGATTTTGCTGATTTTTGTCATGCGGAACTTTTTTCTGAACACAGAATTGGAAAATAATTATACAAACTGATGAAAGTTATGATGTGAACAACAAACAGAAAATAAATAACAACAGAGAGAAAGTAAGGTAGGACAAGTAAGGTTTAAAATCGAAGATGTTGACCAATTTCTACCTGAGAACAATAACAAAAACGCATTAAAAAGAACGAATAGCGAAATAATAGTAGTCAATGAATTTTAAATGTCAAAAGTAGATTCAAGAAATATTCAATTTATTCTTCCAAATGAGCTTAATGAATACTTGTGTCAGTTTCTTTTATCTAGAAGAACTCAAAATGGTAGGGAGTATTAGCCAACAAGCCTTAGTAGCTTGGTGAGATCTGTCGAGAGACACCTTCGATATGAAAACTCAAAGATATCATGATGGTGCATTTGCTAAAGTAAGACACGTCTTTGAAAGCAACCAAAAAAACTGAAACTGAAAGGCCAAGGAAACAAGCCGCGAGCAGCTGACGTATATGTATCAGGCCCACACTCTTGGTGATGCCAGTGCACGTCCCCTAATCCATTCCATGTGGTACACATGTACTACATTTTTTGGAATGAGGACTGGGTGACGCTCTACTGGCTTTGGACCCTTGATATTGACGCAAGTGCATTGGTTTCAAAACTGAGCGCAAAACCAAAACAAGAAAGGGGTGAACCAGCTCGAGCTTTTTTATCGTTAAAAATGATTTTGAAATACAGTTCTTATATCTTACCATTGAAATTAATAGGGATACATTGTAATTGTTTATTTTTCTTTTTGAAATTCAGAAACACACCGATACCATTTAAAAATGAATCAAATTTAAAAAGTGAATTTATATAAAAGATTGATTTTTCAAATGCTAATACCAAATTGTTTTATAGGGACCAGCGCCCTGTGAAATCTCTGAAAGTCCATTTCTAATTAGTATTTGTACAGGCCAGCAGAAAGGATGGTTCCGAAACTTTGCCAAGGGGATCAATTCTATCTACAGCATTATGCACAATATGGAGGCAAATGCTAGCATAGGAGACCAACGCATCACGCCGTATAGGTATTTCTTATCATTTTCAAAGTGTGCACTATATTTATTTTTTTCAACCAAAACCATATTTGAATGATTTGTAGTATTAAAAAAGAATGAACATACCCATATATGAATAATTTCGTTGAATATACTGTTACAATAACAATAACTATTTTGGTAGGAATCGGTTCAATAGTGTTGGCTTCATGTGCTAGTAATAGAGTTGTAGATCATTTGCACCTACAAACCCTAATCGCATACATATATGCACAATAATTTGAAATTAAATGTTTACCTTTCTTTGTCCATAAATTCAGTTTTTTTAAGATATTGTAGTGCTCGTGGCTTGTTCAAAAGCTGAACGACAAAGTGGTTTCGCCAAATCAAATAGTTTAGATCAGCGCCTAAAACACATGCACAGTCTGAACAATTATAACCGATTGAACACCAACTAGGCCATAATTATTTCCGACATCTTGTTGTTGAATGAATCCTCCGAAATCTGCGCTCTCATCCCTCCCAAAAACATCTTCGGGCACATCATCGATATTTGCCCCGGGCTATTTCTTTAACCCCACATTCAACGGAAACGTTATATTCAACAGAAATATGAAACCAATTCACTTTCGCAGCAACAAAACACTCTGCACAGCGCCTTGAATACACCACCGATGGAAAACCGTAGTATCCAGATGATAAAAAAGCACCATAAAAACACTGAAAATAAATTCCTGTTAATTTTTTCCAAACACACTATCAAATGTCCATATTTGTTAGTTAAATTATGTCAAAAATGTCAAAATTGTTCGTGAATGCACAAAATTATGTCACATGTTCCCGTTTCATTGTATTACTACGGGATATGTGTTTTTTTCCTTCTGCAATGCTTTTGCTTAAATACATGTTTTGTGTCTTAAAAATGTTAAAAATCGGAGGTTTCATTGATGGAATAAGTGTTTTATGTAAAATTAATTTCAATTCCAAGAAGATTTTCCATAAACTGTGGAACTTATTTCTTGTGGACGGACTGCTCGCGCGAATAAGAGTAACCTTGACACATAACTTTCCTTTGCAAAGAGGCTTCGGAAAGGGAATGCGGTCAAACAAACTTTACCCCAGCGGGGAAATATATTCAAAGAAAACGATAAATGCATTAAATTAAAAGAAAAAGAAAATGTTGAATTCATTGTAACATCGTATTTTATTTGACTCGTGGTCACAGAAAAATAATATTTCCACTCGTGCCTACGCCACTCTTGAAAACATTTTTTTCTGTCACACCTTGTGAACAAAATACCATCTTACACTAAACTGAACAACTATCTTAACAAACGATACACAACGTTTAACATATATTTAACATGTATCATGACAATTCTGAAGGATATTTTCTCGTTTCTTAAAATAAATCATAGTTACGACATTTTCCGTTGCATTGACAAAGATTGCAAGAATAACCGTACAAATGTATATGCTTGAATATATCATGTCTTGCATTACAGTGGTTAGGGTAAAACAACAATAATCATTTTAATTTCTGTAAGATTGGTTTAGGAATATTGAACAACCGGTAATAAGGCTCGAATTGCAATTTCTTTAACCCATGTATAAATGTTTAATATTGTACAAAACCCTTTGGAACATAATAAAATATAAATATCGAACTTTCCAATATATAAGAAATCGAACGATTTGTCTTGCATATAGCTGTAACATTTCTTATAATTATGTTCAATACAATAAATATTTACAGACTCTAAATGAGCATGACATTTGAATGAAATGGACTATAATGGTAATTCGCCAAAATGACAGATACGAATGAATAATATTCAAAATTTATTTTAAGTCCTAGCAAAATACAAGTTTACAAGTATTCGTTTAAAAAAAACGCTGACCAAGTCTATTGAATATATTTCAGCTTAACAAATCAATTTTCCATATGTCTTGTATTTCAGAAGCAGGAAAAAAAAAATATCACTTTCTACCGGTAGATCCAAAAGCTCAATTTGGCCTAGCTTTGTACATCATTGTACACAACCCAAGGAAATTTGGGCCAAGTATCACGAAATTTTACCTCAATTTAGCCTTCGATTGAATGAGGATACATTACGAAACGAGAAGGAATTTCTGTCAAATTTTAACAACAACAAACTTGACAACTTTGCATTTATCGGATTGACCCCAACTGAAAGTTCGTCGACTTCAAAAATGAGTTTGAATATAATTTCGACTGTGCAAAACTTGCAACAATTTTCGACCACGCTGAATGCAGATCCGATGATTTTGAGAATATTTGCTCACAAAATCAGATTGCCCCACTAGTATCATGTCCCATGTTGATGCGGAAAAATCAGCATATCTTTATGCGATGAACGGGAATGTTTTGTGGTTGTGGTATGCAAAAACAAGCAATGCAATCATAATAAAATCGATTTGAACCGATTAATCGCTTACACATGTGAAAATAATGCGACGACGATACAGAAGGAGATTTTGATACTGCTTAAACGATGGACATACAAGATTCTAGCTCAAAGAATAACTGCACTGAAGATACTTTTGCATCATTGTATCATTTTGCAAATGGACATGCTACTTTTTTCCCTTACATCCTGGTTTCTTATTCCCGACAACGGGACCCGCTCCGAAGGTTTTGTGCGTTTTGTGCAAATCATACACTTCAAGTAATAATCCATCTGGAGGGTCTCGACCTATAAAATAGAAAAATTAACGTTCTGTAAGAAATATCATTTTACAGCAGACTCACATTGATCGTATAGTAAGAAGGCACGCGCAATTTATTTGCTCTTATTTTCAACACGGTTATTATCGTCTCATTTGTAAAAAAATATTAGTTGTGTGTGACCTTCTTTGCCGGGAAATTTGAAAACCTATGCCTTATCCTGTTTTGGTCATATACCAGGAAATCAATTAGAAATTACCCGAAGCGTTATCAGGAGGGCAAGATTTACGGATGACCGCAATTACATAGCTTCTGAACGTATAGAAATAACTCCCCCTTGTAGTACACACGTATGGTATATATAAAAATCGCACTGTTAATTTGTTTATTTATACAAATGATAATTGCATAACAGCGTGCCTAGATAAAATTATGGTTCATTGTAATCGTCAACGGTATCATTTAGCTGGTGGGTCATTTTGATATCTTCATATATATTTTCAATTATGACAGGAAAAACGTTTTGTTTAACTAAATTTTGTATATAACAGTCGCTGACATTCGAACAGTATTGTGATAGATTTTAGTAACACGTTTGACCGTAAAACCAGTAATCAAACGCATGGGCGCTTGAGGATTTCACGTTGAGAGCAGGTGGCAATTTTGGCGTAAGTTACGTGAGCAACTTTATGGCATGTGTCCGTCCATAAGAACCATAAATGATAAGTAAGTTTTATAAGAATGACTGTGTATTAGCTACATTTAGTCTGAAGTTGTTAATTTAAAACTGAGTATTATAAATTTGTATTACGAATGTAAACGATGGGGCCGTACACCACCGTCCCAACACTACCACCAACCACTTCTCGTTTCGCTAGGAGTACATAGGAAATGACGTGTTTTCTTTTGCGGGTGTACCACCCCCCCTCCACCCCTACCCCCCCACACACAAACACATTTGCCGACCTGTGCGAACGTACATGAGTTCTAGTTTAATAATGCATATCAAACTTCATTAAACATTTTATAAAATGTACGACGATCCGATATGTACATAACTGATTTGGTATTGGAAGCTGTTTCAACTTTTACGGTCGTTGATATACTGTAATTAATTGAATTGTAATTGCTGCGGCATAAACTACTAAATAGACACAGCAAATCTAGTGTATCATCGATGTATTTATTATTTAACGTATTGTTAATATCTTTTTAAAGAATCATACACTTTGATCTTGAATTATAAAATAAACAGACAGTCCTAAGTCTTTTCTTTAATAGCGACTGGTTGAAAATTTCGAAACTTAATGATTGAAAATAAACCAGTTTTACCCGTTTCTCCATTTATACAGTACAGGTTTTTGATGGAGTAACAGCTGAATGTTGAACAGCTTTATTGTACGACCCAACCATAAACGTGGGTAGCTAAAATCAATAAAAACAAACATATAAGTTGAGTACATTCCAACCTTTAATAAACTACACATAGATAATACTTTATTACTTTATTACCCCCCCCCTTGACTTTTCCATGACACAATATATACAATGGCATTTGACAGGCACCACGCAGACAACTTTTTCAAAATTAATACAATCCGCATGCAGTAAACTTTACATATTATATATTTCTGCACAGGTAATGAAATATATTTGTAATATATAGAAAAGTAAAAGTTTATGACTTGTGCATACCTTTTACCTTTAAAAAATTAGCGTTTTAACAGATGTTCTTTCTTGCAGTCACGGCTTAAATAGGTGTTTGATTGTACATATTCTTGCAAAAGAAGTTGAAAATAAAAAGCGATAAGACAAAGTCATAAACCTGTTTAACGTCATTTTACGCACACAAATAAAACAACGTCATTTTATGTTTTGCGTTGAGTCGTCCAGTTTTACCTCAGATATTTTAAAACATTTCTTCAAGTCGCGCTTGGATTATATCAATACCAAGTTGACAAGTTTTATTCATACTCTTGGCCCACATGGGCATGAGAGGTAACAAAACATGTATCAAAACATACAACAGCAAGAAAAATAGAAATATGAAGATAAACAGCAAAAAACAAACAAACATATCAGCATATAATGAAAAGTATTTTAGAATAAAATTAAGGAAGCATTCAAATTAAATTCAGCATTATTATTTTTGCAAAGAGTGCTAGCTTTATCAATGTATTTTTATCAGAACTACACATTAAATTTTTATAGTTCAAAATATTTGGATATCTATAGAAGTTAAGATTAGCACATTTACGTCTTTCATAAATAAAGTGATTACAATTAAAAATATAATGAAATTCGTCTCCTAGTTCTTGTCTATCACACAGTGAACAAAGTCTTTTTCCTCTTTCAATGCCATAGAAACGAACCTTTTCAATAGGTAAATTAAAATTTAGGCATCTAAATCTACAAAGATCAATAGCCAAGTTTTTTGGCAAACATTGCAGATAATTCTCCAGTTTCATTTCAATTTTATAAATCCTATAGTTCAAACATTTAGGAGAATCATAAACACTGCTATGCCAGTTTTGTAGATATTGATCATACAATGCAGATTTCACTTTATTCTTAAAATAATTTAAATTAGGTATACTCTGCATAATCCAATACTCTGAACATCCAATGTTATCTAGAATATTTTTAATTTTGACAATCCATTCACAATGTAGAATACCCTTTTCATGTAAATTATACATAGTTCGATACAAAATTGAACTTATTCTATCTTTATTACCACTAACTAATCTACCCCAAAAATTCAACATACTGGAATAAACTTTGTTTTCAATTGGACAAGCTCCCAACTCACCCAACACCATAAAGGTGGGAGTGGACATTTTTAATTGTAACATATATTTGTAAAATTTGAGTTGAAATTGAGATACAATATCAATATTCTCATATCCCCAAACCTCAGACCCCTATAATAAAATAGGACTCAACATACTATCAAATAACTGTAGTTAAATATCAACAGGTAAACAAAGTTTCTTAACTTTGGTCATAACACTAAACATAGCTTTAAGTGCTTGATCAGTCAAATGTTTCTTAGTTTTGCCAAACTTACCATTATAATTGAACATTACACCAAGATAACTAAAATCATCTACTGCCTCTAATAGAGCATTGTTTAAGTAGAAAACAGGCTTATTTCTCAATTTACCTCGTGAAAAAGTTACAACTTTAGTCTTATCAGTATTAACTTGCAAATGCCATAAAACACAATAATCTTGCATACAATTAAGCGCCTGTTGAAGAGCAGTTTGACTTTCAGCAAAAACAACAGTATAATCTGCATACAAAAGTAAAAATAACTCAACAACAATACATCAACATCATTATCACTCAATTGTTCATGTATTTGACTTGGAAGAAAGTCAAGACCTTCACACTGACTAGACATATACGAGACTAAATCATTCCGAAATATAGAAAACAATATAGGGGAAAGATTTTCCCCTTGCCGGACACCTATGAAACTACAAAATGTATCAGATAAAACATTATTAACTTTGACATATGACCTAGCTTTTGCATAAATATTATATATTACTCTTAGAACATTACCATCAATATTATGGTTTAACAATTTTCTCCAAAGTGCAGTTTTTTCGATGCTATCAAAAGCTTTTCTATAATCAACAAAAGCACAGTACAGCTCTTACGTTTAGACAAATAAAAATCAATCAACATTTTCATGGAAAAATATGATCAATAGTACCATAACTTTTACGAAAACCTGCCTGTTCCTCTGCTAATAAACCACTGTCTTCTAGAAAGAAATTAATTCTGTTATTTAAAACTGAAGTAAAAAGCTTTCCCAAACAACTTAAAATTGTAATACCTCTATAATTATCTGGGTTATTTACATCACCTTTATTTTTGTAAATAGGTAAAATCACGCCAGTACACCAGAAATCAGGCACTTTCCCTGATTCAAGAATAAGATTAAACAATTTACAATATATTGGTAACAATGCATCTTTAGAGTACTTGATGTATTCATTTAAAAGATTAAGGTGAACATGCCTTATTGTTTTTTCAGCAATTTGATAACTTTATTAATTTCAGCAACTGAAAATGGCTGGTTTAAAGCATTATAAACTGAATTAATATCAAACATATCATCAATATCAACATCATTAAGCTTTTGGAAATGAGTATAGAAAGCTTCCATTGAAACCTTATTAAGGACTTCTTTACGTTCCCCTGAAAATTTATGAAGAAGACACCAATATTCCTTAGGTTTACTATACCTAAGATTCTTAAATTTCTGAGCTATACAATCATGGTAATCTTTAAATTTAGAATTCAAAACCTTTTTATAAGCTTTACTATGATTTTTCAAGCTTACAAAATTATTATGTGAGTGAAAACGTCTATATTTTTGTTTTGAACCATAAAATTCTTTTTGTTTAGCCTTACATTCATTATCAAACCATGGCTTAGTCTTACTTTTAAAAATGTTTTGTTTCTTTTTAACTTTGAACAATTTACATTTATCAGCTGCATCAGTAAGTATTTTTCCTGTTTTCATAGTAATATCATCAATCAAATCTGATGTACAAGGACTGTCTACTTGAGTCCTATCAATAAACAAAGACAGTTGTTCAACACTTTCTTGATCTATACAATTTATAAAATCATTTAAACTATTAGGATTCCAAGTAGGTTTTACATTATTGGCGTCATCGCTAATATCATTAGAGATTTTTTCAACAACAGGTAATGGTGCCGCTCCAACAGTTATGTAAACAGGATTATGGACATCTGACAATAAAGGATCAAAAGACAAAATTTCGAAATTTCGAAACAAGGAAAAAGTTCTGGAGATAATACAACATAATCAATAACACTTGCATTTTTACAGGTAAAATTACCAATAAAGGCATCTTTAAACAATCTGCCATTGGCAATATGCACATCAAGTGATTTACATAGATCAATAAATCTGTGACCATAATTATTATAAGTATAATCTTCAGAATATCTTTCTGAAGGAAAACCTAGAACATCGAGATTATTCTTATTCAATAGTATTTCAGTTTCAATATCATCCGAAATATGTTGATCAACAGAAATAAAATCTGACAATAAACCAGAACGAGCATTGAAATCTCCTATCATACAGACTAAAAAACCTTCGGAACGAAAATCAACAATATCAGATTCAATCTGATCAAATATTTCGATACTTAAATAAGGAAAACCCTCGGGAGGTATGTAAATTGCTCCAAACACACATTTAGTATCAAGAATAGATTCATCAATTTGAAACCAAATATAGTTTTCATTTGAATTTTCAAAAAAACTAATTTTACTCCAAGGACTATTGCATACCAATACCCCAACACCACCAGATTTTTTAACAAACTGTTTTCTATTAATTCCAAAGAATTTGTAACCTTGTACATCAATATTATCAAACTCATCTAATTTTGTTTCATTCAAGCAAAAAATGTCAAACTTCTTAATAAAATCATCAAAGTCTGGATATTTTTGTTTAGAAGATAGACCACATACATTCAGACTAACTATTTTTAACTTATTTACATTAAGTGAACAATAAGAATCAGGGGTGTAGAAATGGGCCGGGAGCCGGTAAAATAACCCGGTTACTTTAGCATCTCCACCCGGCTAATTTCCCCACATCAACAAAAATAAAATCTGTTATTTTTTGTCATGTCTGTTCTATTTACATCCGTTTAAAACCTTGATTGTTGGTATTGTTTATTTTGCTTTCCGCGCGTTCCGGCTACAATACAGCATTAGCTCGAAACGTGACGTCATTAGTCGCATCCCCCTCTGGGATGTTTTTCAAGTATTAGGTTTGGGTTTCCCAGTGTTCCGAATACAATAACATTAGCTCGATACATGATCTTATTAGTCGCATCCCCTGTGCGGATGTTTTGAAATTAATGATTTGCGAAGCAATGGAGGGTGAAATAAATATTTTTTTCCAGACACAAAAAAGCGTAGTAAGTATGCAACTTGAGCGTATCTGGCATTCTGTTAGTCCTATTACCATTTACGCAACAGTAAATTTTATATACGCGTGTAAAACTTGACCAGGTGTAAACAAAATGAACAAGCTTGCGGTGATGTCACTGCTAAAAATAATCCATTATTTTGATGAATTTTACATGTACGTTGGGTGAAATTTAGTACGCTTTAAATGTCACAAAGTGTCCAGATATTTCTTTTGGTTATTAAAATGGAATAAGTTAGCTGCAGGTGAAATATCTAGAACCACAGAAAATGAAGTTAGATGTTCAATTTTCAGAGGTTAATAGTGATTCAGTGGCTGAAAGTATCAATGGTAGAGAAGAAATTACATATATTATTAGGAGGGAAAAGCTAGCAAATGTCAAGGCATGTGGTCTGGAATGTTATAATATTATCCTGAATCTGAATTTGACAGTAGTTTGGTTCATTAGTTAGCCCTCACTGGTGGATGGGGGGATAGTACTAAGCTTCATATTATAGTACATTTATGTTAAGGTTCCCTGTTACAAAATAAACATGCACCAGAAGACTAGAATGTTTGGTTAAAAAGGCTTAAATTCATCCAACAAGGGGTGTTGCCCCCTTGACCCTAACAGGGGGAGGACACCCAGACCCCCCGCCTACTTTTAGGATATTCCCTGCTACTTGAATTAATTCCTACACCCCTGAAGAATGATCAGAATGTTGTTGATCATTGAAAAGGTCACTGATATTTAAATGCTGGTCAAAATCACTGTCACAAATGTCATCATCCTCCTTTTCCTATTCTAGTGCTTCTAGTCCAAGTCTTTTCAGGTCCACATCTATGCCCAACACATGCAGATCATCTGGTGTGGCAACCGTATACTGCTTTCCATCCTTTTGAGAGTGTAAGTTGCCGTCTCTGGAATGGATCCTAGACACACCAACTGTTTCTTTCAAAACAGACTTAAGTTTCATACGGAGTTGAGTGAGATCATCAGTGATGAATATGTTTTTATACTTTTCCATTTAGGCAAGATTCTTCTTATTTCTGAAGACTAGGTGAACACTCTGCCTGGACACAAATCTAACAATAATCTGCCTGGGTTTGCCAGCACCGTTAGTTTTACCTCCAACTCTGTGACATGTACTTATATCACTCTCGATCAGGAAAGGCGATGGAGTTCCATCCTCACTAACGTTAGCTTCCAGTGCTAAGCGCGACATGTTGTCGCAATAAGGGGTGTCCCATAGAGAGCCGCGTTTTTATCGTAAACAAAGAAAATTGTTGTAAGAATTTACTATTTATATACAAGTGACGTCATGGAAAAGACCTATGTGCCATCCTGTGTGCTTTGAACAATACCATACAATGAAAAGAGTATACACTTGTTCAGGAGGAAGACAGTAATTGATATTCAGAAATACTTCTGCAATATTTGCATATAAAAACAGGACTGATTATTATCAAAGTTGAAAAACTGTGTCTAAGTGAAACATGTAAAGTCCAGTGGATTTCATGTACAAAATCTGTATTTTATATCAATATTTTATTCATTTCTTTTCTGTATATACATATATATATGTATTTAATATTTTGACAACAAATATTACATATTTTTCTTGTAAAAGTAATAATATCAAAGATAAACAAAACTTATAATGAAAAACTCTTCAAATTTCATTGAAGTATGCATTTATTTCATTGTTTATTTCTTGAACAAAATAAAAATTATATGAAATTTATACCATTGTTTTATTCTTTATTTTATCTTTCCAAATACTATAGGTTATTTAGGGGTTAGATGCTAATTAATACCACTTTTTAAGTATTAAAGAGGATCACTATCAACAACACACCAGATGGCCTGTTCAGTGTAAATTAATTTAGCACTGGCAGTGCTTATCAGCAGATAGGAATGTAGCATGATAAGGGTTAAACAATTCCTTTGTACCTGCAATTAATGCTTGCATATCAAGAACCATATTCAAACGATATATGTGATATGCATAAATATAATTATGCTTGGACTCAAACTCAACGATGTCATTTTCGATATGATATTACGTTCTAATACAAAGAAGTGCGTTTCAAAAACTACAATTTAATTGTTTATTGTTTATCGTTTAAACACTTATCATAAAAAATGTATAACTAACTATTTTTTTCATCACAGTTATATAATTTAGTAATATCTAATAGCATGAATATAAATCAAATATACTTATGAAGACTTCGATGTTACAAAATGAAAATTTGATAACGAGTGGCGAAACCGGGTACTACAGCTTTTCTGCCCATGATTATTGGCACAGGGTATATAAATAATGAGTATACATTTTATAGTAATTTGTTTCGCACAATAAAGACAGCTAAAATTGATTTAAGGGTGTAAGGTCAACTTTCTGGGAACAAGTTAGTACATTAGTCGTTTTCAAGCGGAGGAAGTGGGGATTGAGTTCAACATATCTTGTGTGAGAAGCTGTCAAGATTATCAGCAAACCACTCTTACGACATCACCATACACTCAAGCATCAATCAGGATGACTTTGAGGTACATGTTTCAAATACCTAAACTAAACAAATTGTTTTTAAAAGAAACAGTTCACATGACGTGTTATTATAGCCTTCGTAGGTAAGATAAAAATGGGTTTTCGTCTACTTCTATGTATGTGTAAGGTTGAAGCCCTGTATGGAGCTGTTCTGATATAGCTGTTGTTGATCCGGCTATTGGTATTACTCTGAGTTGTGCCCCATAACGCCCTTTCCATACAGGTTACCCAGATTCTGCCCTTGCTCTTACAATATCCCTTTGTGTTTGGATTTAATTCAGTTCGACACAACAAGAGTAACTGGAGGAATGTTGGGAATAGCATATTTTTATACTTCACCCTCTTCTTTTAATGCACCGAAAAAGCGATAAAAGTTGTTCTAGTTTTTATCACTACCGAGTTTGCCCAGTTGTAGTATGTTGCCTCGACAGCAAAGTGTATTTGATATTGTCGTTGATACGAACCGCTTTTTCTTTGGTATTATAACCTATACCTTTGGTTTTGTACGCCTAACAACGGAGGGATACGGGCGATTGTAATTGCATGTACATGTGTATATTAGAAACGTGAGGGAGACATGACAAACCGTTTAGATACAGAACTTACAAGTAAGAGTTTTGCCACATAATTTTTAAACAAGGTGTTTGGGATGCAAGGTCAAGTTGGTACACAAACATCTTTATTTTCCGATTAATATGTACATTTTAAATACAGATTTACTATCGAGTAATACTTCAAGTATGACAATGTTTACATTCAGGGATTATAATATGACACGCTACACACATTGAATACAATATCATTATATTATACGACTGCAATGGATACTTGCAGCGCCTTCAAAAACAAAATTGTTCATTGTAAGATAAAATACGACAACATAAGAATTAACCTTCATGTATATACAATTGATTTTATATTGTATTAAACTGTATAACAGTACTTTTGTTTTGTTTCACATAGTTTCTAACGTTTGTATTACATTTACCCCACAAGTATTTACTAGTATCACTTCCATACTGTTTATTACAGAACTATGATTAGACGTAGATGATAAAGGTTTAGTACAACTAAAGTTAAACAATATAGGCCTGCGAATTTACAAAACATTATAACCTAGATAATTTTAGTATGCACTCACGGTTAAAATTGAAATGCATGTTTACTGAATTAGCTGAAAAACAACGTTTCATTTTTTACTGAATTCTAGACAGATGATAAGCTTGATAGTAGTGTTTTATGTGAGCATCCCTAGATTTTGCTTTGGTGCGATGTGTTAATGTTGTTTAGGATGATTTAAGTATGTTGTATTGTAACTTTGAACAATGTCATACATACAGTATTGCATTATTGTATCTGTTTCATGATCGCTTATGGCTGCTTTATTAAAATGTGAGCATACTAATAAGAACAATATAAACATATACGATATAGTTGTGTTGAATTATATCTTCTATACGGGTAGGTATCAGAGTTCTTTTATTTAAACATCAATTAGTGTTAAACAATGCTCGCGCACATAGCGCGTGGACAATTATTACATTCTACATTGATACGAATGATAAAATACCTTTTAAGACGAACTTTAAGTAAACAATATCAGTAACAACACTTAATTACAGTTTTATACGTTTAGTTTACTCATCAAAAACGAATTTTGCACACCGGATAGGCATTTCCGGTGAATTTAACCCTGCTTGAAAAATCCGATCGGGCAAAAGAGTCGACGCTACAACGCACCACTTCTTGTTTATTTTATTAAATGCTTAATGAAGCACACTTACATATATATACATACGCACGACTAATAATTAAAAAGGAAATACATATATAAATATATATCACTAACGCACTTTTGGTGGAATTATTTTTACGTGAACAGTGATCCGAAATTACTACACGTCATCATTTCAATAAGCAACAGCGCTCGCTTTTTTTGGTGAACGTGTACACACATGTGTTATATACGTCTGTTTTTCCACATATTGATAATTTTAGGTACGTATGTAAGAAATTTATATCATGTTTTACTCGCCCAGATAAAAACGCTGAGTGGAGCCTTGTAACCAGCTCACGCGTGTTCCCTCGGTTTGCATTTTTCTATCCGGACCCGGAAGCATATGATATCAGTATTTGTCATGATGAAAATGCAAACTGTTTATTTCTAACAGACATTTAACGAGGGATAGACAACAGAGCATCCCAAAACAGCCACACGAATCAAAACAAGTGTCTAAAATGTCCGGGAAGTACATATAGTGTATTGACAATGTTATTACAATTAATTACATTAACATAGCACATTTGAACTGGTAAAATACAGTATGAAATATATGTGATCAAAATAAATAATACATGACAATTAGCATTGTAAACATGGTTTATGCTTAGCCAATATGTCTGGCATATGGCTTCCATCGTATGGAATATTACTTATCTGAAAGTGTATTTAATGACAAACAAAATCATAAAAAGTGATACATTGTTATTTCGATTCAAAACAATAAATTTTCTCTGTTTTAATTTTAGAACATCTTAAGATAAACACCTCATTAAAACATCGTTTACTACACGTTAAATATTTTTAACAATTAGACTTTGATAATAAATATATCCACAGACGACCTTGGACGACCACAGACAGCTGACCATGAACGTTTGTTTTTAATATTCTAGATCTACATTCGCCTATTTTATACTTTCGTCTGTAAATTCCGCTTATATCGCATACTATAACTCAGCACAGCTTCGAACACACATGAACTTGAAATAATTAACCATATTTATTGTACTCAATACTCATCATGTTACTGGATATCACATTTCATTCTCTAAAATGTAAACATTGAGAAACAAAATTGTCAAAATAAACAAAATACTGTCAAGTTTTGATTAAGATTAGTACACCTTATAATAATAGTTTACATGTAAATTACCAAAATACATATAAATTATACATATTGATTTAATTTCTAAAAGATGATAATTATTAAAACAAAGTTTTATTAGGTTTTCATAAAAGACTCAGGTAGTTGGTAGTAAAGTAATAATTATTTGTATATTTAATGTAAACATGACAAAACATTTAATAGAAACAAATCAATGCCGTAATGAAGAGTTCAGTTTAAAATTAACTATCCCTCTTTTAGACAAGCATTTCAAAACAAAGTTCACTAAATGCAAAAAGAGAAAGATTCTAGATTGGCATACCATGTTATACACATTCTATGTACAATAGCAGTATGCACTTTTTTGAATATATGACATTATCGTTTGGAGTGGGTATTATTGCAACATAACACAAATGCAAGTTACCGACCGTCAACTGTCAAGGTCTCGTACAGCTCCTCCGTCTTATCGATATTCGCCTCTGTGATACCTTTGGCAGCCAGTTCCGCTTTCAAGGTACGTATGTATTCAACGTATGGCCCCCAAATTCTAAAAATATAATTTAACTACATATATACATGTATTCAACGTAATGCGAAATTGAACCACAACTTTAAAAGTTTCGCGGTAAACTATAACTATACAGACACTGTTGAATTTATAGGTAACATCTGAGGTCACACTCATGGTGGAATGACTCGCGAGTCACGTTAGTTGGATATTAACGTTAATACTATACAAATACATGTTTCTCATACTAACAACGTATTATATGATAATTTGAACTTTGTTTTAAATGCAACGTTTACATAAAAACAAAAGCAAACTGGTTCTTCTGTACACAGATAGTTGTTCCTGGCTTCTTTAAGTCTGACTACATTATAAATTATATATAAGAATACATTTCAATTATAGTGTAATCAAACGTTTAATTGAACAGTATAAATCATTAACCTAATTACTGGAGTAAATGATTTGAGACATTTTAACGAAATATTTACATTGCGGTTTATTTATTTTCGAAACTGTTTGAATTCAGTGCTGCAGTGTTTAACAGTGTTAAAATTCACGGCAACTGTGACAGTAAAATACAGGAAATTTGTTCAGTTTAGTGTAAGATCGTAATTTATTTCATGAGCTTCATAGAACATATTTTTACAATAGGCGAACCCACGGGTGATCAGTTCATCTTTTTCTTAATACCCCTTTTAAAAACGATTTTCTTTCGTTGGGGAAAAATTAGCCATGTACTTTATTGTTTGTCCAAACCTTTTATGAACATTAACTATTGAACAATTATTACTGCATCAAAGAATAACGAAAGCAGTTTTAAATTAAACAGGGCATTATTACATAACCAAATTACTACGCGGCCATTTAATGAGCTAACATTTGGAAGATCGTATTTAAAAAAAATAATATTTGATAACATTGATATAACATCCTATTTATGTTCTAGCTGTTGATTTCGTCGGTTTTAATGAAAGCAAATGTTCGCACATTCAGCTTCAAAGTTCATGAAAAAGTGTCAAAAACATAATTACCATTTTTTCCAATAAACGGTAAGTTGTTTATTTCCAAATGAATCATTATTTAAACTTATGCAACATCCTGCAATCTTAAATTGTCTTGGCAACATGTTGTGTTTCAAAGCTGACGTGATTAGTTTTGATCAAGAGGAATTACCTACAATGTATTTTTATAGTAGTTTTGAAAATTGGTATTTTCACTCCTTATTTTGCAAATTTTGTTTTTGTCACTGATAAAACTCCGTATTGAATCAAAAGGCATAACATAAAGTATGTTAATCCGCATTTTTCACACATAAAGTATTTTAAATATGATTCTTTTCGCCACCGTTTGAATGAACAGAGCTTTCTGATTTGACTGCAAACACTATAGAAATTATGGCATCAATTGTATGCCCTTATTACTGCCGTGCTTTACCAGCGCCGTTGTATATTAAATGATGCAACCGTGAGTTCACTGACTGAAACAATACATGCTATACAAATAAGATCATTTCATGGAATGGGTATTTTTTTGCACTGATTCGTATCTCGCCAATGCGTTGAAACGGGCGGAAACACTGGTTGGTAGTGCAGGAAATTCAATAAAAAGGATTCGACTGACGTTTCAGACTGAATATTACGTAAATAATATGGACTTCATTTTAAAATAGGACAACTTGTAATACCCAACCTCATAGACTTCAAGGTCGTACTCCGTGTACACTATACATGGTTGTTTTTTAAAATATAAAATTCGTTATAAACAAAACATGTTGATAAACTTTTGCATACACGTACTAGATAATTTGCAAATAATTTCGTCTCGGAACATATGAATTATATTGCAGGAATAATCATGGTAAAAGTCTAATCATAATATTAGTTTGTTATCATCCGCATACTTCCTGACATATACATTCTATTTTAATACAGAATATGACAGGCGAAGTCATTTAGTACGACGATGATTATAAGAGCCTTAGCTAGTGTCATTTTATGTAAAACAAATCTTATTTATTTCTGTAATGAGAAATATGATATAAATACTTCTGAACGCTGTATATTTTAGTAGAACTACATTGCATTTTTCAAAAATTCTTATTTTACCTTCTTCACCACGCTACGTCGGTGAGATGACGAGTGGTGATGAGTGGGGAATTTTAATTTTAATTGCCTTCTGCATTTCCCGAGAAGTTTGTATTACAACGTCAGACAAAAATAATAAAATAAAATATATTGATTACATGCTACTGAGGTAATGTTATAACATTTTTTTCCGTCTTATGTGTTGTACTAAAGGAAATTTTTTGAAGCAAAAACGTTCTGAAATTGGAATTGCCATTGCCATAATAAGCGATGTTAGGACAACTTTATTGAAACACCTTAAAAATCAATTATTATTTGTCATAATTTACAGATTCAAAAGTGCCGTTTTCATTTGGGTTACAAGGACATTAATAAAATTGATTTTAAAGTAGTTCTTGAAGTTGAAATTTTCACTCCTTAGTTTGAAGTTAATATCAAATTGATATTTTAGCTGCTGTTATTTCACTGATAAAACTCCTTAGTTTACCGAAAAATATGAAAGAACATTTATACGCTGTTTTAGTTATACGTCTTGTAAACCTAACTAATTTTACCTAAATTGAACCCAACTACTGGCCTATGAAAACGTTATATGGCTTACCCTGACTACCACTAATAACATGATTTATACATGTGAAGCATATAATTATTGTACATTAAAATGAAATACCTGTATAAAACGTTAATACATGACCCTTAACGAAACGGAATTCAGAACATATTTCTTTACTTCACAAGAAATAAATCTTATCCTCTCATGAACATCCTAAGCTGACTCTTATTATAACCATACGATTATTCCTACCGGTCATACACTGAACCATTATACAATGAGACGCCATCCAGGACAATGTGTCCTTCCTTCCCCAAGGCGAACATCACTCCTCTCCTAAACGCCGCCTTAAACATCCGGCATAGCAGATAGCCCTCAGAGTTGTGACGCAAACGTCCTGTGAACGTGCCGCCCATAATCGGGTTTCCCGGGGACGGATGGTGCGACTGTAAGTAGGGAAAACAAACGTTGTGTTAGACGTGATTTTGTGGTTTGAGCTAAAAAATATAACTTGATTTAATAAGTATGCTGATGTGTATTTTATTACTTTAAAAGAATATTTATCGAGTTACATATGTACAACAAAAGATTGCACTGCGCTACATGCATCAGAAAGAGTTTCTATGTGTATCTACACAACCGTACATACATAAACATATACATGTAAACATTATATCAACCTTATGTTTTGAAATGAGCATAATGTAATCGCGGAATCCAAATTGGTACCTTTAAATAAGAACGGAATGTAATGTATGCTTTAAATAAACTGTGATATAAACATCGTAAATATGATGTTTCTGCTGCTCAGAAATATAGCGAATAAATGTGTTGTGAATGTAGTAAAATATCTACTACAACGAAGGATTATTCATTGATGAGTTTGATAAATTCCTATTTTCCACTTGCTATACTTATTAGGTAATATTTCAATCCTTTTACCAAATAAAAATTGATATTTCATGCCGTGGTATGTTTAAGAAATGTATACCACATGCATTATGAAGTATTATGACGAACGTTTTCTACGTATATGAAAGTAAAACATGACTCTTTAATTCTTCATAATCACTATAATGTGTTTAAGAAAGATAATATGGGGAAAGCTAACAGCTCTCTGAATGACATTTAATTTATTAATGTTATTGCGACAAGATACCAATATTGGTTAAATTTACCATGGGGGCAAAAGTGAACAGGGTGTATTTCCTTACTATTTTTATATTTTGTATTTGTGTCTGACTTATTTTTATGTATTCTTTATATTATTTAAATAACTACGTTTAAGTGTTTGTTTATTAAGGAAATATATTTTATAATTTTAACAAAGTCAAGATTTGTTTTAAATTTAATAAATAGCTACTACCGACAAATACTTTCAACTAAAAACACATTATCACGCATAGAACAAAGATTCCTTTTTTCTACGCCTATATCCATATATTCAATTTGAATCATGTCATTTATTTAGTTTGTGCATCGTAGTACATGCAAACCTAGCATTCACTCATTCCGAGTAACATTACCATTAGATTCTGTTCTAAATAACAAGACAACTATCTAAACTCGGATTTCATCATGTTATGTACCTTTTAATACATGTTGATTTTCCGATGGCAAAAATAGTCATATTGTATGTCAAATTATCAATGTATATTTTCTCCCAAAAGTTTTAAATGCAAAGCAATATAATATTGACACGCATGATGACATCAAGGAAAATGACGTACGCTGCAAATTCTTTTACTTGTGACATAGACTTGTCTTAGTGTTTTGTGTCTTCTAGTGTCCACATTTTTCTAAATATTTTGATTCATGACAATTTTATCAGAATTGGTAAATTGTAACACATTTATTCCCTTTATGCTTTCAATATAATCCATTCATTATCAATGCTAATGTAATTTTCTGTATACAACAACAATACACTAACATAGAAATTCGTTTAAGGATCATAATGATTGTTGCATTGCATAATTCGCATTTCCTTACAAAGATCTATTTTCGGAAGACTCCATCACCATTCTCGTACACCCGACATAAAGCTCTTTAAGCTTGTGTTTGGCATTAACCAATTTAAAAATAATTTGCGATGTATATTGTTTGCGTGCCTTCACATTAAGATAAACTTCAAAAACAGCTCAGAACGCCAATATCATTTCAAGCGTTTCAGATTTAATACTGGTTTAAGCACTTGGGCAACCAAATGAAAATCAAAGAACGGGAAAATAAATACTAATGGATTGATATAACACACTTCAAAATGTCGAAATAGATACAACATCAACGATTAAAGTACATTCACATTCTCATAGTCCCAAACTTAAAGACACTGATATAATATTTCATTTAAATTGTCCTTACGTATACATCCTTAGCTGTTTTAACATTCTATTTTTCACTCCACTTTTCGCGGTAGCTGTTGCACCGCCCGCCCTAAGTGAATGTAAACAATACTTCGAAACATCCGTGACTTGATGTTTAATAGCTTCCAAATATATTTCACGCAGATTAGTATATGACATTTTTACAATTGTATTTCTTGGTTATAACCATGTTTTATCTTACTCAAATTGCAAAATACATAACCATCATTCTTAAACTCACACCGATCTATAAACGTTATAACATTTTCAACAGGACACAATTTTGTTCCAGTTCGAACCCATCTCTATATATATCCGTTTTACTGCTTTCTATAAACAATGACATATGTGTTTCATAAAATATAATATCACATGTTCTAATGCTTAGTAATTCCGAACTACGCCAAAACCCTGAAAAGGCCACCATGCAAGCGCATTTAATAGGCTGGTTTTTGATATTTTTTTCCTACGTACAAAGTATCATCAATATTTTCTAAAATATCGACAGTTAAAGGTTCTTTCATAACTTTAACCTTTCTGATTCAAGAAAATTAGAAACCATAGTGGAATTTGTAGGTGATTGTAGGCCTACCAATTCATGAAACCATTTAGTCGACTCGGAATAGAAAGCAGAAATCACAGGACTAGGAGTATTCGCGGTTTGCATTAAAGACATAATTTACAAAGCAACCGAAAAAACTTTTGCAGGTAAAGTGTCCCCAATTCCACAATGCCAAATTTTAAATCGTTTAAATGCAGATTCGTATTTACTGTTGGAACTATCCGCTCTGGACTTCTGTAGCAGGTCCAGGAGAAGGTCCACCTTATCTGCCAGGACTTCATCTATCTAATCCTTATGAACTTTGAAAAATAAACGTGTATAAAACAAATTGTAATACATTATTGATCTCAGCAATATATATGCAAAAAGCTACAGAAACATGCTCAGTAGCAAAAAGTTTAAACATAAACCCGGTTTAATGGCAATGGGCAACGCCAAAGACATAGAACACAAATTCACAAACAAGAAACATAGAACAGCACACAACTCCACAACTCTGCACAGTGCATAAATACTATCTATCTATCTATCTATCTATCTATATATATATATATATATATATATATATATATATATATATATATATATATATATATATATATATATATATATATTGTCTTTCAGTGAGCAAATGTTTGCACAAATAACTGCAAACCAGTGACAAAAGACTGTTAAAAAATATTAGATCGCAGATTATATTTCACTTCGAAAACTAATGTTTTATGGCTATAAGCGTTACTAATGGTTAAAGAAAATGCATAAAACATATACTTTTGAACATAAATAGAAAAAAACTGTGACTTATGTTTTGTCAGCAGTCTTATATGAATGGATTACATGCATTTTCGCATACATGTCCGGTCCAAGACAAAAAATAAAAAAAAAGTTGTCAAAACGTTCAATCTGTGATAATGCAGCTTTAAATGTTATCAAAACAATGTGAATTCCGGGGAACATTTATAGAATCAATGTTATACAAACGCACAAATGTTTTGTCATGTAAAATAAGAGTCAATATGCAAGACTTATTTTTTTTATGGATCAGTATTTCTTTTTTTCATAAGGAACATGTCGGGGAATCATTTGAACTATTATATTTTTGTGCGGTGAAAATGTTTCAACGTGTCTTCCGCTCTGAAAGAAAATTAAAATTTGATAATCTTAAACATGCATAATTTTCTAAAGCATAATGCTAATAACATTCAGATCTGGATTACCATGAAAACGTGTTATCGTTTCTTAGGATTTAGCAATAAGCTCATGTATCTGTAGCTTTTTAGTTGACAAACAGTTGCCTTTTAACAATTGTGAACTTGGTGCAATAGGCCCGATTTTTATTAAAGTTTGGATGTTAAAGCTTCGGATATTTAAACGTCATATGTTAATCACTTTAAGAGTTTCCTTCATGTGTACCTATATTGAACACAAAACTATAGACTAAACTATAACTATTAAAATTAATGTAACAGATCATGTTGACAGCGAATACCAGTTGGGCGTAAACATACTGAACACTTATTGTATTAAACGTTAGGCAAAACAAATATTTTAAGAATGTAAATCGCAATACAGTTGATCGATGTGATTAAGTCTCAAATATTGCATAGTCAGGAGAGAACCCAATTATTTCCACATCACCCGTCATTATAAAGATCTCTACACCTATTAATGGACGAACTATCATACAAGCGTGCTGTATAACAAAATGCAATGAAAGCTATGTGGAAAAGTTAAGCAGCCAGTCACAGAAAAACACGAATGGTCACAACAATACAATGAAAATTACCAAAACAGCCCGATAGTAAATCAAAGCGCGAATGCACTGAAAGACTATCAGCGGGCAAGTATGCGATAATTGTGAATTGTATTCGAACAAATGGAATGGATGAAGGGCACAGGAGGATAATTAGACGTTATCTATGTCCCTATCATTATAAACTAAACTAGAGCTGTCACAGGAGCGACGAATACCCCCAAATGCCTCCTGGACACAGGAATGGCAAACTATTCCTTTGAAAAGAGGCCATAACTCCAAGGTTACTGCACACTGCATCTTCTTTTATCATGCATGTATTGTTTTATTTAAATATGTTGAGTAATTTAGAAGTTACACTGCTGACAAGAAAAACTAGCTGATGCTCTAGCTGATCTCTTCTGGAATAAGACATCTAGAGCATTCACGAGCTTTTCTTCCAACACGATCATCATCAAATTTTACAAGTACATATTTGGGCTTGAATGCATCCTTATCCACCTGGGAATATATCCCGGGACTGTTCCTGTAGCCGAATTAACAAGTCCATCTGACAGGTCAATATTTGTAGTAAGCACTACTGTGGCAAATATGCCATACTTAAGTTCTGCTGGTATTCCACTGGGATCTGGTTTAAATGAAGCATACTGGATTTGTTTTGTTTGTTCATCTTTCCAAGTATCAATTACTTTTGAGGTAAATATTTGCTCATTTAGTTTTTGAAGGATCTATCGAACTTGACCTGTATCTTTTGATGTTACACCTGTGTACCAAACCATTTTTCTATTTTTAGTAACAGTGACCTTGACCCCACCAGCCCCAATATCGAACTTGATCTGTATCTTCTGATGTTACACCTGTGTACCAAAAATTGTTCAAATCCGTTTAGCCTTTCATGAGTTATCATCCAAAAACCGTTTTTCTATTTTAAGTAGCAGTGACCTTGACCTTGGCCCCACCAGCCTCAATATCGAACTTGACCTGTATCTTCTGATGTAACACCTGTGTTCCAATTTTTTTTAAATCTGTCTAGCCTTTCATGAGTTATCGTCCGAAAACCATGAAAACCGATCGACCGACCGACCAACCGACCGACCTATCGACCGACCGACAAGCTCACTAATTTGATCTGTATCTTCTGATGTTACACCTGTGTACCAAAAATTGTTAATATCCGTCTAGCCTTTCATGAGTAATCGTCCGGAAACCGTTTTTCTTTTTTTTAGTAACAGTGACCTTGACCTTGGCCCCACCAGCCCCAATATCGAACTTGAGCTGTATCTTCTGATGTTACACCTGTGTACCAAAATTTTTTCAAATCTGTCAAGCCTTTCATGAGTTATCATCCGGAAACCGTTTTTCTATTTTTAGTAACAGTGACCTTGGCCCCACCAGCCCCAATATCGAACTTGACCTGTATCTTCTGATGTTACACCTGTGTACCAAACAAATTTCAAATCTGTCTAGCCTTTCATGAGTTATCGTCCGAAAACCATGAAAACCGACAGACAGACAGACTGACCGACCGACCGACCGACCGACAGGCCTCAAGACGGTAGGCAATCACGGTCAAATACCGGCGTTGCCTGTATCGACATACGCAGGCGATGCCGTCAGTGGCAGGCGCTGCCTGTACCGATTCATAAATTTATCGATAGCTTAAATCATCGTTTTTATTGGAAAAAAATAAATGATTGTTGTTAATTAAGACTATATTCATTAGAATAAAAAATATTAATTTGAAAGAAATAATATTTAAAGATAAAAATATATAATTGCATGAACAGCTACTACCACGTCTGCGTGTCTTCAATTTGTCTATGAAATTTTACTGCGGACAATTTCGAGGGAATAATTGTTGTATTTAAAATATTTAAGATGTGCGATAATGATCATGTTGTTTTGAAATTACTAACAAAAGCTGATAATAACAGTATACAACTTGCTATGATTAAAAAGACCCGTCAAATAATGTATCGTCTGTGTAATTTACGCTTTTAACTTCTATTTAACACTTTGTCATACCGCTTGTACCGATTGCTAAGTGTTGCAATCTTTCTAAGCATTTTGACATTAAATCAACATCATTGAAATTAAATTAACAAGGTACTTTACAATTCAATTTACCTTATTTCAACATATAAAAGTACAAAAATTGCTACTATTCCACTACTATTGACTATCCTATTTATATACAAGAACATTGCAAATTTGCGGGCTCGTGTACATCTCCACAAAGAACGCTGGGTGCATAAAAAATGAGATCTATGTATATTTAGATTGTTTTCCATGTTTCACGCGTATGCGGCATGGTGTTTTACTGCACCCAACTGTTCATAGACCGGAAAGGCGGTAAAGATCATAAAGCACCGCTTACAGATAGTGATCTTAAATTCTTTAAAGGGTCATATAAAAATTGGTTGACGGGAAATATGTCAACTTAAGGCTGTATTGTGTTTGGTACTGAAATGACATGCTGCATGTTAGGAATGTTTTTAATAACCCCATAGAAAATATGTGCATGCAGTTATAATTGGTTGTAATTTAAAACAAAATATTATTGTTGGTGTTTGAAACATTCTGTCACATAAGTTTTCCCAATTTTAAGGCTATCTTTTTATTTCAGTTTAAGATAAAAAAAATAGTTTCACCCACTGATCACCATAATTAATAATTTTCACGAGTAAGAATGTAAGTTATCATGTTCGCGAGTGAAATATATTTTGAATATTTCTTATGTATTTCAAATGGTTTTTAAGAAATTGAATCCATTTACCAGTGCTGTGTGACATGATTTTCATCACGTCATGATAATTATGGTGTTTAACTGTGAAATGTATGACAGTTCAAAAAAGCGAAAAATGCCTAAAACTGGGGTATGCACCATCGAAGTTATCTCAGCATCCCTGCATCTGACGAGGCTGGGACCAATTTTTCCTTTTAGGGGACTATAAACCTTACAAGAAGCACCCCTTGGGGTCCCTCGGATGATACTTAGTCACCGTCAACTAATGCGTCAAAGTATGCCAATTTTTTGCGACTGTTCGTACCTTTAACACGCTGCAATATAGCTTGTAAGGGGGAGCTAATCTCGAAGATATCTCCGGACCCAAAAATGGTATGAGGTCCGTTAAGGTCTTGAAATTTAGGGCTCTCGATGCCCTACATGAAGCACCCTTCGTGGTGCCTGGAATTATATTCGACCACCGGTTCCATTCGCCTATAAGGCTAGTCTATACCCTAAAATGCAGCGAAAAATGCCTAAAACTGGGGTATGCAACATCGAAGTTATCTCAGCATCCCTGCATCTGACGAGGTTGGGACCAATTTTTCCTTTTAGGGGACTCTAAACCCTACAAGAAGCACCCCTTTGGGTGACTGGGATGATATCTGGTCACCGTCAACTAGCGCGTAAAAGTATGCCAATTTTTTGCGACTGTTCGTACCTTTAACGCGCTCCCATATAGCTTGTAAGGGGGAGTTAATCTCGAAGATATCTCCGGACCCAAAAATGGTATGAGGTCCGTTAAGGTCTTGAAATTTAGGGCTCTCGATGCCCTACATGAAGCACCCTTCGGGGTGCCTGGAATTATATTCGACCACCGGTTCCATTCGCCTATAAGGCTAGTCTATACCCTAAAATGCAGCGAAAAATGCCTAAAACTGGGGTATGCAACATCGAAGTTATCTCAGCATCCCTGCATCTGACGAGGCTGGTACTAATTTTCCCTTTTAGGGGACTCTAAACCCTACAAGAAGCACCCCTTTGGATGCCTGGAATGATATCTGGTCACCGTCAACTAACGCGTCAAAGTATGCCAATTTTTTGTGACTGTTCGTACCTTTAACGCGCTCCCATATAGCTTGTAAGGGGGAGCTAATCTCGAAGATATCTCCGGACCCAAAAATGGTATGAGGTCCGTTAAGGTCTTGAAATTTAGGGCTCTCGATGCCCTACATGAAGCACCCTTCGGGGTGCCTGGAATTATATTCGACCACCGGTTCCATTCGCCTATATTCTATTCTATACTCTAAAATGCAGCGAAAAATGCCTAAAACTGGGGTATGCACCATCGAAGTTATCTCAGCATCCCTGCATCTGACGAGGCTGGGACCAATTTTCCCTTTTAGGGGACTCTAAATCCTACAAGAAGCACCCCTTGGGGTGCCTGGAATGATATCTGGTCACCGTCAACTAACGCGTCAAAGTATGCCAATTTTTTGCGACTGTTCATACCTTTAACGCGCTCCCATATAGCTTGTAAGGGGAAGCTAATCTCGAAGATATCTCCGGACCCAAAAATGGTATGAGGTCCGTTAAGGTCTTGAAATTTAGGGCTCTTGATGCCCTACACGAAGCACCCATCGGGGTGCCTGGAATTATATTCGACCACCGGTTCCATTCGCCTATAAGGCTATTCTATACCCTAAAATGCAGCGAAAAATGCCTAAAACTGGGGTATGCAACATCGAAGTTATCTCAGCATCCCTGCATCTGACGAGGCTGGGACCAATTTTTTCTTTTAGGGGACTCTAAATCCTACAAGAAGCACACCTTGGGGTGCCTGGGATGATATCTGGTCACCGTCAACTAGCGCGTCAAAGTATGCCAATTTTTTGCGACTGTTCGTACCTTTAACGCGCTCCCATATAGCTTGTAAGGGGGAGCTAATCTCGAAGATATCTCCGGACCCAAAAATGGTATGAGGTCCGTTAAGGTCTTGAAATTTAGGGCTCTCGATGCCCTACATGAAGCACACTTCGGGGTGCCTGGAATTATATTCGACCACCGGTTCCATTCGCCTATAAGGCTAATCTATACTCTAAAATGCAGCGAAAAATGCCTAAAACTGGGTTATGCACCATCGAAGTTATCTCAGCATCCCTGCATCTGACGAGGCTGGGACCAATTTTCCCTTTTAGGGGACTCTCAACCCTACAAGAAGCACCCCTTGGGGTGCCTGGGATGATATTTGGTCACCGTCAACTAACGCGTGAATGTATGCCAATTTTTTGTGACTGTTCGTACCTTTAACGCGCTACCATATAGCTTGTAAGGGGGAGCTAATCTCGAAGATATCTCCGGACCCAAAAATGGTATGAGGTCCGTTAAGGTCTTGAAATTTAGGGCTCTCGATGCCCTACATGAAGCACATATCGGGGTGCCTGGAATTATATTCGACCACCGGTTCCATTCGCCTATAAGGCTAATCTATACTCTAAAATGCAGCGAAAAATGCCTAAAACTGGGGTATGCACCATCGAAGTTATCTCAGCATCCCTGCATCTGACGAGGCTGGGACCAATTTTCCCTTTTAGGGGACTCTAAACCCTACAAGAAGCACCCCTTGGGGTGCATGGGATGATATTTGGTCACCGTCAACTAACGCGTGAAAGTATGCCAATTTTTTGCGACTGTTCGTACCTTTAACGCGCTGCCATATAGCTTGTAAGGGGGAGCTAATCTCGAAGATATCTCCGGACCCAAAAATGGTATGAGGTCCGTTAAGGTCTTGAAATTTAGGGCTCTCGATGCCCTACATGAAGCACCCTTCGGGGTGCCTGGAATTATATTCGACCACCGGTTCCATTCGCCTATAAGGCTAATCTATACTCTAAAATGCAGCGAAAAATGCCTAAAACTGGGTTATGCACCATCGAAGTTATCTCAGCATCCCTGCATCTGACGAGGCTGGGACCAATTTTCCCTTTTAGGGGACTCTAAACCCTACAAGAAGCACCCCTTAGGGTGCCTGGGATGATATTTGGTCACCGTCAACTAACGTGTCAAAGTATGCCAATTTTTTGCGACTGTTCGTACCTTTAACGCGCTCCCATATAGCTTGTAAGGGGGAGCTAATCTCGAAGATATCTCCGGACCCAAAAATGGTATGAGGTCCGTTAAGGTCTTGAAATTTAGGGCTCTCGATGCCCTACATGAAGCACCCTTCGGGGTGCCTGGAATTATATTCGACTACCGGTTCCATTCGCCTATAAGGCTAATCTATACTCTAAAATGCCGCGAAAAATGCCTAAAACTGGGGTATGCACCATCGAAGTTATCTCAGCATCCCTGCATCTGACGTGGCTGGGAGCAATTTTCCCTTTTAGGGGGCTCTAAACCCAACAAGAAGCACCCCTTGGGGTGCCTGGTATGATATCTGGTCACCGTCAACAAACGCGTCAAAGTATGCCAATTTTTTGCGACTGTTCGTACCTTAAACGCGCTCCCATATAGCTTGTAAGGGGGAGCTAATCTCGAAGATATCTCCGGACCCAAAAATGGTATGAGGTCCGTTAAGGTCTTGAAATTTAGGGCTCTCAATGCCCTACATGAAGCACACTTCGGGGTGCCTGGAATTATATTCGACCACCTGTTCCATTCGCCTATAAGGCTAATCTATACTCTAAAATGCAGCGAAAAATGCCTAAAACTGGGGTATGCAACATCGAAGTTATCTCAGCATCCCTGCATCTGGCGAGGCTGTGACTAATTTTACCTTTTATGGGACTCTTAACCCTACAAGAAGCACCCCTTGGGGTGCCTGGGATGATATTTGGTCACCGTCAACTAACGCGTGAATGTATGCCAATTTTTTGTGACTGTTCGTACCTTTAACGCGCTACCATATAGCTTGTAAGGGGGAGCTAATCTCGAAGATATCTCCGGACCCAAAAATGGTATGAGGTCCGTTAAGGTCTTGAAATTTAGGGCTCTCGATGCCCTACATGAAGCACATATCGGGGTGCCTGGAATTATATTCGACCACCGGTTCCATTCGCCTATAAGGCTAATCTATACTCTAAAATGCAGCGAAAAATGCCTAAAACTGGGGTATGCACCATCGAAGTTATCTCAGCATCCCTGCATCTGACGAGGCTGGGACCAATTTTCCCTTTTAGGGGACTCTAAACCCTACAAGAAGCACCCCTTGGGGTGCATGGGATGATATTTGGTCACCGTCAACTAACGCGTGAAAGTATGCCAATTTTTTGCGACTGTTCGTACCTTTAACGCGCTGCCATATAGCTTGTAAGGGGGAGCTAATCTCGAAGATATCTCCGGACCCAAAAATGGTATGAGGTCCGTTAAGGTCTTGAAATTTAGGGCTCTCGATGCCCTACATGAAGCACCCTTCGGGGTGCCTGGAATTATATTCGACCACCGGTTCCATTCGCCTATAAGGCTAATCTATACTCTAAAATGCAGCGAAAAATGCCTAAAACTGGGTTATGCACCATCGAAGTTATCTCAGCATCCCTGCATCTGACGAGGCTGGGACCAATTTTCCCTTTTAGGGGACTCTAAACCCTACAAGAAGCACCCCTTGGGGTGCCTGGGATGATATTTGGTCACCGTCAACTAACGTGTCAAAGTATGCCAATTTTTTGCGACTGTTCGTACCTTTAACGCGCTCCCATATAGCTTGTAAGGGGGAGCTAATCTCGAAGATATCTCCGGACCCAAAAATGGTATGAGGTCCGTTAAGGTCTTGAAATTTAGGGCTCTCGATGCCCTACATGAAGCACCCTTCGGGGTGCCTGGAATTATATTCGACTACCGGTTCCATTCGCCTATAAGGCTAATCTATACTCTAAAATGCCGCGAAAAATGCCTAAAACTGGGGTATGCACCATCGAAGTTATCTCAGCATCCCTGCATCTGACGTGGCTGGGAGCAATTTTCCCTTTTAGGGGGCTCTAAACCCAACAAGAAGCACCCCTTGGGGTGCCTGGTATGATATCTGGTCACCGTCAACAAACGCGTCAAAGTATGCCAATTTTTTGCGACTGTTCGTACCTTAAACGCGCTCCCATATAGCTTGTAAGGGGGAGCTAATCTCGAAGATATCTCCGGACCCAAAAATGGTATGAGGTCCGTTAAGGTCTTGAAATTTAGGGCTCTCAATGCCCTACATGAAGCACACTTCGGGGTGCCTGGAATTATATTCGACCACCTGTTCCATTCGCCTATAAGGCTAATCTATACTCTAAAATGCAGCGAAAAATGCCTAAAACTGGGGTATGCAACATCGAAGTTATCTCAGCATCCCTGCATCTGGCGAGGCTGTGACTAATTTTACCTTTTATGGGACTCTTAACCCTACAAGAAACATCCCTTGGGGTGCCTGGGATTATATCTGGTCACCGTCAACTAACGCGTCAAAGTATGCCAATTTTTTGCGACTGTTCGTACCTTTAACGCGCCCCCATATAGCTTGTAAGGGGGAGCTAATCTCGAAGATATCTCCGGACCCAAAAATGGTATGAGGTCCGTTAAGGTCTTGAAATTTAGGGCTCTCGATGCCTTAAATGAAGCACCCTTCGGGGTGCCTGGAATTATATTCGACCACCGGTTCCATTCGCCTATAAGGCTAATCTATACTCTAAAATGCAGCGAAAAATGCCTAAAACTGGGGTATGCACCATCGAAGTTATCTCAGCATCCCTGCATCTGACGAGGCTGGGACCAATTTTCCCTTTTAGGGGACTCTAAACCCTACAAGAAGCTACTCTCGCAGTATCCCATTCCGTAGTTTATGTCGAAGACATTTTATTCCGGGTAATCAATAACCGCGCTTGCAGGGTGGCAGAACTGGTTTTGTAGTGTTATGTTACCGTTTTATCGGGGGTATTTCTCGCGAATTTTATGAAAGTAAGTACAGTGTCATTCAAGAATCACATATGTATAAATCGTTGTTTTGAAAATGCTGTATTAATAAATTAATAAATCCCCAGTCTGTTTATAGATCCCCAGTCTGTATAAGGAATGACGACACCATTACTTCATATGTACTTCCGTTGTGTGGAAAATTCTCAATAATAAAAAAATGTTCTTATGATTGATAGACATGTTTTCACATGCTCAATACACTGTAAATCAAAAATATCATTATTCCTCAAACTTTTAAACCTTAAGTATCTATTCTTGCTTGATTTATCATTGAGAGTAGAGATTAAAGCATAAACCGCTGCCCTATAGTTGAAAGGTCATTTTGGAAGAACTGTCATGGCGGACGATGCAATTTTTAGAATTTGTTTTTCAAGTGGAGTGATTTTTCTTAGGAATAACTTGACCCCCCTTTTTTATTAGCTTAAAAGGTAATTTAAAGCTTGTACTTTAGGAATATATGTGGTTATCATAGCCTGCATTCGCTCGAAATGCCATTAAATGTTGTCTAAAAATTACAATTTTGCATTGAATTATATAGGGAATAACAATGGTGGTGTGTAACCTAAAATACTAAAACATATTTTCTGTAACGAGCTTTACCAACGCCATAAACTGTTGTCTGTTACCACGGATTTTTAAGTAGTTGTCTGCGACCTTGCGACATATATATTCCAAAGACAACAATAACAAGACAAAGACCAACAAAAGACGAAGAACAAATTTTGTCGCGTGCAGCCCTTACTTGTCTATCGCATTGGTGGATGTACGTGATTTAAATGGCATCAACGAAACATTCTGTTCAAAGGTCATGTTTTGCCAACCTTGCCTATTAAAGCACCACTAGCACAGGTAACTAAAGATCGGATAAACAATTATTCGGATATTATAATTTTGTTATGCACCAGTCAATTGTAACCATGGCCCCCAGGTCCGGTGAATAGCGGGGACTTTGACTTTCAGTCCAGCAAACCAGGGGTAATTATTATTATTTTTTTTTTTAACTCCCGCACTGAATTGATGGTAAAATCTCCGCCAAATGCCCCCGCACCCCAGGGACCTAGGATAAAGGTCCCTGCTATGTTTTGCATGATAAAAAAATCACCACATTCACCCGGCACTACAAGGACACCTGAAAGGTTAAAACAGGGCCCTTTTCCCAGGCTATCTCCAGTATACCCCCGGAATAGTCTAAAATAATATACATGTTATACGGGATTCTTCCAATCCCTAACGTCTAAACGGGTTTGTGCAAAAACCGGGGGTGTTTGAAAAATATAAAAATTGTATAAAGATAAGAATTTTATGGTTGAAAAGCTACACATACCAGTACACATTCATTGCGGGTCTATGTGTATGTAAAGCTACACATACCAGTTCACGTACATTGCGGGTCTATATTTATGTAAAGCTACACATACCAGTACACGTACATTGCGGGTCTATATGTATGTAAAGTACACATACCAGTACACGTACATTGCGGGTCTATATGGTATGTAAAGCTTCACATACCAGAACACGTACATTGCGGGTCTATATGTATGTAAAGCTACACATACCAGAACACGTACATTCCGACACTATATGTATGTAAAGCTACACATACCAGAACACATACATTGCTGGTCTATATGGTATGTAAAGCTACACGTACCAGTGCAAGTACATTGCTGGTCTGTATGGTATGTAAAGCTACACGTACCAGTACACGTACATTGCTGGTCTATATGTATGTAAAGCTACACATACCAGTACACGTACATTGCGGGTCTATATGGTATGTAAAGTTACACGTACCAGTACACGTACATTGTGGGTCTATATGGTATTTAAAGCTACACGTACCAGTACACGTACATTGCGGGTCTATATGGTATGTAAATCTACACATACCAGTACACGTATATTGCGGGTCTATGTGTATGTAAAGCTACACATACCAGTACACGTACATTGCGGGTCTATATGGTATGTAAAGCTACACATACCAGTTCACGTACATTGCGGGTCTATATGGTATGTAAAGCTACACATACCAGTTCACGTACATTGCGGTTCTATATGTATGTAAAGCTACACATACCAGTACACGTACATTGCGGGTCTATATGGTATGTAAAGCTACACATACCAGTACACGTACATTGCGGGTCTATATGATATGTAAAGCTGCACATACCAGTTCACGTATATTGCGGGTTTATATGTATGTACAGCTACACATACCAGTACACGTGCATTGCGGGTTTATGTGTATGTAAAGCTACACATACCAGTACACGTGCATTGCGGGTCAATGTGTATGTAAAGCTACACATACCAGTACACGTACATTGCGGGTCTATGTGTATGTAAAGCTACACATACCAGTACACGTACATTGCAGGTCTATGTGTATGTAAAGCTACACATACCAGTACACGTTCATTGCGGGTCTATGTGTATGTAAAGCTGCACATACCAGTACACGTACTTGTGGGTATATATGTATGTAAAGTACACATACCAGTACACGTACATTGCTGGTCTATATGTATTTAAAGCTACACGTACCAGTACACGTATATTGCGGGTCTATATTGTAATGTTGTGAGCATAGAAGCTCCGCCTCTATATGCAAATTAGTAACCGCCCTGCTAAGGCACCAAGGTGAAAACCATAGAAGTATCAGAGAGGCAGTATGATTCAGACTATTGATGTACTCACATGTTATACACTTGTAGAATAAATGTAGTAAATATTTAAGTGTCTCTATTACATACCTACATTAAAACACAACATATATGTATGTAAAGCTACACATACCAGTACACGTACATTGCGGGTCTATATGGTATGTAAAGCTACACATACCAGTACACATACATTTCGGGTCTATGTGTATGTAAAGCTACACATACCAGTACACGTACATTGCTGGTCTATGTGTATGTAAAGCTACACATACCAGTACAAGTACATTGCGGGTCTATATGTATGTAAAGCTACACATACCAGAACACGTACATTCCGAGTTTATATGGTATGTAAAGCTACACGTACCAGTACACGTACATTCCGAGTCTATATGGTATGTAAAGCTACACGTACCAGTACACGTACATTGCGGGTACATATGGTATGTAAAGCTACACGTACCAGTACACGTACATTCCGAGTTTATATGGTATGTAAAGCTACACATACCAGTACACGTACATTGCGGGTATATATGGTATGTAAAGCTTCACGTACCAGTACACGTACATTCCGAGTCTATATGGTATGTAAAGCTACACATACCAGTACACGTACATTGCGGGTCTATATGGTATGTAAAGCTACACGTACCAGTACACCTACATTTCGGGTCTATGTGTATGTAAAGCTACACATACCAGTACACGTACATAGCGGGTCTGTATGTATGTAAAGCTACACATACCAGTACACGTACATTGCGGGTCTATATGGTATGTAAAGCTACACTTACCAGTACACGTACATTTCGGGTCTATATTGTATGTTAAGCTACACGTACCAGCTTACGTACATTGCGGGTCTATATGGTATTTAAAGCTACACGTACCAGTACACGTACATTGCGGGTCTATATGTATGTAAAGCTACACATAAAAGTACACGTGCATAGCTGGTCTGTATGTATGTAAAGCTACACATACCAGTACACGTACATTGCGGGTCTATATGGTATGTAAAGCTACACATACCAGTACACGTACATTGCGGGTCTATATGGTATGTAAAGCTAAACGTACCAGTACACGTACATTTCGGGTCTATATTGTATGTAAAGCTAAACGTACAAATACACGTACATTGCGGGTCTATATGGTATGTAAAGCTACACATACCAGTACACGTACATTGCGGGTCTATATGGTATGTAAAGCTAAACGTACCAGTACACGTACATTTCGGGTCTATATTGTATGTAAAGCTAAACGTACAAATACACGTACATTGCGGGTCTATATGGTATGTAAAGCTACACATACCAGTTCACGTACATTGCGGTTGTATATGTATGTAAAGCTACACATACCAGTACACGTACATTGCTGGTCTATGTGTATGTAAAGCTACACATACCAATACACGTACATTGCAGGTCTAAATGTATGTAAAGCTACACATACCAGAACACGTACATTCCGAGTCTATATAGTATGTAAAGCTACACGTACCAGTACACGTACATTCCGAGTCTATATGGTATGTTAAGCTACACGTGCCAGTACACGTACATTGCGGGTATATATGGTATGTAAAGCTACACGTACCAGTACAAGTACATTCCGAGTCTATATGATATGTAAAGCTACACATACCAGTACACGTACATTGCGGGTCTATAAAGCATGTAAAGCTACACGTACCAGTACACGAACATTTCGGGTCTATGTGTATGTAAAGCTACACATACCAGTACACGTACATAGCGGGTCTGTATGTATGTAAAGCTACACATACCAGTACACGTACATTGCGGGTCTATATGGTATGTAAAGCTACACTTACCAGTACACGTACATTTCGGGTCTATATTGTATGTTAAGCTACACGTACCAGTTTACGTACATTGCGGGTTTTTATGGTATTTAAAGCTACACATACCAGTACACGTACATTGCGGGTCTATATGTATGTAAAGTACACATACCAGTACACGTACATAGCGGTTCTGTATCTATGTAAAGCTACACATACCAGAACACGTACATTGCGGGTCTATATGGTATGTAAAGCTACACATACCAGTACACGTACATTGCTGGTCTATATGGTATGTAAAGCTAAACGTACAAATACACGTACATTGCGGGTCTATATGGTATGTAAAGCTACACGTACCAGTACACTTACATTGTGGGTCTATATGGGATGTAAAGCTACACATACTAGTACACGTACATTGTGGGTCTATATGGTATGTAAAGCTACACGTACCAGTTTACGTACATTGCGGGTCTATATGGTATTGAAAGCTACACGTACCAGTACACATACATTGCGGTTCTATATGTATGTAAAGCTACACATACCAGTATGTATGTAAAGCTACACGTGCCAGTACACGTACATTGCTGGTCTATATGGTATGTAAAGCTACACATACCAGTACACGTACATTGCGGTCTATTTGGTATGTAAAGCTACACGTACCAGTTTACGTACATTGCGGGTCTTTATGGTATTCAAAGCTACACGTACCAGTACACGTACATTGCGGGTCTATATGTATGTAAAGCTACACATACCAGTATATATGTAAAGCTACACGTACCAGTACACGTACATTGCTGGTCTATATGTATGTAAAGCTACACGTACAAGTACACGTACATTGCTGGTCTGTATGTATGTAAAGCTACACATACCAGTACACGTATATTGCCTGTCTATATGTATGTAAAGTACACATTCCAGTACACGTACATTGCCGGTCTATATGTATTTAAAGCTACACGTACCAGTACACGTGCATTGCGGGTCTATATGGTATGTAAAGCTACACATACCAGTACACGTACATTTCGGGTCTATATTGTATGTAAAGCTACACGTACAAATACACGTACATTGCGGGTCTATATGGTATGTAAAGCTACACGTACCAGTACACGTACATTGCGGGTCTATATGGTATGTAAATCTACACGTACCAGTACACGTACATTGCGGGTCTATATGGTATGTAAAGCTACACTTACCAGTACACGTACATTTCAGGTCTATATGGTATGTAAAGCTATAATTACCAGAACACGTACATTGCTAGTCTATATGTATGTAAAGCTACACATACCAGAACACATACATTGCTGGTCTATATGTATGTAAAGCTACACGTACCAGTACACGTACATTGCGGGTCTATATGGTATGTAAAGCTACACATACAAGTACACGTACATTGCGGGTCTATATGGTATTTAAAGCTACACGTACCAGAACACGTACATTGCTCGTCTATATGGTATGTAAAGCTACACATACAAGTACACGTACATTGCGGGTCTATATGTATTTAAAGCTACACGTACCAGTACACGTACATTGCGGGTCTATATGTATTTAAAGCTACACGTACCAGTACACGTACATTGTGGGTATATATGGTATTTAAAGCTACACGTACCAGTAAACGTACATTACGGGTCTATATGGTATGTAAAGCTACACGTACAAATACACGTACATTGCGAGTGTATATGGGATGTAAACTACACGTACACGGTGGATTTCACAACCTTTCTATTATCTGATGGAAGTGAAGGGTGCTATAACAAACACATATTTACGGTGGAATTTCCCAGCATTGGAACGAATTATGTCAGTATTTAAATGTTTTATTAGTATAATTAATTGTTAATAAAGACTGGAGTCAATTATGTCATTTTAATAAGATTGCAGTCACAAATTGGAGATACTCTCACTAAAAGTGCACGATTGCATAAATACTGTATCATGAAAGTGTATGATAACTGGAGGGCAAGATTTCGCTCTACAATATAGCTGTTGGCATACATATCTGAACCTTGGGGCGTTTTTGTTGTTAATAAACTGGTTTCGGTTTTATATCGGTTTCACGAACTGTGCATGTGTTGTTACAGTTACAAATAAAACCAAAACCAGTTTTATCGTGTTTTTGTAACGAAAACCAAAACCGGTTTTTGAAACTATCGAAACCTCTACCGGAGGCGGTTTCATCGGTTCGTTCCATCAAATAACTAGTTTACTTTGAAAACAAAATGGCGGAAAGTGATCAACCACGTTTGTTAAAACTCAATCATTTTGATAACAATGCCTTACAATTGGCAAATGAGCCAAATGAAACAGGTAATATTAATAATCAGAAATAATGGCTACATGCAGTAGCTCCGCCATGTTGTTTATACTGTACACAAAACCATGCATTTGTTTCTTCAAGCAAAACTATCGAAACCGGTTTCGAAACTGCTGAAACCATTGAAACCAAAACTGAAACTGGTTTGATATTAACAAAAGCTCTTTGTTTTCGTAAACTACATTTACACGCTGTTACCAAATATCGGACAATATTGTTGAGATAAACAAATAAATGTATGTCCCATCCCGTCCTAAATTCTAAGTGTCGCAATGCCTCCGATCTCGCCACTGTGATAGAGATGTTTTTATACCTCCTGTTAAATATGTAAAACATCCAGATGAAACACTGAAATTCATTTTAAAGACATAATACATGTATTTGCATTGCAAGACCGATTATTCCACATATAGCTCGGATTATTAATCGTATATTACTATGAGTTTTATATGATTTAACATGTACATGCTCAACATTTCTGTTCAATAATTTCCAAGATTGGTAATGTTGCCGGTATAGAAAATATATTTGAAGACATTAGAGTATGAATCACAATCATTTGAAACATTATAGCATAGTATAAGAGAAATATGATTTAACTCTGGTTGCTCAGTTGGTTTTCTGCTGCATTATGTCAATTGATTAATAAATTATTTAATAACATTGTGTTATATGTAAGTTTGATGAACTTTCTCTATTCCATCATTATTTTATACAAACAAAATCGGATGATGTTTGGTAGCGGTAGATATCGTATAATGAAATTATACCTAAATACGCCTAATTATCAGTGTTTAAAATCATTCTGCGCTTAAAGTTTGTCGTTTGCATCTTACTGTTTCTTACCAATGCTGGATCTCATTGACCGAGTCATGTTTATCTAGTTATACCGTTTAACTTACTCAATATTTAACCAGCACAAGTAAAGATGCCTCGTATGTTATGTATGTGTTGCTCTCGACAAGCGCCTCGCTCACGTAGCGTGCATGAACTTCTACAATTAAACCAGTATACATTTCACACACATTCTGTGTACCGCCAGTGCAATCGTAACAACTCGGCCATCCCCGGCAAGCTTTGAGATAGACCTCGTAAATAGTAGTAAGGATATACGAAAGTGCGATGCGGCCGCCGACGATTAACACCGTTTTCAATCCGCGTAATGAAGGCCCATTGTAACAACAAAGAAATGGATGTGTTAAATGAAATGTGCTTGTTTAAGAGAAAATATTTATTGTAACATCAAAGAATGTTTACTTTTGAATATTTAGATGTTTTCTTATACCTAAAGCACTCTAGAAAAATCGTGAACACACAGAAAATGTACTTGACAGTAATCGAAATGATCATACGGTTCATGGCATTTATGAATCATTACATCGGATTAAATGCATGCATGGACTAAATGTCAGCATTTTCTCAACAGTCGTACGATTACCCTATGATATGTAAGTTTTAAGTCATAGATTGCTTGTGTTATTGTTCAGCTTTCCTTGCCATTAAAAACATTACTATTCTGTAAAATCATCGATTGCATTGTGCAGAGTTTTGTTGGTTGTGGTAGGGTGGGTGTGAGCTTGGCACCCAGTCAGCTTTATCAGTTGATAGCCATGCATGCCTTTCTTCAGCATTATTGGGTTTGGGCTGCAAAATGAATGTTATTTGTGTAAACAGTTTTGTGGGGTTGGGATGGGGCGGTGACTAGCCACCCAGTTAGTTCAATTGGTAGAGTACCGGTAACATACAACGTTCATGGGATTGCGGCCAAAACGTTGAGTTAGCTAAGTTGGCAGAACTTGTCTTCAAATAGTATTGTTTTTTATCGTATTATAGATAAAAAAATCAGTTTCATTACAAATACGTTTCACCGAGCGAATTGATATCTCCCATGTGCTTACAACAAAGCCCTAATGGCTTTCAATGAATTTTAAATACTAGTATCCATATTATATCCATATTTTGATACGATAATTATATGGGGGGGGGGGGTATTTTCAGACCCTCCGTTTCACACCATTGACGAATACTCCGCAGATGAAATTCGCAAATGAACCTCAATTCATTGCATATTTTATTGCTGCTAAGGTACTTTATGAACAACATATTATGGTTTTGCAGGAACCTTTTTGAAATAGTACATATTATGTGAATTTATACGAATATTATTTATAAGTCAAAAAGACGCAGGTAGCAATGCACTAGTTGTAGAATTCATGAAGTACACATTTTAGCGTCTCGGATTTAGCATCGTTCATTAAGTGTGAATTTGTTATAAACTGTATGTTTGTGACTTATTCTGTACACCATAGAACATATTACATTGCAGTACACACTTCCTCACTTACGGAATACAAGGGGGGCCATCGTCAATATTGCAAGCACAGCTAGCACGCACGGCCAACGTCAAGCCATGGCTTACTGAGCATCAAAGGTTTGTTACTTCCCTTTAATGATTTGTAATACTGACGGAAGGGGGGGGGGGGGAGAAAACTATTCCTCTTAATATGTAATTCTGTTAAAATGTTAGTACATATTGAGTTTGCATTATATGTTTGCTATAGAATGCCCTCATACAAAATCCAAGCCATTGAATATTTCTAAAGTTTCCATTTTTTCTTTTTATATACAGACTGCTATATCTGGGTTTACTCGCGCCCTGGCATTGAAGGAAGCATTAAATGCTGTGAGAGTGAATGGGTAAGTGTGACCATCATTGGGTCGGGCGGAATCCATGTTTTGCGGTTCGCCCAGTAAGATTTTCATGTCAGTTCGTATATTACAGAAACATATTTGTAGGATTTCGTCGCCGGTGTACACTGATTGCTTGGTTGAGGTTTACCAACAAGCGACAGTTTTCACGGCAATTATTTGGTCGATGCCGCCATTTTGTATTTATTTGATTGTTTTGGTTTGCATGTGTCTGGTAAAAGCAATGTCATGTGACCGTCTACACCAGCGTACACCAATAAGAGCGAAGCGCCTTTTTTAATGTTTACACAGGGAATTGTTTTGGTTTAATATATATCTTAGATGTTTGATAACAATCCTATCTAATTTGATACCTGCACTATATTAACATTGAGTGGACAGAAATAAAAGTACAACATTAAAGCAATTGTGCACTAGATGATCAATTTGCAAGAAAAAAAGAAAATTGTCGAAAACTGACATAAACTTGGTATCAATGTGTACAATGCATTGAAACTTACTAACTGAAGTGCCACATAGTTTACAATTTATTTAAGTTTAGCAGTTATTCAGTATTTTATCCATTAAAAAAAGATTACTGGGTATGTCTACCTAATAGATTTCATTCCTTATGCATGATTGGCTAGTCGATGCTATCACGTGATATTATCAAGTTAGGTATATAGCTTAAATATACCACTCGATTGGAGTAGCACAGTGGATACAACACTGGACCGCAATTTTGGCGATACGGGTTCGAATCCGGTCTCCGACACATTTTTTTTTTCATTTTGGTACTTTTTTACAAATATGATATCAAAGCGTAACACATTCTATTAAAGAATTGTCCTGAGATTTGTTACAGAAAAATAACTTTTTTGGTGCCAATATAGTGTACAGTCCCTTTAAAGCTTTGCCTGGTTTACTCGATTAGAAGAGATTTAAATTTATGTTAAATCGATACAAAGAGTGTGTTTTTATTTTGGTAAATGAGTAGTCAGTCGTTATTTATTGGAACGCACAAAGTGTCTTATTTATAACTATAAGCTGGATAAAGTGTGTTAATACGTGTGTATCAAATTAAAGCCTAACAAGATGCACCACATTTACATTTATACTTGCATAAATAATAACACTACACTAAAATGGACAGAGAGACTTTAAAAACTCAAAACATGTGTTTCCGTAATTGCTCATTTTAGTCCATAAAACCTATTTTAACAAGGAATTAACTGGACTGAATACATTTCGTCGTTCAAAAATAATCTTAGTACGACATACATGTATTTTTAAAATATCTCAGTCTATATCACGACATTATATATTAACAACACTAAAAACCAAACTGAGAAATGCAGTTTGATAATGGAATTGCTTTTCCTTCTGAAATTGTTTAACACACATGCTTATATTCATTTTAATGCAGATAGCTTCCTACATTTAAGGCCCTATGTAATTCAGTCAGATTTCCACACTTGCATATACAATCAGACTTGTTTTAATTTTCACACTTGTCTACATTTTTTCAGGTGTTTCGCCGTCTCGGCGAGCCGGAAGAGATAGGACACATGTGCTTGTTCCTTGCCACTGACGCCACGTTTGTAATAGGTACGTTAACTACTAAATGAGGTCATTGATGAACATGGTTACAATAACGTATAGGCTCGAAGACTGGCAAATACAGTCCCTTAAATAACATTTCAAATAAGTATAGCATTAATTATGTCATGATATTCTAAAAAGGGTAAATATTACAATTTTAGTCATTACCATAATAGGTAAATGTGTAAATGTACTCAATAACAACACAGACCAACCCTTTATCGTTTTAGAATTTACAGTATTGAATTCATTAAAATTATCTAAATTGTGGCAAATATGCAGACTAACAATTTCAAAGCACGGCCTAAAACCTATTACTTCGCAGGGCAAGAAATCAAGTGCACTGGTGGGATGTGCCTTGGAACACCTTACCAGTATAGGAGTTGTGGGTACATAAACCTTGGTGCCGCTTTACAGTACAGGACATGAGGATGTGATGGCGAAGGAACACTTAAAGCATCGCAAGCCAATCGCTGTTGAATAACAGATTAACTGTTTACCGATGTTTGATTTGTATTGATTAACGCGAAGCGGTTTTTTTTGCGCAACAAGGCATAATTTCTGCCCGGCATGTCTTCTTTTCACGAGATGTTATGTAATGTCTGACGGAATAAATACTGTACTATTAGTTCCGGAATGTACATGTTATACTATCCAATGTATATTTAAAACAAGAATAAACAATGATACATCACATATAGTTTATTGTTATATAACGCCTCAGATAATGAAACAATAGTTTTGACATACGTATTATATTATTAATTCCTGTATATGTAATAATATGGGCTAAAATGGAACCAATGACACTTTTTACCAGTCATATTCTGTTTTACCCATGTCTAGACCAATACCAACTTTATTTTAAATTATTAGATGTTATATGAATTTACCAAATTATAAACTTTTATTCATTTCATTTTTTTTTATTAAATAAAACAAGGATTGAGTAACAAAGATCACGTATGATACATACATGAAAGAGTCACCTCTTTAAAAACGTTGGTTTCTGTGCCATAGTTAGCGGTATTCAGGATGCCGATGTTAGGTACGCCGGATTCCACTGATAAATAAACCTGGATTTGGATTCCATCAGAAAACATGCAAACATAGATAAAAGCAATAATAATGTCTTTATCTACAAATAAATCGACAAAATGATGTAATTTTCGGGAACACATACGAACCACAGTAGCATATTAAAAATATATTGTTAGCTCATTTTTAGGTACCTGGATTGTTTGACCCCTCTGTCTTGGATTCTGTCAACGATATTTAATATTCAAATTGATATAGGAAAGGCGAATATTACTCAAAATAATATTTCAGGATTAAAATATTTTTCGGGCGGCATTTATGCGATCTTGAATGCCGCGCTCAAAATGGACAATTCCCATGAAGCGTCATACCACAATTACGCTGTATTCTTCAAACAATCAGCTTACAACTGTTTGGGTGCTGCGTTGGAGCAGATGTATCGTTTCATTTGATTTTCTATGCTTCAAGAAGCCACCAATCATACTATTCGCACAGTTGAAGGCTTTATCACGGACCAAGTCAATGTCCCTTTTCAAATCCTTTAGATTTCATTTCAAGGCACTGCAAGAATGTTGGTGAGTGTATTCCTGTGATATTGAGAGTGTTAGTATGTACTTGATGAATTACACAGATTGACAGTGATGACATTTTTCGAACAAGTATGTAAAGGTAAACGTAGGAACTGTAAGCGGCATATAACTGATATATTTTTCTATATTAGTTCCACTATGGTGCAGGTATAATTGTATATAGCCTTGTTTGGTATGTTGGCCCGAGCAATTCTGAGAAATTAAGGTGAGACAGAGGTACTTTTTAAACATCACACTAAAAAGCCCATGATATAAGTGTTTATACTCGCTTCGCTCACCCGTCATGAACATAGTAACTATAAACATCGTATTTACAGGTATCATTAGGTAATAAATATCAATTCTTGCTTGCACTGGATTTTATTTCAACCTGGCCATTATTTGTCTTGGCTTATGCTTCCGCCAATGGGACCGCCAACCATATTCACATTTAATAATTATTTAAGTCGAAATAAAGCTGTGTTTCGGATTCGAATCGAAATGTTCACGGTTTTTCGAAATCCAGAAGGGGAAGGGATGACAGCCGCATACATATTGACTTGATATTCTCTATAAAAAAAATCAATTACCTTGAATAGCGTGCGCTTCATCTTGTTTGCCATGTATGCCACACATTTCCCACATGAGTATTAATGAAATATGCAGAAATCGTCCAAGACCTTGCTTATAAATATGGCTCGGCAACACTATAACATTCAATTTCGTCTTTTACGAGAGCATCAGATTTTTCCTGATGTATAAAACACATACACACATGCACACTTTCGTTCGGGTCTGATTCCCTCATCGGGCAAAACAAACAAGGTTACATTCAATGTCATAAGGACTACAATTAATTGATTTCGGGTTTTGGTCAGGGCGTTGAACTCGGTTTTATTGGTCCATGTAGAGCTAATACTTGCACTAACACGATTTCTTGTTTTGAACAACGAAATGTAGTTCGAAATCACATTCACACTGTGCTCCAAGCATATCGCATCAAAGGTCCATTCAACTTTAAACCGTTTCCTACCATTCCGCTCAGCTCCTATTGGTCTAGTTACCCCCAAAATGGTCAAGGTCAATATCGTATGATTCAAAAAACGTTTTCCCAAGGGTGAATAAGTCAATGACTTTATTGATCCCTCTTTTGCAACAGTCAAATACGATTTATTTGATGATGCAGTGGAACAGATAGGTTTACTGGGCAATTGCTGTTTTATGGCGAAAGTTGATATAGCTAATGAATTTCGTATTATTACCCATTTTCCAAAATGATCAGGTTACCGATGCAACAGATTCATTAGTTTTGGAGCTTAATATAAGGCACATTGGTGCAACGGTGCTTGGTTCTCTAGTAAAATCATCACGTCAAGAACTGTTTATTATAGTTCTTTCACTTAAACTGTGGAGTTCATTGCTGGCCAATAAATGCATGATTCAGCATTAAGACAATCAAGCAGTACTTTATATTATCAATAAACAACCCAGTAAAGATGAACATGCCATGGTATTGATCAGACGTCTATTATAATCATGTAAGAAGTGAACATTCTTGTCATTCATGTCTCAGAAATCCAAAATTATAACAAGATTTATTTTAAAGGTTGCAGATCAAGTGCGTCCAGTCATTGGCCATCATAAAGGACAGTAATTAATTCCGGGCCACCTTTTTTAACCGCGCCCTATCAATCGCTTCGTGGTTGCCTCTATTGCCACATCAACCACTTGCAGCTAAAGAAATGCCTTTAATAATTATGTACAAATGTGTCTGTCTGGTCGAGCCAGCCCATTACGCGAGACCGTTTAGGGGTCATAGAATTGCACTTTGTACGTGCTTTAGGAATGCCCTTTAGAATTATATGCATATGTGTTTGTCTGGTCTAGCCAGCATATTGCGCGAAACTAATTATAAGTACAAGTTATCAACATACTTATTGAGTAATGTTTAGTTCAGGCTATCAATAACTAGTATTTACCACCCTAGTCAACAACAGTATATGGGTGTGTCTGATAGAGCAAACAAATTGCATGTCTAAACAATTTATTTTCGTATTCTGAAAATTTTGTTGCATTTAATATTACATTTTGTTTTAATATAACAGTCTGGGCGATAGTCTAGTTTCTTAAAACACTTTGACAAACCTTTTCACTATACGGCCATTTGACGGAGCACTGTAAAAACGTTATTTTGGAAACAGGTTTGTCGAAGTGTTTGAAATGCGAGGCTCTTTAAGCTTTTTATACTTCCCTTTGTTTCATTTAAAATGGAGTTGTAAAAGAAAAGTTATCTTTGATTCAAGTCTTCATTTTAAGCAAAATGTTGCCTTCCGACGTATCACATATGACGTAATTTATCACGCGGTACACATGCACTGTTATTGCCAATCAATCATGGAATGAACATTTGAACGAACTGCAAACGCAAATGATACAATGGTATTAATGATCATGAATAAGCGGTTGCAAGAGCTAACGCGAACAAAATTTAACGACTCTTAAAATCTATTTGTATTTAAGTAAGAAATGAAAATAGAAGATTCTGTTTTTTGATGAATGCAATCTTTGTTTATTGATAGTTCTGCCCATATGATGTATTAATGCGTCTGATATTGTCATCATGAATACACATGTATTGAATGGCACAAGATAAAAGATGCAAGATAAAGAATCGTTATTTTAAGTCGGGTACATAGAACCGAAATAAACCTATCTGATCGATGACATTTTAGTTTTCCGACTCGAATAACAAACATACATAACATGACAATGTATACCAATGAAATGGTGACCTGGAAATAAAGGCAGTGGTGAAATAATGATATCGTGATGATATCGAATTACCATTCTCAAACTTGTTCGAGTTTAGTCCATTCGCCAGTTTGCTTGACCAAGCTGATCTTGTGCATTTCGTTTTCGCTTTATGATTTCTAGTCACCTGTGGTGTATATAATTTTAGGAGCAATTGTTGTTCTAATCAAAAGGTCCCGATGTTGTACATCCTAGATTTATCTAAACTATCCGACCATAGTTCCCTAAGGAGGTTAATTTGCTGCCCAGATATGGAAATGTAAATTTGATAGGCATTTCTTTAATGTATGTACATATGTTATTATTAACGTACATAGTGCAACCAGGTTGTCCATGACTCAAGTAACAACAGAACATAGCATAATAAAAAGATTTAGGATTTTGGTTACATTATTCAGATGCAAAACTAGATCACTGATATCAGAGTAAATCATCTTTGCGCTTAAAATCACGTGACAAGTTCTAGCCATTCAGTACTTATTTTCCCGTTAATGTTCGTACTTTCTAAGCGGAATCACGTTTCGAATGTCCTCCGCGTCTCCTGCTCATCTGATCGCATAAGCCATCGGCTCCTTTATGATACAAAATATATTATTTTGGCGGCTTATAAGCTGTCCATAACAAAATACTACAATATACCTAAGATGCAGCATCTCATACAATGAGGTGATTATTTGGGTAAAGTGTTAGAAACTATAAAAGAGTGAGATTTTCTGGCGATTGCCATATAAAATTACAATACCTGCATCGGGGGCCGCCCATACGGTTAACGTGGGTACCTAGATTCGCTTATTTCGACACTTTCCTGACCACCTAAAGAGCTGGGACCGGTCGCGTTCTTCTTAGAAGGCGAATGTCACGGAGACTACGTTCTTACCTCAGGTCGTGATGACGTCACTTTGCGTATCCTTTCGTCACGTGGGTCCGCCCATACGGTTAACGTGGGAACCTAGATTTGCTTATTTCGGCATTTTCTCGACCATCTAGAGGGCTGGGACCGGTCGCGTTTTTCTAAGAAGGCGTTTGTCATGGGGACTACGTTCTTACTTCAGGTCGTGATGGCACCACATGGTGCCACTTGGCGTCGCCCATAAGGTAAACGTGGACACCTAGATTCGATTTTTTCGACACTTTCCCGACCGCCTAGAGGGCTGGGACCGGTCGCATATTTCTTAGAAGGCGAATGGTCATGGGGCCTACGTTCTTACTTCAGGTCGTGATGACGCCACTTGGCGTCACCTGGGGCCACCTATACGATTAACGTGGGAACCAAGATTCGCTTATTTAGGCACTTTCCCGACCACTTAGAGGGCTGGGACCGGTCGCGTTTTTCTAATAAGGCGAATGTCTTGGTGACTACACGTTCTTACACGTTTTTGTATTTAACATGACAACTTATGCATTATTGTGCATTTGTACCCAGTCGGCTGTCAACCACTTACGCATATGTGGACTATGAAATTTCAATCAAATATGCCCTACAATAATAGATATGGGTCGAGTATCGAAACATGCAAGACAAAAATCCATTAAAAAGCGAATTATTCCATTAATATAACGTAAACGGTTAATTAAGTTACATTTTAAAAAGTTGAAATATCATATTATCATAGTTTTGATCGTATTAAGACGCAATAGAGAAAGCGGAATTTCTTAAATGTCATTGTTGAAAGTTGACTACGACATGTCAAGACATCATTAATATTTTTATTTTTTTTCAATTTTCTGTAGCTGTATATAATCATAAATAACTCCTCGCAAATAACAAAACTAAATAAAGATTAATTCAATAAGCACAGCATTGAAAAATAAATTGATGGAAGAAGTCTTTAAAGGCGGATGCCTTAACCACTATGCCATAGAGACTGAAAAGATTAATGGACGGTTGCGATCCGACACCATGGCTTTGTGAACGATTGTGACTATAAAATCATTTATGCCGCCTTTTAGGTGGGTGAAGAACTATACAATAATATCATTCGTCATGTATATAGCTTGTATCCAATAAAGGATTAAATCTTCTACATAGCACATTTTAACCTTAGACACAAGTTATCTCTTCTCTCCTGAGTTTTAATTAAATCTTTTCAGTGACAACATCGCATAAAATAAAGCCCTTCTTTTTAGCGATCAGCTTTATTAGCGATTACTTTTGGTATAAATTTGTTATAATCTTACGCTCTGGTGGAATTTGTTTGCTTTTTTTCTCAAATGATTTAATGGTAAGACGAACGTTGGTAATGGGGTAAGATACAAAAAGTAAGTAACAGATAAATATATTTATATTTGTCATTTAATAAAGAAAAAAACCACAGAATATTGTAAAAAGTAGCTATAATAGTGTAAAAATAGAATATAAGCGTCAACAGCAATAGCAAGAGCTTACTTCAATATATCTAAAACAGATGCTTACAATGCATACATTCAGACACTGATTTTCTGTATTAGTTTAAGGATAATTGCTCATGTTATTGTAAAATGCACTTTTTTAATGGCAAAATAAAGTGTAGCAAACCATTAGGTGTGTTAAAACTAAGAATCAAAAAGCTTGAAGCCTTCAGCAAATGTTGATATTTGCTCAAATATTGTCTTTGAAGACCACATTTTTCATCAGTGTTAACAACTCTATTAATCACTTAATAACAGCTTTGTTGTTGCGTGATTGATTGAATAAACATTACCACAAGATGTAATGTGTCAATGTACGGAAAGTTTTTAGACTGTGTCTATATTTCAAAATGTTTTAAATATAAATCAACAAACAATAAACAGCTGTGTATATAGACTATTCACGAGTTTCCTTTTGAAAAATAAAATTAAATAATCTTATAATAAGGAAGGAAATGGTTGTCAAGACAACCCATCTGGCGCTTCACGGAGCACTTTGAAATTGACGTTTTCTGAAAATTGTTCACAATTCATATATACTACTCCGTCTGAATAATAGATGCCAAAACAGCACGTCAAAACATAATACGACAGTATGACGTCAGCTGCATCACTGCGCCAATTATTAACACAATCTAACTGTAAACATGGTTGTAACGATCAGCGGAAGTAGAGAGGTATTTCGAAGATGTGGGAAAAAATCAACGTTGACGTCACGCACGGAGCAGCGCGCTATGACCAAACACTGTGTTCGCAGTGGGATAACTCCTACAAATACTTATACGCTTCTAACACAGGATATATAAAAGCCATCATGTTCAAGGGCTTTGGTATTTCGCTGACATGTATGTTTCAGTGACGGGCATGGAAATGTGTGCAATTTAAAGTGGGGCGGCAGACCGTCAGTCGTGAGTGAAAGGGACGCAAATTCAGTGCGGGACATGTTACAAGAAGACCGGCGAAGGACAGTGAGGGAAATTTGCGAATCTGTTCAGATAAAATGGACAGTGGTTCATAATATCATAAAAGAGTGGTACGGACAGATATTCAAGCAATGGGTTGATTGTCACCGTAAGTGTGTACGTGCAGAAGGAGCGCATTTTGAAAAACTGTAAATGATGTGACGCAATGGGACAAGGAAGTGCTCCGTGGCTTGTAAACTGTACTTTTTGTAATGTTTGTTGTATACGTTCACTTCGTAGTACATTGTTGAAACTTTCAGGATTTGTTTATATCAGATACAATTGACAGCTGATTAACTTTTAAATACATCCTATGTGCGGTAAGCTTTTTTATGAATGCAGTCTCAAAACTTTCCGGACAACCCTCGTATTGTAAAGAGAGGTCAAAATAATATAATTGATGTCCCGGTGGCCGTGATGTTTAGGCGTCTGCTTTCTATGCGTGTATTGACTTTACCAGCGTGGATTCGTATTTCACTTAAACCAACATTGTTTGTATCTAAACTGTTGGGGTTTTTTCCTGAAATTTCGTTATCAGAGAAAAAAAATATGATAAAATGCATTTCCGGGAAAACTTATTTTGGTCCAAAAATATGAGCGAGTACCTTTAATAGAACTCACTAACATTGATCTTGTTAGCAAAGGTTATTTGAAATTGAGTTTGTATTCTTACTGATCAACACACACCAAAATGGAACTAAAATGATCATTTGACCATAAGTTAGTTTATAAAAGCATAATATAAGCGTTATAAAAACCTTGCAACCTTGCAACACTTTTCAGCTAACAAAGAGCACTTTCTGTTGTTGTTTTTTAAATACAGTATGGTAACATAATTCTTATTTGAACTTTAAATGTTGGTGTTTTAAAATCGTTACACGCGGTTGGTTAACATGCCACACGTATTTATGTTTTATAATGTCTGACCCAATAAAACGTAAAACTTGTTGTCTTAAACGTAACATTTTTTTTTCAAAACACTTGCAAAAATGCAAAATATTTAAGTTTTTTTTCCAATGCATTATGTAATGTCATTCATAACCTAGCATGTTTCGAAGTATTGTCAATTATTACACTTGAGTATAAGACAGTCATTAATAAATAGCAAATATGAGTGCACTATAACAGACAAGTAAAGTAACATATAAATCCTTTCCCACGATGTAAACACCTGAAAAAAAGAAATAAAAAGTCATGAACATGTAACATCAAAATAAATATATATGTGTGTTTATATTAATACAATACACGTTCCGTAAAAAGGGCGACGTACAAATGTACTTTACTTAGTTGAAATAATGACAAACATTCGATTACAAAACTCCAGCTATGGTATATTCTGTAAACTGTTCACTTATATATTTTTCGGTACAATGCATCTCTGTGTTCTTTTACAGGTTAGCAAGTATCGGCCGATGCATAATAATGTAAATAATATCGCATTCATTTCCAATTATGCACTAAAGTAAAAACGACAATATTCATGTGGAAATTTACGTCTAGAAAATTGTTCCAATTTCTAATTTAATGTAGTATTCGAGGAACTATTGTATTCTCACCGGCGCAGCCTCTGTGTCCGTTATTTCCTGGCCCCTGTGATAAAAATATTACTTTTTAAAGTTGTTTAAAAATAATTCCATCAGAGCAATTCTCGAAATACAGCGATACCTGATTCATCTAAACGTTTATTAATGAGCGACAAGTAATGTAAAATGCAAAGACTTTTAATGTTGTTCTTAACAAATTCTACCCTCGAAAAAGAAACTTAGAAAGTAATTTTCTTTTACATTTAGAATGGTTCTTTTCATGACATAATTTTGGCATGAAAGGAAACGAATATTTTAGTAAATAGATGAGTATGATAATGAAGAAAAGTAAATAGTTTTATATATATTTCCATGCAAAGCTGAAATTCGTGAGAATACATTGTTATACTGGTGAAGTGAGATGAAGTTAATTATTATATGTATTACAGTGTTTAATACAACTGAACACGTTTAAGCAATACATATACATTTTTGTGATTGAATAATTCGAACAAAATGTTTTTATTATATCTCTTTTAACAAGCATTTTAAGATACTCATATTTTTCTAAAATTATAAATAGTAATTGTGTCAGGCTCCATGCAACACAAATTGCTTCTGAATGAAACAGTTGTATCCAACTTTATACAAAATGCCAAGAGAACCGAAAACTACTATACATTAACTGATCAATTACATCAGTGTACTCAATACATAATGATTTGATCATTTTCTTTTGAAATAAAGCGTCGTATTAAAATGTTCATTCTTATTTGAAAAAAAAGAAAAGAATGCTTAAGTAAAAAATCACCTGATAAAGGTTCGTATAACGGTGAAATTATCGTAAGCTACACGATCTTTCAGACTCTGACTTAATTAACCACTGTCATACAGCATTTTCATAAGCTTACCAGTACTATATTTCATCCTGTTAGTTTAGAGGCTATATTTGTTTTACTAGCAGGAAAAACTAAACAAAAGAAATATGGTATATATTTATCTAATGCAATTATTATTGTCAAATTGAATTGAAACCTAGTTTCAACCTAACGCGCTGCATACTGTTACCATGTCATGTGCATACAGCAAAGGCCATTCGTTTGGCAACATGAGTAAATCGTGTCTAGAAACATTCACACTCCAGAATGTTTTGCTTCGCTATGATTTGGCAATGCAATGTCACACGATACATTGTTAAGTAGTGGATACTTCCAATAATATATTAGTGTTTACACTTGTAATACAATTTATCCTGTCACTTGCATACAAATCCATCCCTTGAAAAGGTGTTTTGTAAATATTGATTTATTATCTTAGTTGACCACGAAAACATACATTGTAGTAATTTTTCCACATTTTTTTATAAAACATTTCAATATCAAAACTGTTTTAAGATAGAACCGTTTTGTTTCAATCTGCTCAGTATACATGCATGCTTGTTAAAAAGCTGTGACATCATCAAGATCAGTTGTCGGGTGAACAAAAGGTACTTGTTAATACATTTTACCCATTTAAACGTAATTTTTCGTGTTTTATTCAAAGGAGATACGATAAATGGAATATTAGGTTAGTGCCGTAGATGGAGAAAGTTTATCTGGCTCGGCTTCAGAATTTCGCACTCGACTCACCTGATTAATTCCTCTGCCTTGCTTTATAATCTTTCTTGTGTTCACGGTAATAAGCTAGCATTCTCTACATCCGTACTTGAAAAAACTGCGCTCTTTTTTATTGAATTTCGGAAAATGTTTTCATAATTTCAGGACAACTAAAATATCCCAATACACCAAATACATTCATCACTTTTGTTAACAGCATATATTGTTGTTGTCATTTACACATTGTCTCCCCTGGAGCTATCGAACATCACTAAATCTACTGGACGATTGCTACCAGACTGATACTAGTCTTTCTAAGAATGTGCTCTTAGTCTTAACAGAATAGTCTTAACACAGTAAGTATTCATGACATCATAAATGCGACCTTGTCCTTCACCCATATATACCCTTTTATTGAACGTTGACTTTTGATATAAAATTTGAAACAGCAATCTTAAAACATACCCAATAATACAATTATATATAGAAAAAGGACACATTATTTAACATTGCAAATCAATACCTTTATAAGACTTGCAAAACATGTCAACATACTTGTACACCGAAAATGCAAAGCTTTTTAAAGAAGGGTTTGAAGACAGATATGGTCGCTTGACTATTGTATATCTACTGTTAATATACATGGTTAACATATGGTTAATAAGAGCACACATATTAGCCTATACCCTTTTGCTGCATACGAAGCCTATGTTGTTTGCAGACGCTCATTTTTGGCTTCTATAGATACAAACAACATTAATAAAATAAAAAAGCTAATTCAAACTAAACGAAATGAAAAGCAAATGTGCGGTTCTCTATCCGTCTGTTTTGTTCAAATGTGTATCTGAGATATATGCCCCATGACCATATGGCGTTATGAATAAAAATTGGAATCAGTAGAAACATAGGTTCAGTGAACGTTCATTACTCAATCAAAACATATTCAATATGCATACCTATACCAGGTTTTTAAGTTATTTACTTAAATTGTCCAAATCACGCATCTATACTGGTACCATATTGGAGAGTGTTTTATTTGTTTTCGTCTTTACACTAACACCAATACAGAAACAAGTCACCAGGTATGCGGAGCTTAATAGTACAATACAGATTGTGCGGATAAGTAGCAACGATATTCACTCATTCCGCACGTTATATTTTGAACATTGCCATTAAGAACACGGTACAAAACAGCTACGTCACCCCTAGCTTCTTGATTAAAATAATTGATTTATTTAAATTCGCATTCGTCTATAATTCTAATAACTCGGGTTGTGTCTGAAGCAAATATTCATTATGATCTTACTCTTACAGAGTACACTGAGAAAGCTGCCAATACATTTAATCTATTCTTCATTTCAGCATGAATGTTTAAACAAACACATACCTCAGTCGCATTCTGTATGCAATTAGTAAAAATGTTTAAAGCAACAAAATTAGATTATCAATAAATATATGAAAGCTTATGCCATGCTTTTCCATTGCTAAAATACTTTACATGCAAACAAATGGATCTCAACATTTAAGATACCAACTAAATCAATTACAAAACACAACAACATTAACATTACAAAAGTTAAAAAACCTAGTCCAAATTGTTATAACATTCTAATTGTTAAATCAATCGATTCTTAAACAGAAAGTAACTCACGCTGTTGGTTGTTGTATCTGTATTCGGTGTTGGCGTTGTCAAGCCTGCTTCTGCAAAAATATGACTGATACTAATGAAATTGATCAGTGTCCATTCTATATCTCAATTTTACAGTTAAAATACAGGATTCATGTGCCTCAAGAGAAATGAGAGCACTGACAATCTTGGTCATTGATTATCAAGATTTTTTATGCAAAACCTTTCAATATCAATACTTTCACAGCGTTAATAGTTTTGTGCCCGTATTGGTTAGTAAAGGTACCGTAGACTTAACTCGTCATTGAAATCGGATTAAATAACGTTTCCAAACTCATTGTTCATTTTGGTTGTTTTTGTAAAAGTAACTATCTATTTCACTGTGTTTACTTTACTTATAAATATCACTCCTTTATCATTGTCATACTTCTTATCTAAATTGCAGGACCATGCTTAGTGTAGGGACATGTCATTTATTTACCATTTATAGTATTGTTGTGTACCCTGAAATTGATGTCATGCATACCATTTTCCTATTCTTTTCTATGTTATGATTATATATCAACTGTATATTCATGTATTGTATGTTACAAATATGTAATGCTCTCCATTGTTGGAGGAATAAAAGAATCTATATATATCTAGTATTTTATACCTGCTAAGATCGCTATAGCACAAGCGATTTTCACTGTTTTATAGAGGTATGCTTATACAGTTACTCTCACCGCAAAAACCGCATGACAAGTAGCAATTTTGCTCCATATTTTCATTATTACTCTCGCATTTCCCTGCGGCTGCATCGGTTGCACAGTCTTCGGAATTGTCAGCACACGTGTCTGTAAAGAAATAGTGTTAACGAAATTAACTTTGTTCATGTTTAAACGTTTTAAGGATAACAGGTTTAAGTCTCTTATTTTTTTTTGGCAAATTACATGCTGATCATCGATTGGTAATATAAACATATACATATAACATGTTTGACCTTTTTGTAAAAGACTCAAAACTCTTTAAATTGAGAACCTTCAAGAAAATATACCCAACGAAAAATGCTTCTGGAAAAGTGCTTATTTGGAAACATAAATTTCAAGTATGAACACACTGTCGACACATCTGAGCACCGACATTAGCGGTATTCTATCTTTATTAACCACTAGAAATTGTAGCTCACTACTGCAGTCGAGTCCACCGAATCCAACAGGACAGGTACACCTGCAGCCAGTGGTGTTGAATGTTCCCCCATTCTGACAGGAAGTAACCTTGCAGTCCTGGCAGTCGCGACCAGTATATGGGTACCTGAACACACACACAGAGAGAAAGAGAGAGGCGGATAAGATGAGGGATATAAATACCCCAATAACACTTTCGGCAAAAGGTACATGTACACACAGAATAAGGGAAGTACCGAAAGGGATAAGGACTTAAAGGTGGAGTGTTTCAATAGAACACTCCTACCTGAATAGAACTTCCTGTAAATTAAACTTGAACCTAAATACAGTGACAGAAGGAGTTAATGCAAGGTATTAATTTTTTTCAATAGTACATTAATACCCCAATAAAACTGCCCGCAATAGGAAATTGACGAAAAGGATAAGCTTGAATTATTCGATAGTACATAAGCGCCCCAATAAAACTACCGTCAAAGTAAACGGGAATTTTAACACAGAGAAAGGGAGTTAATGTAAGGGATAAGAAGGAGTTTTTCAACAGTGCGTTAGTACCCCAATACAATTTTCGGCCCCTAATAGGTTAATACAATTATCGAAATGTCTTGAAAACTTGTTTTATGACTAATAATTAACATTAATACATAGACTGATAAGGATGTTAACGTACAAAATACCGGAAAACAAGTTCTTCGTAAAATACACGAAATGAACTAATTGTAGAAGCTCCAAAAAAGATATAACTGTAAAAATATGTTGCACTTCCTAACGTAAATTATATGACACGCAGTACTTCATTTCAAGTTATAAAATGGCATACTCAGCGGCTACAAAATAATCTAAACAATTATACAAACAAAGAACGATGCCGAGTGAAGTAGAATATCTACAGAGATGTTATTCACTAAAACATATGTAATAACATCTCTAACTACCAAACAAAGGCGATAACGTTGATCACGTATGGTTTTACAATAAAGAACTATTATTTAAAAATAAAGAAAAAAACATGCCGTACTCTCGGCTTTTCTTCACCTATTACACGAAGAATAGGTGGCCTAACATCTGCTCTTAAAAAGGAGTACTGAGTACACCTTGCTAAACCTCACCTGCAATTACAGACTGTACCATACGTGTTCCCCTGACAATCGCACTGGCACGCGTCTGTCGCCAGGTTTTGTCCGTTGTTGCAGTACTTATTGCAGGTTGTGTTGCATGATTTACCTAGGATAAAGATAAATGTGTTGTTTCAATATATCCAGACAATAAGGAGTACCATACTTAAGCTGTTTGTTGCTGGCGTCACTATTTTATATCTTTTTAAACATTTCCTATTAACCATTATTATCATAAACCTATCACACCTGTGCATATTTATATGACAAACTACGGAAACAAGCACAATAGTCCCGTTTAATGACACGGGGTCAACGCCAAAGACATAGACACAACAACAAACAATCACAAACCAGTAACTTGGAACAACAGCACACAACTCAATAAACATCTATATTATATAAAAAAAAAACAACTAGAAGAAGATTCAATCCCTGATAAACAACCCTAGTTTTTTGTGAGAACGGTCAGTATTATTTTTAGTTGTTTCTGTAGCTTTTTGCATATATATTGGGGATTTAATAATTTGTGTTCACAACCTCACTCTTGTCCCAACAGTCCCGAATAAGGTAAAAACATAAATGGTCAATTTTATCAAAGTATGAAAACATTCTCCTGGATCTCCTCCTCCTAATCATCAAGATACTCGTGATTATCGACTTATTTTCATCGATTTTTTTTAATTACATGCATTGGGGAGTTGCAAATATCATTTAAAACAAAACGGAAATCAATATCAAATGTCTGCTGTTTAACAAAACTCTAGAGAGACGACAATTTGAGGTCAATCCACTTACCGTAGAAACCGGAAGCGCACTCACAGCCACACAGAGTGTCGTTCCACATGCCCCCATTCTCACAAGTTCCCGTGCACGAGCTCACTTTAACAAGTGCAATAATTGTGTAAAGACAAACAGTATACATTCATTTTTAAAAACGACAAATATCAACAAAATTCGATCCATGTATAGCTAGTTTAAATAACGATCTTACTGGCAACTTCGGCCAGTGCAAGTGATTCGGTACATACAGTGGTATCAAAATAGTACACTTAAATCAAACATTAAGTATGTCGCCTACACAGATGTCGTTATGATTCAATTGTTTCACTAGAAATGGTATGATCCCTCTTTATCGTCTTATTAAAAAGGTTGTATAAATTGCTTTGATTACAATGTTAAAACAATCATTCATTAAATATCAAACTGACTATACAACTTACTATTGTTTGGTGAAGAATATGCGTACTGCACACCGACATTGGAAAATGAGCCCCTGTTGTGTAGCTGTAAAACATGAATTCTTTATTAATAATGGAAATCCTTAGATTAAAACAGATTGTCTATGTCGTCACGCAACCATACATTAATTCCATAATGTTCACTTCGTGCTTTTGTGTGATCATCGAGTATTGTGCTATGCACACAATGATAGGTAAATGGTACAGTTGTTGCCATTCATATGATTTTTTTTCTTAAAGATCTTTAATATGATAGTACATTGAACTAATCGTGTAAAAGTGTTCTACGTGAAATGTTCTTCACTTTTTATCATCGGTACTTTGATTAGCACCATGCTTCCATAGGGTCCGTTACAAGTTGTATACAATCAATTTCAGTCACATATCGCGATGCAACTATAATCACCATTCAAATCTAACCTTAATCACTACGGGGGTGTCTGTCGGTCCTTCGGCATATAGGTATGCACTGTTGAAGAAAGAGTACCAGTAGGTGCCTGCGTAATTTTTGGGGTTCGCTCGCGTATCGCTAGTGCCCGATATAATATCAGTCCCGTCAAGCGTTCGTAGTTCTATAGATCAGATTATAGCAGCAGTGAAAATACATTCAATACACTCCGACCGAAAACCTTAATAAATGCTGTTTATTAATTTGGTATTTATTTGGTATTATGTGCACGAGTCCTGAGGTTGGTGAATATTGTGCAACTTAAATATTCGCATCAGAACAAGTTAACATATTTTTAACCAATGATTGCGTCTTATCATCGCATATTTCGACATATAATGGAGGACATCAAGCTAACATAGAAACTCGACTGAAAGCAAAAGTAATAGAAAAGTAGCATTAAAAAGTATAGCTCAGTCACATTGCGTAGTCAGTCTCTTATTCGCTTTTAACTACTTACCAAAGAAGTGCTGCTTCATATTGCTGTATGCGAAGTAAAACATGATGTTGTAGGTACCGGCTGGAAGAGTTATAATTTCCCGTTGTTTACCTAGGTTTGCGAGAAAAGAGAACCATTCTTGAATAGACCAAGTAAACTAATAAGCAAAAAGGAAACTACTTGTTATAACCCTTTATAAGTTATAGAAGTTAGAACTGGGCATACATAAACTAATGTCTTGAATGTTTTGTCATTCATAGGTTTGCTTTCTATCTCATTTGATCGATATAGAAAGCTTAACGTTTGACATTTTGAATCCATTTATGAAAACATCATTTTGCAATTTTAGGAATTAGCACAAGTACTGTGTCCTCCTTCACAATTTAATTTGTTTGGGGTTTTTTCTATTCGATTTTTATGAATCAGGCTTAGCTTAGCAAGCTGGTAGCTTTGCTTGTTCTAAAACTCTCTTCTGCAGGGTTACCTGCTGTAGTGGCAGTTGTGTTATACTGCCGCCGGCAATGGCCACGGCAGGCACAGCAATTATGTAATACTGCCGCCAGCAATGGGCACGGCAGGCACAGCAACTGCCGCCAGCAATGGGCACGGCTGGCACAGCAATTATATAATACTGCCGCCAGCAATGGGCACGGCTGGCACAGCAATTATATAATACTGCCGCCAGCAATCGGCACTGCAGGCACAGCAATTATGTAATGCTGCCGGCAGTGGGCACTGTAGGTATGAAACACTGCAGGCACAGCATTACATAATACTATAGGCAGAGGACATTGTCGGCAGAGATCAGTTAAGTTACACTGCCGGCACACAGTTATACAATTCGGCCGTCTTGCATTGGTGAATAAACCGAAAATCTTCGGAATGAGGAGGAAAATGGTTGCTATATATGTGTCGCCTTGGTGAAATTGCAATGATAAAATCATGATATTGATAATTAGTTTAAGATTCGTTTCTTGGTGAATATATTTCAAGTGTTTTAATGAAAACATGGTAGTAGAAGAAAGTTATATTGTGTTAATTTCTTCGTAACTGTGAAGCTCACTTTATCAAGGACAAGTGAATTTGTTAAAGACATATTGGTAGCTGCGATCTACTTGAGCGAACAAGGAATCCTGAAAGGGATATTTGCTCCCAGATAAGTCTTTGTTGTAGCAGGGGCCGACTTGGTAACACTGGTGGCCAGCGGTGGGATTTTCAAATTATTACAACCCCGGACTGAGTGCAAAATGATCAGGTAAATGGGTTACCTTTAGTAACGTTGACCGTGTAGATGCCCTCTTCGATCTGGCACGTGGAATTGGTGCCATTACATACCCCACAACCGTCAAGAACCACATCACTGGTCCGGTTGTCACACCCAAACAACTGGAAATACACAGCCAAGGAACGTAGTGGTATTCACAATTAATAATATAGATACTTACAAGTTTAACCGTACGGGACTCATGAGGTAGGTGGTATGGTTTAACAAAATGTTTCATTGTACTACATACACTCTTTGCTGAGGTTTTGATAATACTGTTTAAACATGCAAAACCGTAACCAGAATTTCTATGTCAAATAATAAAGGGCCATAAATTGCAACATATAATATAAAGGGCTATCTTACTTAATGTTTTAATTCGTTTGGATGGTTGAGTCACGTTGTATTAGGTATAAAGGAAACACATTACGAGATTGCTGAGCTATTAACTTATTTGTGCTTATGTGCAAAACCGTAACCAGAATTAAGTCATGTAATAAAGGCGCATAATTTGCATGATGTGCAAAATAGAGTTATCTTTCTTGATTCTTTAAGATGGATAGGGAGTTGTAAGCACATGTCTAGATTTAAAATGCAATACACGATGTACGAATTTGCTGTGATAGTGACTAAAATATGTTTACATGCCAAACCTTAACCGAGGTGTGACGCCGACGTCGACGATATCGTTAGTAGTATTGCTCTCCTAAGTTAATAAAAGTCGAAATAAATATGAAAATAAAATGATTGTTAGGGATTTACGGTGTAATTTAAAACAAGTGTGATGTTATATAAACCCTTATAACAACATCCCTAAGTAGCAAATAGCCCGTAGGTCTCTTCGCAATCTTATCATGATTTGATTAAATAATTTCGGTTTTTCTTCACTGCCAATTGAACAGAATTGGTCATATTTTATATAATTGTTTCTTCTTCATAATTAGTTATCTGATACAGTTTCTGTTTATGTTAATCAATAAAAGAACTCATGGATACCTGTTTGTATTGAAATTCCCCTGTAGAATAAGATAAAATGTAAATAATACAATGCAAACTAGGAATCACAAGGGATGATTAAAATGGTTGAACTGTTAAAAATGTAAAAAATAAACATGTCAACGAACCTAGCTGTATATACGTTCAATGCATTTGTGATTCATTTATTATTCATCAATTGATATGGGTACAAAAGTTATCATGAGTCATGCATATCTCCTGTACACTTCATAAAAAACGATTAAATGTCTTTCATACCAGATTATTATACTCCCACTGATACCTTTTGATCATACGAATTCTTCCGACCGTTAGTTGGCCAAAAGGTACATATGTGCGTATCATTTGGCTTGAAATTTAAATAACTAATGATATATTTCTTTAGCGCTATAGTCAATTAATATTACGTATGATGTATTGCATTTTATTTGTACCTACATTACAGAATAATTTGATCATTTCAAGAAATCTTAATATAATTTAAACATTCATAATACAGCGTTTTGTTGTTGTTTTTTTCGTTTTTAAATTTTTGTAGTATCTGCCTTCAGTCCACTAAGATATAAGGTAAAATCAAAAGTTAAAAAGAGGTAAATATTCACTTCGTTCCTGAAATCAGCACTATCAAAATAGTTTACTTAAACTATATCGTTCCGAGAAAATATACGCATTTTTGTAATCTACTTGTGTGCCATAAAGCATAAATTAGCCCTTACAGACTTCATGAATTGCATCATGAGTCATACTAGCCTATTTGAAATATGTATTGTTCGAAATATTCATGGGAAAAATTCATTCCCCTTGTTCTGTACTTAACCATAATAATCAAACACAGCTCCACATTAAAGAATTTTACAAGCTTGATTGTGTTATTTAATAGAAGTAAAGATGGATACTCACCTGACAAAACCCTTGTACACATCGCCCCGTGCGACCGGAACCACGTGGCAGGTTGTTAAGTTCAATAAATGTTGCAGTTTCCGGAATGTCACATGGCGTTCCGTCGGGCATCAGACCGAACCGTTGAAAACCACCCACCGTCTTTCCCTCCACTGTATCACACTTCACCTCACACTGGCCCCATTCTATGTAAGACGTTTGAAAACACAATAAAAATAATCGCATCCTCTTTCCAAATCTGAACAATTCATGTGGACATAGTTTAAACCGATTTCATTAAAATAATTAACAATAATCCATTTCCTGTTCGACCAGATCCCACACAATTTGAATTAGTGCGTAGTTTTAAATATTTGATTTTATTCGCCATAGTATTTTGTAGTAGAAACATGAATAATTTCGGATCTAATATTCATCTGAATTAAAAAAAAGACACGCACGAAATAGGCAGCGTTATCAGCGGTATTACTGTATACATACGTGTAAAATGTTAGAACGTTCACAACAGCGAAACATACCATAACTGTTGAACCTATCCCCCGTATCGAGAAAATCGGTGGACACCAGGTTTATTTCATCATACAGATTGGCTGTTCTCATGTGGCTGCAACGCTCTCCTGCACGTTTCTTCCGAAGTTCGACTTCGTCTCCGGGATCATCTGGACAGGGCTACAGGGATGGTCCAAACGCGTAAAAGGTTATATTTTACGTCGCACTGATGAACAAATTTTAAACCGAAGAGATTCATGAAGCTACGAGTATATTCGTTCTCTATTTTAGGATTAGCTATACTCATGTGATTAATCGAGGAAGAACACTGTCAACTGCAACACTAGCGAAAGCGTCTAGTAAAGCTTAAATAAACTATATTCTTTAAGAATCATAAGGTAATAATCGTTGGTTCCGAAGCATAAGAACATGATAAATTTCAACAAATCTAACTGTCACGTTCGTGTACTATTAAATGTATCGTTAAACGTACATCTGTGTTGCAGAGTTGTGCCTGGTACTCATTTCCGTCACACCATATCGTGTTCCTTGATCTAGTGGGAAACATTTAACACATAAAACGATAAAGAAATATTTTCTTATTTCAGTGACACTTTACTTAAAGCAATCCTGATTCAAACAATTAGCATCTTTTAAAAAATGGAGTAAATGCACAGACGGCAAACGACTAATATCATTAACTTTCGAAACCGATTGGCTAAATATCCCAATGAGGCGCAAAGTAAACTACATGAACAAACAATTTTCCGCAAGTGACATACATAAAAAATAAAACTCTTTTATGCTCAATAAGGCATGAAAATCAATCGTACGTTTGATTGTTGCATTTTCTCTGTTGGTACTGAACTCCTGTTCCACACGTGCGACTACATGACGTCATTTCATCGTAATTAGACCAGTTTCCCGGATTTTCCACTTCCGTAAATAGATCAAGGTCAAGACCGGTTTCGTTCCAGAATATACACTCGTATGCAGCATTGACCACTTGGGATGAACAAACCTAAAACACAAATTAACTTGCTCAACATAAGTGGCTACATACTCATATACAAGAGTTGTTTCATTCATTGTCAGTATTCATAGACGCATATAACGAATCGAAAGACGATTTTTAACTAATGACATGGATTTATAACAAATTAGGGAACTGTCCAATACCGTGATTACATGTACCTGCTGGGGGCCACAGTATCTCCCATCCGTGGGCACAGCCTCGTTGTACATGATACCGTACAGTGGAGAACTCGTGTTCATATTCACACAGGAGTGAATCGTGCATTCAGTCTAAAAAATAAATTGATAAAAAAGTTATAAGAATCATGCTCCTCGCTAAAAACGTTTAAACCCATATGTTTATAGTATGTTGCAAAAAAATCACTTGAAGTAAAGCTGGTTTAGCCAGGTTTTATTATTATTGTTAAAACGAGACTTGGATGTTAAATAGCTCAATCTGGGGACTTGAATCAAAGAGGGCTAAGTCAAAAATGGATGTTTATATTATTTTTCTCTGCGTACACTTATACATTGTAGATATCATATGAAATACTTACTGCTAACCCCAATTTTAGTAGTATATTTGTCAGGAGCCTTGTACTTTGCTTTTTTTGCAGGGTTTATGGCCTTTATATGACAGAAATCCCCTCAGTATTAAGAAGTCTATCTTTAAAAACCTACCTGAATCGAGACCTTTTTTAACATATTTGCCGGGCACTTTACCAAAAAGTCACGTGGGTTCTCCACGGTGGTTGTTTTGTTTTACTTTCTAACTACCTTTCTATTTACCATGTGATTGTCTCGTTCGGGTAGTGTTACTTACGAAAGAGCTAAAGGGAAATTTTCTGTATCTGTATCCCTGTCCGTACTTAAATTCACAAATCTCGTCATCCGTGTATATCATACCTGTAAGTGAACAAGAGATACTCGAGTCTGAACGTATGATTTCTAATAGTGATGGAAGCAATGAAGCAAAAACAAGAGTTGACTATCCGATACTACTAGCATAGCAATAGTAAATGCGCTGTACACATATAAATTGCTAATTATTTAAACAGTCAAAAATAAGGACAATGTACCTGGCCAGGCCTCGACAAGGTTTATAGCGGTCTGGGAGCTGACGTTTGTTACATTCAAACAACTTGATGAACTCCTGTAAATTCATTAAATTATTAGCACTTTTCGGAATGTTCCCCATGAAACACATTTTACTATCATGAAGTTATACTATCGCCATAGCTCTTTTAGATAATGGTGTGTTTATTGAAAACTGTTTAAGTATAAAATCTTATTTAATCTGGGATAAAATCTTCTTTATTCAATAGCGAACTGTTTTTTTTTTACTTCAAGGCAATACGAACAGTTCAAGAAAATTTCGGAATTTTTATTAAATCCCTGATAGGTTCTTCGTAAGATCATGACAAGCAGACTGAATGTACTTCAAGCATTTCATTTAATTAGGGATAAATTCCTATTAATTTGTAAGTAGCCGACTAAATGTGTGTTCAAAAGCAATAATAACTGGTTAAGGAGAGCTCTGGTTTCACTGATGCTGCAAGCGCTCCATCCGAAGACCTTGGAGCCCATAATGCCGTCATTTGGTGCTGGACATCCGTTATCAACGTCGTGGTTCATACCCATGCTGCAAAAGATGATTTATTATAAAAGTATTTTATACTTTTTTTAACATAGCGTAAAGCGAATTTTTGGTCAACATCCGAATTATTCAATGTTGGATAATTTTTATTTCACAGATATATGCCATCTAAGTCCAATATCATTGGCGGTCAACAATCTGTGTCTTGAACTACATATGTTTTTTTTACACCGCAATGATTTAATGATTAAAAATGAAAGAAAAAACTATAAAGTTTTTACTTTTATCTTCTTCCCCATCCCTCATTATGCATAATTGGAAAATAATAATAGCTGAACAATAATTAAGAGTCTGTTGGGTGTTTAAATATGCTACCCTAAAAATCGCCATCGGTTAACGTTTGGCTACTTGGCTTGTTCATGTAGTTTTGATGGTATTATAAAGACACCCAGTGGTCTTACTTGTGTCCTAACTCGTGTGCAGCAATGGTAAACTCGGTCACGCGTGTATCGGTCGACACCGCGCATTTGTACTGGGGATCACACACCTTTCCAGTAAAGGCTTTGCCCGCCACATCCGTTCCAGGGGTACTAAAAATAATGTTTGAGTCACTTTAAGCAAAATGTATGGTCAGAGTAATGTCATAATGATCGCAATTACTATTTTTTCATAAAAAGCACATGATATTGATTTTTAGTGTTATTTAATTAAAGTAAAGATCGATTGATTTTTGCAAAAGGATTACCCGGTAAAGAGATGAATATGGTCGTAGTCCGTATAGAGTCCACGGCTATTTGCCCCGTTACATATGCTGCTGAGCGTGTTTAATAGGATTGTACTGGGGTTGTACCACGACTGAAACAACAGATGACAAATAAACGAAAATAGGAATATGACGCTGATCATGTATAAAGCTGCTGAAAAGGCAGCTTTTAACTAAATGTTATATAGTGTTCTTTGCGATATATGACCTTTCTTTCATTTTTTACTTTCAAAAGTCAAATTCACATGATTATACCCAACATTACCAAAATAATTATATGTGAAACATACAACAATATCTTTGGTATGTCTTCAAAATTGTATTTGCTGTGTCTTATTTTTTGTTCAACGTACTGGATTCGCTTCCCATATGACGACTTCTTTCACTTCAATTTGTATGTCGTATCCAAACAAATCCGCCCTGCCCCATTCTGCTTGAACCTGTCAAAATCAAAGAGAATACAACCACAGATACTCATCATTCTACTTATGTTTTGTATATAGTAGCATACACTGTACTTATCACTCAGCACACAATTCCATGTGAAATGTAAAAATACGTTTTAAACTGAACGTTTTACATACAGTCAGAACTCGCTATGTCAAAGTCGTTGGCAAATACTTCGCGATAACATACTTTTGATAAAACCGAAATATAACAAGTGCATATATCCTAACCCAGAATTAACGTAAACAGTTCGATATAATCATACCGTCGATATAACAGAGTTAGACTTAATGAGATTCGACTGAATATTATAGTTACAGCTTTATGAGATAGTAAGAAACTATCGACAAAGAACGATGCGTATTTTTCGCTGACTGTATACATTGTGTCACTTGTTTTACTGCTTTTGATACAGGTATAATATATTACCGCTGTCCATCTCATTGTCATAAAGTCAATCAAATCTTGATCGGTCGTCTGGCCTCGTGAACGCGCACTCGCTACAAAATCCTCGTCCAAAATGACCACCGTTTCTATGGTGATCTGAGGAATTGTTTCACGTTTCCTACGGTCGAGTACTTCTGTTATGAATTGAAAATGTCTAAATAATAATAAAGATTATAAGTATCTTCCATGGCCGAGAGTGTAAGATAGGTTCATTCCGACCCGAGCGTAGGGTGTTTTGCGGAAACGAGGTTTACCGAGTTTCCGCAAAACACCCTGCGCGCGGGTTGGGATGAACCTATCTTACACGAGCGGTTATGGTAGATGCTTTTTCTCCCACCTCAGTTAAACAAAATTAAGTAAAAAAGTATTTTTTTTGCGGGAACTCTTTTGTGCTTAGTGAAAATAATGGCGTACGGATATGCATTAATTTGTGGTTGTCATGGATATTCGCGCAGTTATTCAGAGTATGTAAATGGTCTAAATCGGTATTTAAATAGTTCTAAGAAGAGTGAAGCATTATTTTTTGAAAGGTGCGTGAAAACTGTTTTCTGGTGACATTTGAAGCGAGAAATAATTAACTCGCGTTCTAAATATTGCCACCAGACAAGGTTTCCATGATGCGCTGCAGACGACAGTCTTCAACAAGGGAGGTAATTACAATGTGGTGACCATTAAAAGAAGTTCTATACGGGCATTTTTTCTTCGCTCGTGGGCAAGATAAACATTCCTAGCATGGTTAAATTAATAGATCTACTTATCTGAGGTGGGAGAAAAATGTGTTTTGAGAACGCTTATAAATGAGCCTTCTCTTTATCAAATTGCAGCTGATAAACAAAGTACATGCAGTGTAAATGACATAATATTTAGGTTTTATCAACATAACTTATAATTGTACTGCTAGGTGTTGCTACCCGTGTAGATAACTGATCGCTGATTGTCCATGTATACACAATGTCATTCATAACACGTTTTTATGCTGTCAACGAAATTTCCATGTTGTCGGCCATGATTTAATAAAATATTAAATTACTAATACAATATGGAGATCTCACTTTGAGTGAGTATGCGTAAACCTTTGTGACGTTGATCACATCTATTACACGTGCTACAGTTATCGGCTATAGGTTATGAATTTGCACATTCTACACATACCAACATAACGACTGCTCAAAATGAAGTTCACGCATTCCAAAACCTATGAAATCTTGGAACACACGCATCATCTGCATAATAATCATATTGCTGGGACATTATCTTAGCAGTCATTTTGTAAAGTTAATACCTGAATCGGAGTAGGGACCGAATGTTTCTCCTGAGGGTTTTGATCTTGCGGATGTTGAGACCAAAACTTGGACTGTGTCTTTGGATTCCGTGGGGAATGCCTCTTCTATGTAAAATGTGTCCGTGTCATAGTGAAACAAACCAGTCTGAAAAAGTACCATTTAATGATAAATGGTATACGACACTATATTTAAATTTCATTTGTATTATCAGTTCGTTACGTGTAACGGAAGTGATAGACGCATGTTGCTGACTCCGAGCCAAAACAATTTTTATTTCTGTTAGTACACGTTTACTTGAAAGCGTCTCACTTTTCGTTACTACTTTACAGATTATCTGAAGTGGAAGAAAGCTTGACATAATGTGTCATTTATCTTTAGAGTTGCTACCATGACACGCACATTTAATATAAAGGTTCATTTGTAGACTCATATGTAAAGCGGTATCAAATTATTTTTATTCATTATCAGAATGTAGTACTCACTGAAACGTTTTAACCCATATCATGACAACAGTTAAAATGAAGCATTTTTGTTAAGTCTTTCTTTTGCAACTTTTGATACCCGTGCGACCAATATTGTACCGTTGTTATCTGGTACAAGTTGGCGTCACACATTGTACAGGGTGAAAGAATGGCCTTACGAAATCATATATATCCACAGTATCTTATTATTGGATGGTAAGGATGTAATTTAAATGTTTAAAGACGGTATTACGTGTGTCAAAAGTGGCATACATCTGTTTAGCACATTTTAAACTAATTAAGTGGTAAACTGACTTAAATTGATATCATTTATTTGTATCTTTCCGAACATAAGACTTGTATTAACATAGACATAATTTACCGAGGTTATCAGGAAAAGAAAGGCGCTATGCACTGAACGCCATGAAAATGGTCGAAACGAAAGAATCACGAAAACATGACTTAAAGAAACTATCTACAGTATCTAAACAAATGAGTGTGAGAATGTTATGTTAAAAACAAGATTCTGAATGCAATACATGTATGTTTCAGCATAAAAGCTTCCCAAAAAATCAGCAGAAAATACTGATTGATATAATTTATTTGTTTTGACGTCTGGAATTGACATTTCCATCGATCGCCATGATATTAACGGTTACTTAGACATAGTAATTGCTATATTTGCAGCTTCTTATCTTTTAACTATAACTCACCATATTTTTGCAAAACGACAACACCATGTCGTCTCTGTAGTCATTCGTCAATGTTCCCGTAACGACACAGTCGTTGTTGATCGTCGGATTTTGTTGACGTTTAGATTTTGAAATGTCCCCGTATGTGACCCTTGTTTCCGCGTTAATTGGTAGTTTTCTAGCCTTTAGTTCGTATACTAATTTCTGATTTTGAAGGTCTATGTGGATTTCTGATGGTTCTCGCCTGTAACAGAATGGTTAACACATAAGACATACATACTTTTCATCAAATATGTTGATTATGTGTAATACTCGCCTTAATGCCAGATAACAACGAACACACGGCGCATTTGTGCAAAAAATTGGCAAATCGTGGGTCATCCCTGGTCGTCGCAAACAGTCATACGAAATTCTGATCATCATGACCTCGACTTGCCGTCGTTAGGAAATTTCGAAATACATTTTTTTCTTCTACGTTTTAATTGTCGTATCTATGTCTTATGGGTGTCGTTTGTGTGTTCAACAAGACATTCAGTACAGTATTGCGACTTACGGGCGATAATAAATTGTCGTGGGTACCAGAAGAATATTTTTAGTCGCACAATCGTACAACTGTCGCACTTATGTCAAACGATTGTGGTAGGATAGTCGTGTTACTGGTGCAAGAATGTCTTACGAATTTGCAAGTTCGTCGTGCTTTATTTTTGCGCTAGTTTTGCGACATATGTTCGAGGGTATGTAGCTCTGGCGAAGGAACTCTTAGAAAAAAATGAAAGAAATGATTGTCGGTGCAGAGGGAGAAAGAATATTCTAGCTGAGCGAATACTCCTATCCCTAATGTTGGCGTTGATCCGGGCCCGACGTTGCTGGGTTTGATCGTATATAGATCGGAGCCTCATGTTTGGGCTGTAATGATCTAGAATTCTAATGCAAGACTTAGGTTTTCATTTTATTATTTGAGTAAGTCAACTGCTGTTGACTTTGTCTTGTTTATACGGATGGAGTCCGATATGTTTTAAGAGCTGTTGCTTAAGGTCGCCACTCGAATCACCAAGGGCCGACTTCGAGGCGGCCTCATATCCTTGAGCCTGAGCTGAAGCTGTCCATCACCATGCGCTATATGGCTACAGAAAACAGTTATCGCAGCCTGGCATACTCGATCACAATCAACAAAAAAATAAAACTGGCATGGCTCATTCCGGAGGTTGCCAGGGCAATCGTTGATGAGTACGATGGCGGGTCGATATAGTATACCTGATGAATGGTGCAAAGTGGCAGACCATTTACGCGTCCGGTGGAATTATCACTATTGTTGTTGGCCTTCGATGCCAAACATGTGTCCTTCAAGGCACCTAAGATTATTGGCACCAGTCATTACAATTACAAGGGTTACTTGTCATGGTCCTTCTTGATGTGGTTGTTGGCAACTACAAGTTCCTGTGGGCGAACGTTGGTGCATGGGGATCCGTGTTGACGGCGAGGAGGACCGTTGAGGAGCGTCCTGGAGGAGAACCGACTGGGTTTCACTTTCCGGTGATGACCACAACATCCCTTTATTCCTGGTTTGGGCCAACGCAATCCCGCTAGGCCTCTGGATGATGAAGTCGTAAGGGGAAGGGTGATCAACCAAGACGTGCGCATATCCAACTACAGAACCTCGAGGGCCAGCCGTGTCTTTGAGACGCCGTCTGTATTCTGAATCACCGCTGGTGCCTCATATTCATCACTATCCAACTGGCACCCAGACGTACATAGATGATCAAATATAGATGCATAGTGCTTCGTAACATGATGTACCTTCAAGCTGCTGACTTTGAATAAAATATATGTAGAGCAAATGACAGGCAACAGACCGGGTAACGTAATATAGTCGGGAGACGGACGCGCTAACGTCTTATGAGTTACCAATGACTGTTGTGCGACTGTTTATGACTTTATCGCGCGTATCCCACGAGAAAACTACGACCTACGTGAAAACAGTCACGACATTTTTTTTCTCTGGACAATATCAGTGCAATATAGCAAACTTTAGTTCATATCAAATAAGACATGCAAAATGATCAAGGGAACGAGCTTTTCCAACATAAGTTATGGCTCTGATATTAGAAAAAAATCTTGGGCAAACGCTTAAAGGAGAATAATAACAACTAGTGACTAGTGCTAGAATACCGAAAGTAGGAGAAATAGTATCGGTCAAATAGTATCGGTCATTTGTGACGTTGTTGTACGTTTTTGAAATTACTCATACTGTCATAATTTTTAATTTGTTTGCATTTGTGTCTTAGTACTAATGAATACCGTTTTAGTATCCTTGCCTGAAGACAGCTGCATACAAGAGTAGGCTTACGTAATATATCAAGAGTACCAGCACTGTCTCGGTCGATTCATCGTTTCGTGAAAAACACAGCTCAAGCTCGTCGATGATCACTCTTGATGTTTCCTTCACAACGATTCTCAGGCATTTTGTTTTACAATTGTATCAACGTTTACAAAACAACGTTACACTTTGGCTATATATTCGTTTTAATATCCGAATCCTCTAAATGTGAAAGTTGAGACTTTCATCAGCATATTGATACATTTTACAACCATTTACAAATCACATGATATCCGTCAAAACGTATTTGCAATAATACATCGACGCAAACCATTCTAGTTAGTGTCCATGAATAAGCTCAGTTTCATTTTTCAACCAGAAAATGTCTATTGGTAATGTAAAGGGGTATCCGTAACTCACGTCAGGTGCTGGTAGAAAACATCGATATTATACTTCTTGGACAATTTTTATGATATTCATATTTGATTTGTTTTAAGAAAAGTTTGTGGCTTTGACTTTAGAATTGATTCCCTTCATCGAGTAGAAAACTGAGCATAAGTTTTGTTCTGAATACGACTCGGTATTCCAATAACGTTTGTGGACAACCTTGTTAAACAATCATGTCATCCTCTAAATCTGGTAATATTTGATTAATAGAATGTATTATAAATGTTCGATAGTATTAATTAGATCATCAACTTAAGTAATTAAATAATAAATCATCATTAGTTGACCGAAATGCTTTAATTGCCGAGAAATTATTATTAATTGATAATATTACCGCTGCCTTATTGAGCAAACTGGTGTTACTACAACGATCATTTGCTCATTTGTCAAATATCAACGGTTCTTATACAAGAAAATGAGTAAGGATTAATAATGCAAGGTAATACCTGGGTATAGCGTCATTGTCGCTATACATCAATGTGATGTATGCGGTCTGACGACTGCTCGGAGAATCTGAAAAATAGTTTTGAATGTCTGGTCTTAGAATGAGACTCATTAAACATGGATTATGTAGGAAATACGATATTGCGTTTCCTTTAACTTTCGCTTTAGTTTTCATGATGACACAATGTTTTGTCAAAATAGTTTTTGCATTAAATTCACATGTGCGGCAAGCGGATTAAAGATGCACTCTTACTCCCATATAAGATTTACCACGATTAATAATACATTGTTTTAATGCATGTATACCAAAAACGATATATATATGAAGAAAACAATAGTTCTTATGAAGAATACCGAGTTTAATTCGAAAGAAATGAGCAGCAAACACGGTATTTCTACCTTATGAGACTATAGAAGACCAAAGTAAAACTTTTAGCATTCACCAATCATTTAATATGTTTGCGCTTTCTGCTATTAAATACACGGTTACAATTTTGTTATCAGTAATAAATATTTACCATAAATGCATTATTTAGTAAGTAGTTAAAGGTATATCAGTCAAAATTGATGTTTGTTATACATGTGTATGTATTGATTTTGAATAAGAGTGTCACGTAAAAGGGTCTCGTTCACAGATTTTATGTTGGATTTTATTTAATTGTTAATGAATTTCATGTTCAATTGTAAACAGTAATTAAACATAAATGAGACGGCAACACTTCGAAATCACGTTGAAACATTTTATTCGCAAGCGTAACTAGTATATAAAATTACTTTTCATTTGGTGTGGAGAGGTTATAAGAAATTTCAGCGAACGTCCGTTTACATGAACACTAGTGCACCTTCTCATGGAATCATAAGGCCGAATTTCCCTAAATGTATGATCCGTTTTTGTTTTCGGCGTGTTACGGTCAGTTGAGGGGCTTTTACATAAATACGTCTTCGAATCCGCATTGGTTTACTATTAGGAAATGGTGTTACCCTTGAAAATGTTTTACATATAATAATAATAAAATTCAATCTTATGCCGTAAACGTCAATTTGGTGTCTACTCGTGTTTTATATTATCAAAATATAACTAATTATTATGCAGACATGTTATTAAATGAATTTAATTACATATAATATAAGCTTTTGTTTCCAACATCGAATAATAGAACACGGACTGGATTTAGTGTTCTAATTTAGAATATACAGATCCTATAGAAAATATGATGAACATGTTGGGTTTTTTTTACTTTAATCTATGCCCATATTTGTAATCAATCATCTAGTCACCGACGAAACATGAACTTATCATTCACTACTGCAATGAGATCAAAATAAATTTGTAATCGCATGAATTCTACATATTTACTTATGAAGTACTATATATCATGAGTCTGTCTTGAACAATTATATACTTTTTTCATATTTGCTAGCATATAAATATGTATCATAATTAAAAATATTTGTTTTGCTGTTTATAATTTCGCTATAATAATTATTCCTATCCGCAACACTTCCGCTTCTATAAAATCGCAGTGCAAAATCAAGTGGGAAACCAGAATGGAAATATCTCTTGGGTGATATCACATAGAGGCGCATTATTTGACACGACTCATGAATTGTAAATAAGCCATATATGATGCATATGAATACCTTTCTGTTTGCTGAAATCACAGTCACTTGAACCGAATACTGTCTCAATCTGAAGAATAAAAACATAACTCGTCAATTCAAGGCACCACCCAATATGTCCTACACATTTTTCAAGTTAAAAATATAACAACTTTTCATTTAAATTATGTTTAACCAGTAGCTATAAAAATGATCATTTTCTTCAGGCGACATTCATTTTGAAAGCCCAATGTCCAATGTCGTGCGGGCACGACTTTCAGTTATCAAGGTCCAATGTCGTACCAACACGACTTTCATTTTTGAATGTCCAGTGTCCAATGTCCAATGTCGTACCAGCACGCCTTTAATTTTTGAAAGCTCAGTGTCCAATGTCTAATGTCGTACCAGCACGCCTTTCATTTCTCAATGTACAATGTCGTGCAGTCACGACATTCATTTTTGAATGTCCAATGTCAAATGAAGTTCCAGCACGACAGTCACTTTTGAATGTCCAATGTCCAACGTGCTGGCACGACATTCATTTCTGAAAGCCCAAATGTCCAATGTCGTGCCAGCACAACATTCACTTTTGAATGTCCAATGTACAATGTCCTGCTAGCACAACTTTCAATTTTAAGTGTCCAATGTCCAAGTTTGTGCCTGCACGACTTTCATTTTTAAAAAATCCAATGTCCAATGTCGTGCCAGCACAACATTGACTTTTGAATTTCCAATGTACAATGTGCTTGCACGGCATTCATTTTTGAATGTTCAATGTCCAATGTCGTATGTTTTGCTAACTTCACAAAGTTGTTTCGTTTACATTTTGGTGTTAGACGACAGATGCGAGGTTCTCAAAAAATCCAAAAAAGATTTAAAGGCCTTGGTAATAGTATAAAAGGCATACAGTCAGAAAAATGACCACTCCACTTGACCTTTACAGGGCTGTCTGCTAGTACAGACTGCCAGTACATTTTTTCAAATATTCCAATAATTAACAAACAAATATTGCTAAAATATGCAAGATGGTTAATGGAATGTATCATATACATATCCTGTGAAATTCAAGTCTCACAAACAGTTATAAATACTACGTTATATATTATATCTATATTTTTTCATAACTGTCAAACATATTCAAATTTCCCAGCAATGTTAATGACATATCTTGAAAGTTCATGACCCTCTAACAGCCAACTGATTTTCACTACCAACTCCTGTTTACTACAGGTTTACTATCATAGTATGAGCATGTAACTGCCACTGGGTGGGAAACATACATTATCTTGGGTGATTTTTACTATCAAATGGTTTTTTATAAGACAATTCCTAAAAGTATTGGTCAAGGTATGAGACTTTAGTGATCTTATTTCGAATGAGAAACCATTGAACAAAATATTCTGTACCACTCTATCAGAATCATATAACACCACAAGCCATGTAAATGTTAGCAATCAAAACTGCTGACCAGAACAGACCTCATAAACCTGATTAACCACGCCTCCTCTGCCAAATAGGCTTAACTGCTGTCCGGTGGAAAATTTGGGGTCATGCACCCCGGCCTTTAAACCTATATTTGAAGAACGAAAGAAAGTTTTGTTCGGAAAAATAAAATAAAAATCGCCCCATTGATAAGACCAGCGCATTTTGTCAACCCTCGGCAAACGCTAAAGCCGCGATCATCAGTGTTGTCTAGGGTTGGAAAGAGTTTACCTCAATGGATGCAATATCTATATAATATTAAATGTATCTTGTTTGTTTTTGATATTGACAATCTTATACTGCCGAAATCGCAAAATTCCAACTTTTCTTCCGACTGTAGTATTATCGCTTAAAGACCTTGTCATCGGTTGTTTGTGCGCTTTTTATTACTTGCCTATTTGTCGTTTAATCATTGTGCAATAAAGGACACCCACATGCCTACTTAATTAACATTAATTCATGTGATGCCCTTATTATTCTTTTGGTCCTTTGTCAAGGTACCGAATAGTAAAGCATTACTTTCGCAAATGCGTCGTGCATGGCAGTGGTTATATGTTATGTTATCGGAACAAATAAGCAAATAAATGAAATTAAATCTTACACACCGAAAGTTTTCATGTTATTCGAGCTTCATCAAGTTATAGCTTGACTTATGAACCTCGTCTCGGGTTACAGAACATCAAAACACAGTTGATATATAATACCTCGACAAGTATCACCTTCTACCCTGGGAAGTCACAGTGTAACGCAAAGTAAAAGTGTACGCTTAAACGACATCTTAAAGGAACGACGTTTTCAGGAAACACATATATGGTTTTTTTTTCACTAACAAACAGACACAAATTAAACTTCTTTGACGACGAACAATGTAACCTAACAGAGGCGAAACTTTGATGATTTTGAAAGAAAAACTACTGGTCTTTGCTAAGTCCTGTAAATCTATGAGCAAGGATAATAGTACAAGTTTTAGCTGTTTATGTACTAATTGTCATTGAGGTATTGTACAGTTCTCATGAGCCTTACTTTTGTTTAGTTAAAGTGACTCGCTTATGTTTTCCCGTATATGCATCTAAAAACACTTATTTTATCATTATTTTACTCTATGATGTCGAACTTGCAGGAAACAAATACATTTTTAGCAATAAAAAGTATTTTGGTTTTAGTGAGATTCGAACCCACGCGGCCACCGGGATTTTAAAGAATGTGATGGTTATATTGACCTGTTAAGGATACATTGATAAGATCACGTGATAATGTCAATAAACCAATCACGCACCACCACAGCCGTAATTAATTTTCAATGGCGTTATTAACGCTAATGAAAATTGTCGTCTTCAAAGACGATATTTGGGCAAATGTTGATATTTTTCAATAACGACCTATGTAATTATTTTTTCAAAACAGATTTATGTATCTAATTACTTGATTAAGCTTTTAATAAATATTTCGCCTCACCAGTTCAAATGTAAAAAGTAAATACATTTTTGCAAGTGGTTAAAAGTAATTGTCTGCAATATCTTAATGAAAGAGCAAAAGAGGATTATGCAGCGATTATCATTCGTAAGATTGAAGGCGGGTATGAGTATGATTTATAATATGGTTGCATAACTTAAAGCGGAACTACTATTGTAATGGTGCAATTCCGTAGATTCACTTAATGTTTTTCTTTAAGCTAAGCTAATAACTGTTTTATAATAGTTAATGTACAGGTGAGGGGACTCCCTTGTTTGCTTTATCCGCCTGTTTGACGGTTTCAGATGTCATTTATCGTCTCGGGTTTTAATAACAATCTCATCCACTGTTAAAGTAAAATTAAAGTTGTCTCTTTCAGGATTCAAATCCCCCTTCATCACCGTATGGGACACGTTAGATCTGGCCACTTGAAGGCAAATACGTACGATCATACCCTACACACTCTAAAACTACCATCCTTTTGAATAAATGATGCTATGTAAGCCAGAGTGTTAATTGACTGCACTGACCTCCATAGAAGCATGACCTTTGAACGAAATGAATAAATGGATAAATATAACATATGGACGGTATTATAGATACAAACAGCATAGCAAAATGACTAAAACAGTCTCAATATATGAAATACATTTATACGAATGGAATACAATTATTAATATAAACAATTTCACTCATTGCGATTACAAATGTAGCTTACTTTCTATAAACGTTTGATTGTGCATAAATTGGTCTATGTAATAGTTATATGACACGAAGGAAAAAAAATGATTAAGAATGGCCGGAACAAGCGGAGCGAACGAGTCCCTCTTATTCATTATGATATAACTTATCTCATCTAACTGACTTAGAATACAACCTCAGTAGCTGACATAATTGCTAACACAAAATCTGACGTTTGTATCGTATGCGTGGCAGTAAGCGAACCTTTTAACACCCGCGAAAGTATTTTGTTTAATAATTAAGCCAATACCTAATGATTTATTATCTGCAATTTCATCGGCTTAAAAGGTAGGTTGTTTTCTGCAACTGTACTTAACATTGTCTGAAAGTTTTAGTTTCATGACAAAGAGAACAATCACGAACTTTCATATTTAGATGATCTGTAAACACCGTCTGTATGCACAGCACTTTCGGATCGCAAAATTAATGTGAGGCTCTATGTAAAAATCTTGAACTCTTTTTTCGGAAACAAATGAAATGTCTATATGTAATACAACTGGGAAATGTATCTAAACAGAATATATTGTTTAATTATTTTTAAAGTATTTAGTGATTGTCAATGTTACAGTGTCAAGTGCCTACCAGTGTCTATTATTTGTTTACATTCTATAAAGAACAAATAAGGACCAATCATTATTAAAGTTTGGTGAATGTCTGTGACTGCTTGTGCCACAAACATTGATTAGGATACTTTCTAAAGAATCAATTTTGATATTTATATACACTTATATTCAATTTAAATAGGACGAGAAATCAACCGATGTCATCGACACCGAAGTGGCGATATCTTATTTTTTCACCTAATGTGACTCAGTAGTGTTGATATCACATGTTAAGATAGAATAGTTTGCTAAACAAAAAAGTTCAAATCCAAGCCACTTCCACGCACACTAGCATCATATATGCTTATTTACAGTTTGTCCTACTTTGAAAGCCAATGAGATTGCTGCATTTCGTTTTAAATTTGAAAAATATTTCCCATATTCTGCAATTCGTCCCTGATATGAACTCCGATGCAGAGAAAATACAGTGATATTTGGCCTACGTGACTTTTCTAGAAAGTAGGCGGAGCCTGTATTGTTTACTGTAAAATGTTGATGCTTTCCATGTACCGCACCAGACATCACGTGACATCAAAGAATCGGTGCCGCGCCACTAGATAATTTCCCTGGCTTGTCAAACAATTTTTGGGTGGAGTCGGCGTTTGTCAGTCAACGTTTTGCCGGGTGTGCGGACGTGACAAACTGTAGACAAGAAAAATCCGACCCTCGGGCACGCTGCGTTGCCGGGAACTCGGCAAGCCTCGTTACCTGTCAACGCAGGCGCCCTCGGGTCGGATTTTTCTATCCGGAACGGACACACATGACAGATATTGTTAATATAAAATTGGGTGTCAACACTGTTGTAAACGTATCAGTTTCACACGCCATGCGCGGGGTGTAAGAGCTTTTACGAGTTCTGATATACAGTCAAAACTCGATAATTCGAAATCGTTGGAACCTCGAAAAAATACTCTTATATAACGAACCATCAATAAAACGGAAATACAAAGAGTGTATCACTAAATCGAACAAAATCGGAAACGTTCGACATAACCAGAACATCGAGATAATAGAGTTCGACATAGCGAGTTACAACTGTATATTTCTCCGCTAGTGTATTTTAGAAAATTGAGAGTAAATCTCTAAATTTACAAGTTTCAAGCTGCTATTTTCTTTGTTTTAGTGGTGCATTTACATCGATCGTCTGGGCATCTTATGCTAGCAGAAAACAGATAGATGTTTTAAGATGAAATATAAATTGCACGTTAGTTTAAAAGCGTTAACATTTGTAAAGCGATACAAAATCTTAAGTTTTATTGCGTAGATGGATGGAATCTATACTACTGAAAATACCATTCGTGATTAGATAAGCGTCTTATTTATCAACAACTGCTCATCAGTTAAACATAATCGGCCGTTCCGAATGCAGTATCATGCTTAATATAATGATGAAACGCTATATATCGCATGTGTACTAGTATTACTCATTTAACAACATAAACGTGTCCATTTCTATTCACGGTAACCAAATACATATGACCGGGTGTCATATCAAAGTGATATGAAGCACATTGCGTGTATTAATGTCATTTTTATTTTCTTTCAGGATGTTATGTAATCGTTCACGTTGCATAACTGAAGAAACCATGACATATAGGTTTTATGCTTGAGCCTTTAGGAAGACATTTGAATGAAACGATTTGCGTATTAAGTTTATTATGTGTCATAAAGTAAATCATTGATATTCAAAGGGTGAAATATGAATCCATCAATTTTGATAGACATTGTGTTGTCCCTATTTAAAATGCTATGAATATAATTCATTTAAGTCAAATGTTAAACCCAAAACAGGAATCAAAATCTTACCTTACTTAAATTCAGTAAGGAAACAAATTCTTACCTTACTTAAAATCAGTAAGCACATGCAAAAATAAATATTCGCATGAAATGATCCGACTTCCATATCCACTTTGGTTAATTATTTAACTCTTTACTATAATGCATATCTGCTTTTGAATTAATAGTTTGCTAATTTCTTCTATCATAAACATCCGTTGAGTAACTCCCAAAACACATTAATATTACGTGAGCCGGTAATTAAAGTATTTTGAAAAGATAAAATGTGTTTACTGCACTGCCTCCCACTTCTGTATATGACCAACAAATAACCCTGACATTAATTAGTAATACTATACTATGTACACACGTAATTTAATTCATTTAACTTTTAAAATGTCAAATTTTCTCATGCACTCTCTTAAAGCGTTCTTCTGTTAATACGCGCAAGCTTGTTATGACAGACGCATCAGCTTTTGGTATCGATGTTTAAAACTATCGTTTAAAGTCATGACTTAGCAGGTGCGGATCCATAATTTGACATGAGATGGTGCGTCAATTAGGAAGACTAAACGTACGACGTGCGGCCCTCTCCAGGAACATTTAACCGTATTGGGCTCTAGACGTGGTATGTGTGTTCCAAAGGACTTTCTTTAGATACTATTATTTAGAATTGTGCACTACGGTGTAATCATATATGAGTATTTAATTTATATCAACTGAAATTGAATGGGAAATTATTCATTATGCAATACTTCAAGCGCGGGAAAGATGCCAGCAAAATACGGGTAGCAATACATAAAATTAAGAATTGGATACTTAAAGTGCCACTATCATTCAGAATTAAGATAAACCATCAATGAATTTCGAACAGTATTATTGTTCCGGCTCAACCTGTAAAACTAATTATTAAAGCCAATATTGACTTATATAGATACATCGGCCGTATATCAATGAACGCATTCATTTTTATGATGTCCTTTCGCTTTATTTTTTAACCAATTGCTCTTTCCGAACAGTTGTGTGCACATGTTGTATTACTGACACATTAATACAAAATTAAGATTTTATCGAAACGATATATGTGTAATACTGTAATATTTAGATGCCATGAAGTAAATTATTCATGAACAAGAATTGGCGGAGTGAGTGTAGCGAATGAGCTCTTTCTTCAATATATTACTTCAGGTCATCTAATTTACTTAGAATACAACATCATTTGCTGATACATTGACAACGCAAAATCTGACGCAGTGGATGTGTATCGGCTGAGTGGCAATAGACGGACCTGTAAACACCCGCGTTGGGTTAAAATTCTTAATGCCTAGTACTTAACGATTGCCAATCTGTATTTTCATTGGCTAAAAATGTAGGTTGTATTCTAACAATGGTTAACTTGATCATGAAAGTAAAGCAGTAAAATTGAAAATATATTTTATATGTAGTCTTCGTATCTTTTGTAACTGAAAAAAATGTTTCCATCTTGTTCTATACTTAATTAATGTTCTTAGAAACACCATCCAACATCATAAATTAAAACAATAAATATTGCATTACTTAAAAGTATATACATGTATATATATATATTATAAGAGAATTAAAGAAAGATCATTTGTGGGCTAACTTTAAGCATTAAAATGCCAAGTAACACATATATTACATTAGAGAAAACATTCAAAAATATCACTTGAGCTACAAATACATTCTCATATCACAATATCACCCGTCAAACCATACATACATTTTTGAATGTTATATCGTTTCATGTTAATCATATATATTTAATAAGATATTTTTGCTATATTCAAATACTAATACACATTATTTAGTTTAATTATTGTTCGCTAGCAAACGATTTTGAGCTAAACATTTTGATTAAGGTACAAGAAACCTTAAAACGTCATTCGGGCATTATTAATTACAAAATAAAATATAAAATAAATAATTTGAAAACTGAAAAGGATTGCATAAGTACATTAAATTGAAACGTTTTTTTAAAAGATTATGTACCACTTTTGCACGTTTGTAGACCCCCGGAGTTTATGGTTGAGGTATATTGAAAACAAACTCGCGGCAAATTCATTTTCATTTGTTACTTTTTGCTACACTCATGAATAAACTGATGTGTGACGGAGATGTATTAAAACTTACAAAGCATTACGACACTGATATATTCATGAATGTATATAAAAAATCGAAAATCCGCAACGGGCATGTTTGTTCATTCCTATGATAAAATACATGAAAAATGAAATGACGTACTCGAAGCAATAGAATGTTGTAAAGACAATGCATTTTAATTACAGTCGTCTCTGAATTATTAACCCGTATCATTGAACCTTATTCATTTGATATAATTCAATTGTCTCTCATAAACAATAGTTTACTGTAACCGATTGAATAGTTGCTGTTTTGCTTTTATTTGTTATTTGCATTGCATAATCCTGATTATGCAAACTTGACAGATTCGCAAACGCAAATCCTTAAATCTTCCTGAAGCTCTCAAATTATATGCAGATATATCATTCCACATTGTTTGATATTGCTAAAGGAAATGTGCATTTTCAGTTGACCGATTGTTCTTTTGGCATTGGATTCGGTAGAATTTTCCATTGAAAATGTGCTGTTGTATGTTTTGTTCATGTGTTTATTTAATTACTTGGATACACTGGTTTGTAATACATTTTTTTTCTCTGCAGTCCTAATTGAATTACAAAATATATTCAGAACAATAGGAACTTTTAAATAATAAATTTAAAGTTAACGCTTTTGTAATCAATATATATGCAAACAATTGTAGCAGGATCGCATTGCTGAACTTATGATTCGACATAATTAAAGGAGTTCACATGCAGTGACCTAGACGTATTCGATCTAACATTCGAAAGTTTCATGTAATATATTTGAGAGGTTTAATATGGTAAAATTTCTAAAAACCAACGGAAACACAAAAGATGTTCAAGTATTTAGATCTTGTTTCACAGTTTCTTGTGTATTTTAGATATTTATCAGGACAATAGGTCTAAATTGCACCGATAAGTTCACGATAGTTCAAATATAAATTATTGCAAACTTAAAGAGTTTGGTATACGAATGTTAAATACTGGCGTGTACGATCAACGTTAAAGCAATTAAAGTATTTGGGGGGTCAACGTTCTGTTTTTCATTCAAATGCTATCATATTAGGCTGAACTTCATCACCCCTTTGCTTTGTATTGCCGAAAAAGACACACATAAGTTTAATTGCCTCTTTTAAATACTATTTCCGATAGGGAATTTCCCTTATAGAACAATGAAAATGAAAAACAAAACCTCTTCAAAACCAAAAGAACAGCCGAAACGTTTAGAACAATTCAAAAGTGTTCAGTTATGTTTCTGGATTCATGTCATAGCCTTTTTATCTGAAACTGTTTTTTAAGACGTTCTTTAATAATGACTGTAAAGGAAAACTATAATACCAAAGTTTTGCTTTAAAATCTCATCAAATAATATTAATTTTTCCTCTCTCTCTCTCTCTCTCTCTCTCTCTCTCTCAATGTCAGGAAGCAGGAGCCATTTGGACCATTAGTTCTTCCATATGTGTTAAACAAAATAACAGAAACAGAATAAAATGATATGGGATATGTTAAAATGTTGGTGCTATCGATATAACACAATATGCATGATTGTATCATTGGACACTTTCTGACGTCCTAAATCAGGTCGAGTTTGTTATGAAAACACGTATTCATGCACGTTTATACACCAAACGAAACCAGATACAGGTCGTTAGAACGCGTCCTTTAATATACCTCCGTTAATGATATCTTTCTTTTTAATGAACTGTTGTTGTTCTATACAAAGTAACTGCGCTTTTATACAATGTTGTTCGAAAAGGACTGCTTAAAACAAGGCCGTGAATTCATTAAAGCACTCTTTGAATGTAACTTTTTTTTAAAGCAGTTGAACTGTTTTCGGGTTGATTTCGACATATTTTTAATATAGTATGCGCTTGACGATTTTCTATAATAAGTTTATTAATTAAATTAGTTAACAAATTAAGTCATGTTTACAGAGACAGCACTAACAATAGAAAAAGGACAGGAGGGTTATAAAGATTGCTCAGTTCTCATGCTGTAATGTATTTATTGGATATGGGGAAGGATAAAGATAGGCATATCGATCAGAACATAAATGTCCCATTTAAAGGCAGGAAAGCTTACTTCTAGTTCGTTCACACAATGCTTTGATACAAACGAATATGCAAAAAAAGTACGATTAAAGCAAGGGGCGACGGTAGAGCTTCAAAGCAACAACACAAGCAAATTTTGAGACATGAGAGCACGGTGGATTGAAGCGCCCTAATAACACATGTGACGCCGTGCCAATACTTAAAGGTCTCCTGCAATATGTTTTGTCATGTTATATGCGGTCGATTGCTTCTCTGCAGTTGTTAAATGAAGGACATTTAATTTGTATCGTTTAAATCACCCGATAAACAATTGAAATAGCTATACGCAATCCTGTTTTATTCAACTTTATCTAAATGAATTTGTTTTTACTGATTTTGTAGCAAAACGTTTAAACATAAACCGGGTTAAATGGCACTGGGTAAACGCCCAAGACATAGAACATAAAAACATTAAATTGCAAACAAGAACATGAAATAATAGGACAAAACTCCACAAACAGCACATTGCATACATACTATATATATAAAAACTAGTATGTTTATCAAGGAAACCTCTTTGATAAGCTTTGTGTCTTCGAAAGTGTGTCTCTTTGAGAGCTACTCTTTGGAAACTGCACCTTGACGTTGATTGTGCGTGAAGCTGACTTCAGTAAACTTTCAGTGCTTTGATTTTTATGAAGAATTTGCTAATTCATGTTATCTTTAAAACCTTTTATGGCGAACACGTGTTGACTGACTCGGAGTGTTTTGGCTGTGACTTAATTTTCTTCAAATATTTTACGTTTTCAAATCATTTGGATGGAGAGAATAGCATATACAAGTCGCTTTTATTTTTAATATTGTTTTTCTTTACTCGTTCCCAGTTTTAGTACAATGATGCTTTTTTATTATGAAACTCCATGATCACACAGTTTTAAACTTTTTATTTTATAAGGCAGACTGTGTTTCTAACGAAGACTGCATCGTATCTTTGAAAAGTATTTGCATTGGGTGCTCTGAATTGTTTCCCTCCGTCTGCAGATAGAGTTGGGATCTCGAATCATAGAAGTACTTGGGGTTTACCTTTTCGTTTTTTATTATGATTTGTTTTATTGATAAGTTTCCTCAAGTTAATGCATACTTTGATAAGATTTACCTTTTGCGTTTTATCTTTATTAAGGATTGTTGGGATAAGAGTGAGATTTGTGCCCATAAACTGGTTTGAACCCCCAGTAAATTTACATTATACTGACCTTGGAACGGTCAGTATAATGTAAATATTATATTATATATATAGTATTTATGCACTGTGCTGTTTGTAGAGTTTTGTGCTGTTCTATGTTTATTGTTTGTGATTTTGCATTATATGTCTTTGGCGTTTGCCCATTGCCACTAAACCGGGTTTATGTTTAAACTTTTTGCTACTGAGCATGTTTCTGTAGCTTTTTGCATACATATTCAACTTGATGCTGAGAATCAAACCTTCGGGCATCCTTAAATAGATAAGTAGCTTAACTATATGCGCGGGGTGTGTCGTTTTTATGTCTGTACGTTCCTTATTCAGGACTTGCAATTTCGGATATACTATAGAGGTACACTTAACTTAATAGCAATGTTGTACTTTGGTGTTGCAAAATAACAGAAAAGGCCACTCTAATCGAAGCTGTTGCAAGAGAACCACTCAAACTATTTTGTCGTATTTTATAAGGCGTTCTTTAATCTAAAATGCACGATCTGAAACCCAGATGTCTTGGTGGAATGAATGAATCCATAATAAGCACCCTGTTTAGAGTTGCGTTGGACTTGTAAATCTATTACTTAGAACTGAAGGCGGGGTGAATGGATCCATTTTAGCACCCTGTTTAGAGCTGCGTTGGACTTGTCAACTATTACTGAGACCTGCAGGCGGAATGACTGTATCCATGATAAGCACCCTGTTTAAAGTGGCGTAGGACTTGTCAATATATCACTGAGACCTGCAGGCGTTGTGAATGGATCTATGATAAGCACCCTGTTTAGAGTCGCATAGGACTTGTCAATACATTACTGAGACCTGCAGGCGGGGTGAATGGATCTATGATAAGCACCCTGTTTAGAGTCGCATAGGACTTGTCAATATATTACTGAGACCTGCAGGCGGGGTGAATGGATCTATGATAAGCACCCTGTTTGGAGTCGCGTAGGACTTGTCAATTTATAACTAAGACTTGAAGGCGAGGTGAATGGATCCAAAGAGAATGGTTTGCGTGGACTTGCGTAGGACTCGTCATCTACCAATGAGGTATCAAGTCAGGATAAACGGATCCACGAGATCCCTGTTCAGAGTTGCGAATGACTCGTCGTTTTTCAACTGATGCCTCAAGGAATTAATCCCAAGTGAAGGATATTATGTAGATTTGCTAAGTACTCTTCGATCAACTATACAGGCATTAAGACGAAGGAAATGGGTCAAAAGAGAAGCATCCTGCGTATCATTGCGTGGAATACGTCGACCTACCATTGAGTGATCACTATAGGGTTAATAGATTTACCGCGAAGGACATTAGTACAGTTGAGTTGGGCTGGTCACTCCCATGAAGACAAGCGGTTAAGAACATGTATTTGTACTTGGTACTCACTTGCGCTGATTTTAAGTGTAACTGTTTCGCCTGATGGAATTTGGTTACAACACCAAGATTTTGAATAACTAAATCAAGTACTCGGTTTAATCGCAATTCATTTTGTTATGTTTCACAGGAAAAATAAAACTCGTAAAGACTGTTATATAATATTCATCGACGTCAATCAACATCACTTCTATGTGCATTTGTCCGAAAAGAATTCTTAAACGGCATCATAGTTTCTAGCACACCGGATAGGAATTTCCGGTGAATTCAGCTGTGCTGGAAAACTCCATCTTGCAACCCCCCATGCCAGATGAGTCACGCGCTGTGACCTAATACTTTTTATTTCTTTTATTTTACACTTGATGTAACACTAATTATGAGATTTTAATAGATTAGTTCCATAAACATTAACTTTACAAAATTATACCTTCAAAACAAAACAAAATAACCCTTAAAAGACGTGATACTGAAGAAACTTCTTGACGTATGCAGTGAATAAAAATTACTTGGCGTCATGACGTCAGTAAACATCGCACGCGCTTTATGGTAAAATATACAAACATGCGCTTTTCTATGTATTTTTTCACAAAAATGCAATGTAAGGTGTGCTAGAAAAAAATATCTATCATGTGTCTATTTTCCGATTCCGATGAAAAAATAAAACATTTAAACATTTATAAACATGTTAACAGGTTGTCAATGTGATATATACGTTACGGGGTTAGTAGGTGGCCCGATATGGGATATACGGGGCGCTGGAAGCCATATTCGGGTTCGAGCTTCGCTCTCTCATCCAATATGGTTTCCTTTGCCCCGTATATCCAATATTGGGTCACCTTCTTACCCCGTAACTTATAATATCGGAATGCAACTCTGGAACAGCATCTTAGTCCAACCTACAATAATTATTATAACTATGTAAATGTATCGTATTTAAGCTTTTTAATTACTGCTCTAGATCATTCTTGTCCCTCACTTTAACATAGTTAAAATAACATTAAATGTTAAAAAAGAACTGAAAAGGTGGTTACAATGAATAAAACATAGCACTGCTTATTTAACGTTGGCTTTATAATATACATTAGCTCGATGAAGTATTTTCGTACATTACTGTAATCTTATGTTCAAACATTAACTCGGGCCTAAAACTTGTCGCTGTTTACAATTACGTTTTGCTATCAAACAGGAGCTTGTTGAAAACACGTAATGTGATTTAATACAAACTATTTATAAAGATATTAACCTTAAGATCGGTTCAATGATACTCATTCATTTGTCAACATTTAAACTATTGTAAGGCATGAACGGGCGACTAGTAATGTGAGATTGTAATACAATCCCTCCCAGCATGAAATTGTACAGACACCGCCTTCTTGGTGGGAAGTAGATGAGTCAATATGTTCCGATTCATATTTCTATGTTTAAAATTCATTTATTTTTTACTCTAAATATTCATACTGGTTTTGTTGATTATCAACACCGCATCAATACAATGAGACGGTGTCAACACATACACGTGTTTAACCGTTTAAAACAAAACGTAATTTATATTCATTACAGTGCCTTGTTATTTTTTATATAAGAAATAATCTTGAAGCTTAGTTTATTTTATTCTTCTATAAATTCAAAAGAAATATATCTATTTTTAGTTTTGTACCAGCAACTCTAGATGCATGTAACATAGATGGTACACATCTATTGGGTTGTTGCATTTTTTGACCCGACAAAAACATACGTGATGATAACAATCTGCCACTTATCTCCAAATGCTACTAAATAAAAGTGTATTTAATAAGTAAAGGAAAGCTAACTTAACAGAACGAAATATCATTTAACAGTGGTAACAAAAATGCAGCACTTTACATTTAGATGATCTGCATACAACACATGTATGCAAATTCAGAAAGAAATGCATAGAACATTCAACAAAACCATGTCGCAACATTTGAAGTTTGCGCCGTGGGAGCTATGATTTTAGAACTTAAACAAAAAACAGCACTTTACAATTAGATGAACTGTAAACAACGTGTGTACACACTTTACAATTAGATGAACTGTAAACAACGTGTGTACAAAGGCACTTGCCAATCTCAGAAGCATTATTTGATAAAATCACAAACTTATTATCCGACGTAATGAAAAAAATATTTTTTTCTTTAATCGTTGGGTACTAGTACGTTAAGAGGTTGACATTTTACTTGAAGACATTGTTTCAACAAAATTGTTTTGTGCGTTGTAGTGGATTCATGTTTGTTTAATTGATTAGCATATCGTGACTTATAATGAGGTTTAACTTGATGCTCTGAGGCACGGCATTGATTGGGGATACGTTCAACAGAATAAAACTATACTGGACGTCAGTAAAACCACACCACACCTTGAACCAATGTCACGACTGTACTTCCACAGACTGCGCCATGTTTCAGAGTACATACATTAGCACCAATAACATTCACTCGCCATATGTGTTCACAATTTAATAAGTACGTTTTATACTTATGATATTATTTTAAATCGATTCATATAAACGAAATAATATGATATATTCTTTAAAACATAAATTGTTTTTGCATTCATTAGTTTATCAATTTACGTATTAACTAATGATATCCTCAATTTAACAGATTTTTTTTTATTTCATAATTATTTCACCGTTTCCATTGTTGATTTCATCGAAAGATTTGTTCATTCTTTATACGGTATAAAAACGTAGGGTATATTTTCGGTTTGATTTCTACATCGGTCCTAAATTTGCTGGTTACTCTGTAACACGAGAAAGCGTTTCATGACGACTTTGTGTCATAGAATCCGGTAGATAAAGTCACAGATTTTACCGAGTCCACAACAAATAGCAATTTTGTCTCTATCTAAATGATGTTGACACAAACATTCATTAATCTACATACATGTTTTAGACATAAATGAAGGGTACCACAAAGGCACAACACAATTGAAATTTAGAAAGACAAGAATAAACTCTTCTTGTTTTTTAACAATACACTTCATTTAGACACAGTACTAGTAAACGATTGAGAATACAATCTCAACTCATTTTCCCACGTAACAGTATTAATTTTATAATTCAAAATCACTTCTGCATAACTCTTTTAAGCGTGCATTAATATGTACATTAGAGTATTTTTTTACAATTTTAAATCTTGAGATTGAACACTAATTCGTTGGAATTGAAAATTTCCTGACTCCAAGCGTGGAATTTATACAAAAGTCCGATACAGTTTACGAACCCGTATGATGATAGAGTGGATAAATGTTTGTTTCAGTGTAAGATCGCAATATATGTCAACCATTTAACAGCAAAAGTTACGCCACGAGTTTAATAACTACTTTGGCGTTATCAAGGTGAAATATTTTTCGAACTGAAACATACATTTTTTATAATATGCCTAAAAGGGATATAAAACGACAGTTAATTCTTGTTTTTCAGAAAAGTGCGCCAAGTTATATATGTTTTGCCATGGTCGTTTGGGTATTGACGTCGTTGAAAGAGTATTATATACTAGTCCTGTGCGCGCTAAACTTTGAAAAAGTGAATTATCGATTCCATTTACTCGCTATGACCAGCCGAAAACCGAACAAAAATACATAAGATAAGTGAACACAATTATTACTGTAATAAAAAGGTAATATTATTTTTGTGTTAAGTATAATTGGATTATTTTTATTGTACAAACTTAACAGATTGGCATTATTTTGAAGATAAACGTTTCCATCCTTTATGATTTCTTAATGTGAAGAACGACGTAACGAACTAACCACCACCTTACATAGCGATAGGATGGTAAAATCCTTGTCGTCTTTTTTATAGTTTTATCTTCGAAATATTTATTTAATTGTGAAGTGTTTTGATACTGAACTGAACGACCGAATGATCGACTCAAAAGAAAGAAGTCAGAGAAAAATGTTTTCACCTAATTGCATACATTTGGCGTCCCGTTGTGTATTCGTCTTTTGATCTTCACAAATAACGAAAAGACGCAAATTTGCATAATTCAACATTAAAACATCATAAATTAACACTTCTCAACACCATTTAATGTACTATGACCTTTTTATAATGCATTTGTAATAAGATAAGATTATGCCACTCGGAACGCGTAACTGTTATAAGATACAGCAGTATATTATTTTTCTGAACGATGCACTCTTACTTCCAAAAAAGATGTACCACAATTAATAATACAATTGTTTTAATTTACCAAAAAGGATAAATACATATCGAAAACAATGTTTCTTTAAAGGATATTGAGTTCATTTTAGAATAAAGGTGCAGCTATTAAATACACGATTACAAACTTGTGATCAGAAATTAACACTTCCATAAATGAATTATTTAGTAAGTAGTAAAAGGTTTATCACTCAGAATTTAAGTTTGTTATACATGTGTATGTATTGATTACGATTGCGATTGAATACGAGTGTCACTGTCAAGATATAGCACATGCTATTCATAATCATCTTTTTAACGTGACAACAAAATATTCGATGCCTCTATATTGCAAAATCATCATCATACCTAACCTATCTCCAATACTGTCGGAGTAAGAAGGTATCCCATGTACATTTAAGCTTTTTATTTTCAGAATATCAAATTTCGTAATGCAAAATTCGGATGACTTGTATCATATTAAGAGTTTTGCATCATTTGAAACAATATTAGTTGTGCTTAGTACTAATACATGAAATAATTAAAACAAACACACACACACACACACACACACACACACACACACATACACACACAATAGACATCGTAATTGCAGTTTGTGTTTTTGTTATTCATTTAAACTTAATCGGATGTGAAATTATCTAATAACCTAATTAAGGTTTTAATAGTTTGAGGCCAAAAGCTAGTTCATCATTGCCAACTTTTGAGAAATCCAGTGCGGGAAAAAAACATTAAAAAACAGTTTAAAGAATAAGTCTTTCAGCCGATCAAATTACTTCCTACATATATATTAGGATCATTCTTGCCCTGTAAGATGATGTTGTTGTATTAATTTTATGATTTTTACATTTTTAATGTTTTGTTGGTCACCGAAGGTTACATTGAATTTTAGAAGGAGTCAAAAGTTGTTACGCTATTTAGCTCCAGCGAACTACAATGCTGATTAGTTTCTTTCAAATGCACTTTTCGAATAAATGGATTTAAAAATATGTTCAGGTCCTTTTTTACCATTTATGTAAAATGAGTATCAACTCGATTCACAGGAACGGTAAAATTCCTGGGTGTGCAATTGCGAGATATTGGTTGTATTGCCCCTGATCCCGCTGCGGGATCTTAGTGGGGTAGAAATTAACGGCAGGTTATTGATGTCGTATATGGCATGCGAAACGAAGTTTGTTTTGTTATAAATTTATCGCATAAATTATCAAATTCTTATCAATCTTCATCTAATCAAGCTTCCATTTAGATAAATAATGGCTTAACTAGCGTATATTTACGCTACTATTGTACGGAGAGGTTACTCGATTGAGATCGCCGTTAGCCTGATAAGCTCCAAAGTTGGCAATGTAAAATTATTGTGTTTGGTATTGTTTTCACATATTCTTCCTTTACATTTCAACGCCTTATAAAAACTACCAAATTTGTACGGTATCACCGTGCATCCTCATAACATAATTGTGCATTTGATACCTGGGCGCTTAAATACATTTTATAGTCATAATGTATGGAAGTTATCTGTTTACAATTTAACAGGCAAAAAGTTCTCATATTAACAATGCAAGTCATTGTAGTAAATTGTTTATGTAAGAAGGAAATCAAAATCCACCCATTTGGTGATTAAAATTGCCATTTTATGAAGTACGTCATTTACAATTGATAAACATAGGCGTCAACAGTTTAAAGTACATTCTTACCTTGTTCATAAGTAGTAAGGACCAACAAATAAAAATTTGCGACTGAAATAATCCGACTTCCATGTCTAATATGCTTTACAATTGAATTATTGTTTGCAAATAGTCAATCTAATTGCTTTTTTTCTTCAATTTGTTAACTAGCTTAATATCTGATTACTTCAAAAACAAAGGTACCACTATCTGAACTGTACTGATGTATCGTACTTAGCGTAATACGTTCTATTACTTATTCGATACTCTTTTATTTGATAGTACGCTTTAAATCAACCTATTTTGTAATAGTTAGATTATGAAGGGCTAGTTCGCTTCGCTCACTCCGCCCATTCGTAACCAATAAAATGAATGTTAATTAATGTCATCTTACTGACTTAGAATGCAACCCCATTTCCTGACACATTGCATACGCAAAATCTGACGCAGGGAGTGTGTATCGGATGAGTGGCGGACCTTTAAACACCCGCGAAGTTAACTCTCTTAAAGATAAAGGATAGTACTTAATTATTGCCTATTTGCAATTTCATTTGCTGTTAATGTAGATTGTATACGAATTAAATGTATGATGTTATTCCGTGCTTAAGTTTAAACAGGAACAAAGCTCAAATGGTGAACTGCGTATTGTAAGAGGCGTTGATACGAGCAAGCTATCTTGCAAACATCTTGAGTAGGTCAGTGAGTTCAATGATTTTAAGATTTTAAACATATCTATTAAGTGAAGTTAACATATAATGATATAAGGTTAATATGATTAACACTATTGGTGATCACCAGACAACAAATGGCATATATACATTTAAAACAAAATATTATGTTTATGAGTGACAATGAAATCAAAATAATACAGTAACCTTGTCATACGAAAATAGTTAAGACGCATATTTTAGCATGTAAGCCTAAACACAAGTGCGTTGGACCTGCATTTCGTATATCTTACAAAAAACTATATTTCTATCGTTTACAAATAAAATACGATATTAACGACAGTATCCGTATGTATAATAAAAGTTTGGTGTATATCTAAACACACAATTGAATTGAAAGATACATATTTAAAAGTACTCGCACATGTTTGCCACCAAAAGAGAGTGTTCACGCATGAGTGATACTGCAATTGCAGAAACAATACAGTATCAGTATAAGCAAAAAATCCTGGATATAGCGGTGAACTTAACATGTTAACTTGTTCTTGACATTCAGTGTTTGATCACGCATTGATCAGCAATATGGCGGATCGTCGAATCCAGATTTTCGGTGTTTCTTACGTTCATCGTTTGAGAAAGTATTTACAGCGGTCTATCGACTTTGATCCAAATTTTCTGTTCCGGGAGGCTTGTTCGGTTCTCTATTCGGGCTACACAGGAGTTAGTATATTCAATTTTAGACAGACGCTAAAATTGATAACCGTTTTCAACCGGACTTCGTCGTTTTATTTGTGGATATAAATGACCTGTACCATCCATCTTCCTCTCTTGATGCCATCGCTACGGACATCCTCGCATTGATGCAGGATCTACAATATGGCTGTCATGTTGAACATATCATTTCCATGTACCCACAAACTGTACATCGCGACAACCGAGAGAGTACACCAGGTACCCTGTGGATATAAACTGCTTTAACTCTCGGGTCAATACTTGCAACCATGTGATATCAGCTTATTGTTCGCGGACTGAACATTTACGTTTCTGGCGTTTAAAGGGATTTTGGAGAGAGGAGGCCAAGGCGAGCGCGTTCTCTGAGGATGGGGTTCATCTATCTGATGACGGGCACAGAAAGCTTTACCACAATATGCGTGCAGCTATTGTCACAGTCCAAAATGCACTGTGAACCACTCTGTCTGTGAAGTGTGTAATATAGGGGGTGTACCATAATAAAATGGTCATTTATATGTCTCGTACACATGGAAGGCTATGTTTTTATAATTGATATCTGAAGATATAAGTTGGCCTCATTCTTTTAAATGCCTATATGGGATCTCAGTAAACAGTGATATGCTGTCAACAGTTGTGTGTGTCATAAGGGGGAAAACCCCATACTTTCATTTTGTTTGGTACGCACAGGAGGCTGTTATGTCCTAATAATCGAGATGTTGATCTCATTGAGTAGTGATATAAGGCCGGGTTGCTTGTATGTGCCTTCTTGTGCTCTAAGTATTCTAGGTTTCGGCAGTTAATCCGGCATAGCTTCATTTTGTTACTATATGTAGCAGGTTTACCTTGCTATTCCTGGTGACATCTTGGTCATGCACGAGTATGCTGTTATATTTCGCATGCACAAAGTAAGTCATGGTGATGTTGTTGTTTTTTTCTTTCCCATGTAACCATGGTGATCATGTGCTGACATCGTTTCCCAGTTATATTTTATAACTGGTTTTCCAGCATATGTATTCGCATACATTTACGGTGAAAACATTTTCCTGTGTATTCACAGAGAGCCCGTATAAGGCAGGATGCCCAAGTCTCTACGGTTGCATTATACTTCTTATGCCAATTACTTCTGTTGCCCATTACATTGGTGCATTTCGTAATTGTGCCATTGTGACGGCATGCACTGCTTGACTGTCGATTTAACCGACTGTTTCTATCGTTTGGGTAAAACCACCCTGCAACGTTGAGGCACATGATAGACTTGGGACTGCCTAAGGCCTTATGCATTTTTTTCATTTATTTCTGTTGGTTTTATCTCCACTATTTCGCTTTCATGAGATGAAACGCTCAGCCCGACCCAAGCCGCCGGCTTAGAAAAAGAAGGCACGGACGTTGCAGCAACTGGCCGACTGGTCCATAGGGTCAACATATACGATGCCCAATCCACAACCAGGGGTCCTGCCATGGAGCCTAATGCCACACCACATACCTCAGATCTCGAGTGATGAGAGTGAGACGTCTGATGGGAATTCGCTGGATGACATGATGGCCGCCCACTTAAAAACTCCTCTGCCCCCTGATATGGCTCAACCTATTAGTGCACCAAATATTTAACAAGTGAAACATTCTCTTACGAGGGAAATATTGGGAAAAATGTTGACATCGGCCTGCAACTGCCCTCCACTCTGGCAACTAACCAGTTGCCATTCTTATGGACAAGCATGCCCAACTGTGCATTGTTCCGCAGAACAACACGAAACAGGATACATTCAATTGATCAGTGGACGACCGCTTTCCTGCGTTTCAACTTTATTTTTATTTACTAGTCAAATACCCAAATGAAGGGCCTAATTAAATGAAGTATTGGGAAATAGTGCGCGATCTTGCCTCAAAACGGCCCATGTCTTTCATTCAATATGATACACAATTTCGGATGTTCCGAGAGCATTGCCCTATTCCATGGAAAATGTTTCATATAAAGCTCTGGCTCTTGGCCTCTACGATGTACCAGCCTACTCAGCAGCCCTTTCGTCCCACGCTCTTCCTTGTTACATAGCGATGATTTTGACTTTGTAAACATCTTTGACATGTTGAGTTATATGCATATATTTTTCTTATTTTTTTAAACATGCTAACGTTTAACTGACCAACCCAAATAAAACCAAATGTGCTATTGAATGGGGATTTAGTATTTCGTTCAAAAGCATGATCCCCCGGATTAAAACATTTAAGTTTATTAAGGATCGCTCTAACTGCCACGATTACCTATGATTTTTAAAGTACTGGTAAATCTTGACAATAAAGACTGTATCAGCGTGAATCCGGAAGTGTTTTGCGTAGTCCTGATAAATCAGAGAAAGTCACTAAAGGGTTATCATGGATAATCGTGGTATATCGCAAATGTAATATTATGTCGATTCAGAAGAAAAAAATAACACGAATATTGTATTCTTTAATATGATTTGTTAGGCAGTTGCGGATTGTAACAGACCTTTCCGCGATCAAGATCAATCTTACTTTGTCATTAAGAATGTCATACCCTAGTATGGTATTCTTCCAAACGATACGCCTGTTGTTTTTCATTCAAGAATTTTCACGTTTAATACATGTTCGATGAATCGGGTGAAATCTGGACTGAAATCGTGGCGATGACAGCCATCAAACTCAAGGCTCGTTCGTGACGTCATCTTTATGAATCTTGGACTCTTGCGTTGTTCTTTCATGTCGGGATATAATTACCGTTGCTCTGATTATGATATCTGTCAAAATTAATAAACGCACTCTGTGATTTCCTGTCTCGATCTGGCACATTCTGACAGCCCTTAAATACGCCCTTGTATTCGTCCGTAGGCAATCTGACTGCTCAATCATTTTAATTTATCATGAGTGCTTGATGAAAATGGATTTCCCAATTTCGTGCAATATTGATGACCTGGTCAGGTATTCAATATTGGTCTTTATAAGATCTAAGAACGATGTAGCTAGTCGGATCGCGTGATATAAATAACAGATCTATACAGTGAATGAAGTCACTGAGGTATGACCATAAGATTGACTTAAGTTTCACATTGAATACCACCACAGAGCACTGTTAGCCTTACACGTGATTTGTTATGAATCACTTTGGCATTCGGCCATCGTATATGAATGTTTTCGCATCGTAATTCCAAACTCTATTAATCGGCAATGCACTCAAAAGCGATAACATGTTTTTGGGATTACGGGATTTTCTTAAAACGTTTAGCAGAATATTTTACCACGCATATTTAATGTTGAACACAATCCGCGTCAAAGGGCCGCTGATTTGTCAATACCTGATGTCGGGAAAATGAAAGAGTGTACCTAATCTAGCTGAAATACAAATTATCAAAATTATACAAGACGGCGCCAAGGAATATGTTCACATGAAATCTATTTTATAAATATTGCAAAAGCACGACTTTGTAATGATAAAATTTCAAAGAGTTTATTTCATCAAAGTGTATGTTTACAGACCAACTGAGAATTCAAATAAAGTCATTCAAAGAAAACTCGGGGCTACTTTCTTTTTTGGTCACTTTTTTGTAAATGTCTGCATACGCAAATAGATATCATGATGTTATTTGATAAAAAATATCAGAAATTTTAGTGCAATGAAGCGATCTTGAAGAGAATCATAAATGTTCCATTCATTCATTAAGAAAATAATAGCATCGACCAATACCAACTTAAATGGGGTTGTTTTTCACTTGCATTAATAGCGTATTAAATAATTTTCATTGTGCAATTGAATGACGAGATATCTAAAGAAATTATAATCTATAGACTGGTGTGATGTATAAGCTATTGAGATGGTACTTTCACTCAATCTATTTTTGTTTTAAAACAAAATGAACATACTATAAATGCGCACAACTTCGAATACTCTTTAAACTTTTGAATTTCAAATCACACAACTGCTAATATTTATCATATATTCATTTTTTTAAATATCATTTGATTCGTTACTTTTGGTTGATCGTATTAATCAAATATGTACTTGGGGTTTACCTATAAGTTTATTATTATTTGCTTTATTGTTAAGTTTTCTCAAGTTAATGCATACTTTGATAAGATTTTCCTTTTGTGTTTTATCTTTATTTAGGATTGTTGGGATAAGAGTGAGGTTTGTACACTTAATCTGGTTTAAGCCCCCAGTACATTTACATTTTACTGACCGTTGCAAGGCGGTACCTAACAATCAATGATAAACACCCCTAGTATATATGTTCTGAGTTGTTTGTGGGGCTTTGTGCTGTTGTTCCGTGTTTCGGGTTTGTGATTATTGTTTTAGAGTTCTTTGTCTTTGGCGTTTACCATGTGCAATTATACGGATTTTCTGTTTCCTCACGGTTATGCAATCTTTGATAAGATTTACCTTTTACGTTTTTACTGTATTCGGGATTGTTGGAATAAGAGTGAGGTTGTGCACACAAACTGGTTTAAACCCCCAGTAAATTTACATTTTACTGACCGTTCCAAGGCGGTACCTTACGATCCTTGATAAACCCAGTTTTTTTATTATATCTAGTATGTATGCACTGTGCTGCTTGCGGAGTTTTGTGCTGTTCTTCCATGTTTCTTGTTTGTGATCTTATGTTCTATGTCTTTGGCGTTTACCCAGTGCCATAAAACGGGTGTATGTTTAAACTTTGCTACTGAGCTTGTTTCTGTAGCTTTTTGCATAAATATTATGACCGACTTAAACCTCAAATTAACTTTGAATAATGCCGGCAATTTCATATAAAACAGATACACAATATGTCAAATAGACACACAAAATCCGTGGTAGTCACACAGTAGACAAGCAAAACTCATAGCCAACAAACACATAAGACACCGGGCAAACAACCAGAACATTAAAAAGAGTGGAGTGAAAACAAGTCTTTGTCAACTTGTTTGGAGTATAAACTGCAATATGTATATGGAAGTTTCAGTGTCATTGTCTGTGCAAACTGTCATTGTAAATTTCTAGTTCCGGCAACTGTTCAAAGCACGGAATAATCGAAAATTCAATTACATACACAGTAAATGGCATCGTCGATAACCAGGGTACTTTCTTCCGTTATACTCCATACATACCCAGAGACAATTGACTGACAAAATCTCATGAAGTACTTAAAAGGGGGTATAAACCATACACAGTAAGAAACCGTTTTGCCGTAGTTATCTTTCATATTTTTAATAAAACCTCTCTGAAATATCGTGTAATATGTAGCAGCCATAAATGGACATTCCGGTATTACAAACCGAATGAAAGTATTACGCAAACCTACTTGTATCTGAAAACAAATCATATTTTTGGGACTATCTTTCACTCGATCTCAAATTCATTTATATTTAGCAAATTTGCGAAATCATACTCATCATTTAGTGGTATATATTATACCTTTGCCAGCTACTAGGGCTTCCACTAGCAGGCAGCATATGCCTAAAGATGGCCCAACATGCCTGTCGCCATGAGCCGTGAGTAGAAAACGGGTATAGCACAGTAATGGCTACACGGATAGGCACAGCTTTCCGCAGTTGATGCTCTCCGTTCGATGCGTTTAGGAAAAAAGACACGGGAGATAAGAAGAATTGGTTTTATCACGTTTTTAAAGGTTGTTGACGTCCTTGGCTTCTCCACTTTTGTTGTCTTTTGTTATCGCTGTCTGACATAATTTCTGGGGTTTCGAATTCTTTAAAAGTGGCTCTGCTCATGAGGGAGTGATCAGCCACTCAAAAGGATTATTTCGATATGTTTGCTTTTCGTCAATAAAGTCAAGGCTGTCAGAGTTAATAATAGCATGAAAAATGTTCGCAATGTCATAATTAAATTGACAATGAATTTTGCAGGCGGAATTCTTAAATTAAGGAATAAGATCCTTTTCCTTTCATGTATGTTAAGAAGTACTGTTCGACACCTCTTGTTTTAAAATAAATGAACAAGGCAAACGCTTCGAGCAAACCACTTTGTCTATCCAAAGACGTTTATTGTTATCGCCAATGTAGATTCCTTTAGGCTCTCTCCTGTGAGATGTACCAGATTCCCTGACACGTGTTGTGTCCGGCTGCTCTGACCTATTGTTTTTTCCTGATTTCTTCAATGAAAGTCTTGAAATACCTGCAAAAAAAATTGATGTAAGGTGCCGATGGCGAATTTAAGCTGCTCGTGGTAATTAGTTGACACCGGGTACAGTGACATCTTCACATGCTTAAATAAAACTATCGAAGTGTTGTTAAAAGAACATAGGTTGTGCACAATTTGAAATATATTGAAGTTTACATATAAATATGTGTGTGTGTGTGTGTGCGTGCGTGCGTGCGTGCGTGCGTGCGTGCGTGCGTGTGTTATCCCGTCCGAGAGTCGAAAGACAAATTTACGAGGAAACCACATATTTTGCGCACAATTAACCAAACCTATGCCGTTTACCGTTAAACAATACAATCATTCTTTAAACACTACATCAAGCGACGTGTGCTGAGCTTACTGATAGCGCCAGGGATTTAACTTTTGTATCTTCCGATACATTATGCTCATTTTTTGCCAAATATTCGAGTGAGATTTTACATGAATAAATATGATTTGCAAAGTTTACATTCAAAATTGAACAAAATTTTTGTGTGCATTCTTTAGTACATAATCTTTGAATGTACAATGATCATAGCACAATGTAACATTACGATAAATTGTTTCAAGAGCGTTGTTAAGATGGGCACACCACCCTTTGTTGCAATAATTTCACAATCTCAAAATGCCTGTTATTAGCGTTATTTATATAGTAAAACAGCGACAGTTTACAACAAATATGTTTATGCGTTCATATGAAATAACATTGGATATCATGATAACTATGAACTACGGTGTAGACCCACTCCCAAGAAACAGCCGCTTTGGAAAAGTGTTGCCATGGTTGTAAAACGATAGTGCTCTTCTTGTCCGGTATTTATGTTTTCTCTGTCCCTGCAAAGAGAGTGCTATTATTTAAGTAAAATAAATAAAAGTAGAAATGAAATTGTATCAACGAATTAGTTTTCTTTGTTTCGTTATTTTTATTATTATCATATTAGCTTTATTTTTTTTAAACCACCAACAGTACTTTGAAAGAGGATTCGTATTAAACCCTCATTATATTCGTCTTATACTCAAAAAATGATTATACCCTATGTTGAAAGGACTCCACCAACAGGTCTAAGTTAAGGTCTTTACGACGTATATACGTTAAACAGCTTTTCGGTGTATGAACATATATGACTATACATAGACATATTGAAATCACACTTTAAAAATTATATTTTCTGAATCAAGATCACATGATAGTTAAATAATTACATATTTAGTATATCATATGGAGTTTAGGTTCCTTACGATGTTTATTCAAATCATCCCCTTTTGGTCAAGGTCGACCCCAACGAAGCAATAATTATTTTAAAAGGTGACATACAGACTAACAGCATATAACATACTTCAAAACCTGCTCTTTATGAGAACAAAATCAAAAGCGGGATACAAAGTATGAAACTATCTAGTAGGGTTAGTAAAGGTTGTTTTCAGTTTTTGACTCGTTGTTTCAATTTGGACGCACGGGTATATAGTAAAAACATATGTATAATCTATACTTGTCACTCGGTAGCAATCACTACTAGATTCATTCAAAGAATGCTATTTCGAGTTATATCGGAAAAAAACTTTAACATCACCTTGAAGTAGGCTATAAGTGTTTGACATAGAGCAGCTCAGATTTTTCAGTGTGTTCAGAACTATATCAACACAAACATAAATTGGCCAATGATCTATTGTCAAGTGTGTCAAGAACTATTTAATAACAAAAACTTTATATGGGTGTTCTCTGTCAAGTGTGTTCAGAATTAATTCATAAAAAATAGAACATAATTTCCTTTAATGTTAATTGTGCTGTAATCATAATCATGCTGATCATAAGTTTCGATCTCCTTTTAACATTTCTTTACAATTAAATGTATAAACATTAACCTTACAGTTCATATTCATCATATGCAACACACAGCCCTTGCATAAGCTTTGAACGACCATCAGTGTATGTATCGACCGTGCCTATGGCAACAATAATAATTCAAGTCAACGTTTTGCCGAATATCCAGTTCAGTCAAAATACATACATAACTTGATAATGAAACACAAGGATCATTTCAAACAAAATGACAAACTGTCATGACCATTAATAAAGCATATACGCAGATGAAAAGAGATATGTTACTTCTATGGAAATAAGAATGATCCAGTAGTATAGAAATCAACGAACTATGCTGTGTATAAGCAAAAGGCTATTGCCTTACATGCAACCCACAATTTTGAGACTGCGTAAATCGCGTTGAACATTTGGACGATTCCTATTTTAACGACCGTTCAAAGATACTAATTTAAACCTTTTTTTGGTACCACTATTTCGATTCGATTGTTGTTCCTTTGAACACATCGTTAAACAAATTTTATTAGATCCACTTTGTTTGTCCCTCCAGTTTCGCCGAAATCAAATAATTGACAATACGTACCATGTTAACTGTAGTTAAGTTTTGCGATTCCTTAATGCAGAAAATTCAAATCTACGCAAATTATTTTGTCATAATAATATATATACGGACGCGATTGATGTCATTGTGATTTCGTGAATCCTTAACCTCAAGACATACATATGCTACGATACTAAACATTTAAAAGGACCAACAGAACCCTGTAGGAGTTGCATAGCGATTCGCTAGTACAACATAATATCTGTTTTAACCTTAACAACGGCCCGCTTTTCAAAAGCACTTCCAGTTAAGCCGTTTACCAAAAGAAAAGAACGGCATGTTTAGTCATTCCTCCAAAAAGTGAAACAATATAACAGTTCATTTTCAGCTAGGATTTTTTAAACAACGGCGTGTTTCCATGACGCCCTTTCCGCGAGGTCCCATAAGTACAGATTTATAGACACGCCGAGCTAATTACGCTATACGGCGAGCCTCGGATGTTGTCGGTGCATTAATAAAATAATTTCGTAAAATAAAGATACATCGCAGGTTATTTCAAAGGCGAAAATGGCCGAGGTGATCTGATTAAGCCACGTCAAGATCCATGGTAAGAGAGGATATTCCCATATCCATCGAGTGAAAATATACATGAGTAATCTGAGCTATGAAAATTGGAGAAGGAGATATAGAGCAGAGAGGAATGAGGCGATCGAACCCTGGGCCACCTACTGAAATCTTGATATGAAGTCGTTAGCTGTATCTTACATCAGATTTGCTCGTAGCCTTGATTGGCAAGTGTGATCTTAATGTCATCCGCGATTGATCATTTAAAGGTCTCGGCACCACGTTATCACAAAATAGGATTTTATAGCTACTTAATTGAATAGTTGAGATTAACTAATAGTTTGTTATGCATTAACAGATAAAATAGCTGACTGCCTTGCAATTTAATTCCATGTTAAAACTAAATAACTATTCAACATATGCATAGTGTACATATATTGAAAAAGCTAATACGTGCAAACCTTAAAGTTATGATAAATTAATTGTTCAATTTCTTGCTTTTATGTAATAGAAATTGTGAGAAACCTTTAATAGAAGTTGTGACAAGGCTTAAAATAGTTATTTATATTTTTGAAGTTACAGGTATCAGCGTCCTAATCTCCGAACCGAACCCGAACCGCAAAGCCTATATACTTAACATGATACGTACCATTCATTCAACTGGTGGAAAATTAATAATGCAACTTGCGTAAGGCAATATCATGCGTTCTTTTGTACAAAGAAGGTTATGAATTTTTAGTTTATGCTTACGCATTTTGTTATACAAACATTTAAAATAAATTTAATGGCTATTTGTGAACGCCTTTTAAACATAATTATAATTTTACGTTAAGAAACTTCATCATCCTTCTATTTTCATATAAAATATACCTACGCTGCATCGAAACCTAATTATGTCGAGGAGTCGAGCAATATACTCGGTCCCAAGTACACTTATCATGCACAAAACCTTATGGCTCCCTCGAGGTCATAATTTTTTTCCCAAACGCGTGTTCCAAAATACAAAATATTAAATTTTTTGCAAGTTGTAAAAATTGCAGTGACAGTTGAAAGGCAATTTGATAAGGTGTGAAAACCCGTTTAACACTGTTTACGCATGACCGATATAAGTTGATATGGGCATTTTATAAGACAATTATGAGAAGTTAATGACGAAAAGTTAATTGTGAGAATGAAAATGAGTAATAAAAATATGAATTAACACTACCATATCGATCGAACTGAAAATAAAAATTCTGTATGTTGCTGTCGATTTGCCTACTTATCCGACTTGTTAATCTCTTTGTTAGTCAATTTTGGCGTCGTGTGTGTCTATTGTGTGTCGGTTTTGCGTCTTGTGTGTGTGTGTGCTGGTCGTAGTTTGTGTACCCTGTGCATCCTTTTTACGTCATGGGTATCTATATTGTGTCTGTTAGTTTTGTATGTGTCTTTTGTGCGTCTTTTGTGTGCATTTCGCCTTTTGTGTATCTCTTGTGTGTATATTTTGCGTCTTGTGTATCTCTTGTGTGAATATTTCGCGTCTTGTGTATCTCTTGTGTGTACATTTAGCGTCTTGTGTATCTCTTGTGTGAATATTTCGCGTCTTGTGTATCTCTTGTGTGAATATTTCGCGTCTATTGTTTCTCTTGTCTGTAAGTCTGACGTCATGTGCATCTTGTTTGTTTATTGTTTTTCTGTTTAGCTTCATGTGTGTGCATTTCGCATCTCGTGTGTATCTCCTGTGTGCTTGTTTGGTGTCGTGCTTTTCTGGCATGTGTTTTGTGTATTTCGACATTGTACGATTGGCTTCATGCGAGTCTTTGTCTTGTGTTTCTGTTTTGCGTCTTGTGTGTATATTTCGTGTCTTGTGTATATCGCTTGTGTGTCTGTTTGGCGTCGTGTGTCTTGTATTTGTCCTGTGTGTCGTCTCTAGTCTGTCTGTTCGGCATTGTGTTGTTAAATAACAGTACCTTAAGATTTATGCTGGGCTTAGTTGTCTTTGCGGTTTTTAGAAAAAAAGAATTCAGTTCAAAGTTAATTAAATATTGAATGCAGAGTTCATTGATGACAATAAAAAATCCATTCGGCCTCATTTATAAGGTTTTTTTGACTTGCCCTTCGCCTTTCGTGTTATACAACAATCTAAAGGTCAGGAACCACACAGTAGTTTTGAAATAAAATCATTTGATAAATAATAAAGCAGTTCTGTCTTTTGATATTTGAAATCCATAATGAGTATATTCAATTGCGAGCGTCAAAGATTCGTCGTTTTAAAACATTCAAAACAATTTTAGTAAAAAGTGGCATTGAAACGAATGTATCAAAGGAAGGTCGTTTGTTAATACATCACGATTGTCAATAAATTGTATTTTCTTCAAACATATCGTCATTTTATTGCAACATAGATGGTTTTTTACTTTGATATTAAACAAAGTGAAAAACAACCCCACCTATATTAATATTTGTTCAATAAGAAACTGAAATTAGATAATTATGTTTAATGAACAAAACACGTAATATTTTCGACAAATATGTTCATTGAAGTACAATATTATTTTACCAAATTACATTCTTTGCGTAGGCAAACATTTCATAAGTAACCAAAATAATATATTAGCCCTGAGTTTTCTTTAAATGTCTTTTTAAAAAGTCTCAGTTTGTCTCCAAATCTGCACTGTTATAGGATCAACCCTTTGAAGTATATCTTTTTTAAAGACATGCTTATGCAAATACAAAAGGTTATGTACAACTATGTCTTGATTCCGATTTATATCATTTAAAATATGCTTTGCACATTGTCTGTTCTACGATTTGGATAAATTTCATGTTTAAAACAATCGTGGTATATCCCGATCTTAAATGTCTTACGCCCAATTGAAAGACCTCATTTATATCATTTGACGAATGATGTACGACGATGGAAAGAGGAATAAGTTTCTGTAATGTTCCCGAAACACTTCTAAATAAGATAACGACAGAAAATATACCAAATACAGTTAATCCAGTTAAATGGGAGTTAAGCTATACTAGACCCTTCCGGATTCACTCCGCTTCCGTCACGAATGTATCCAAAAAAATTGTCAAGATTCACATATACTTTGAAATAGTAGGCTGTCGGATTGAAGTCGTGACAGTTGCAGTCATCCTTAATAAACTTAACTCATTGTGGCCGATCGTGATATTGAACGATAGGCTCAAATCCCGATCAAGCGCGAGTTTGGCTATCTTTGGGGTGGTTAGTCGATCGTCAGCATTTGCACAAACCGATAAGAATGGGCAATGCTCTCCCGATTTATAACGATCAGGCGATGGCTGAGGAGATCGATCGGGGCTGAAATCGATGTATAAGATTTTTGTATTGCTTTCAAGGTAATGTAATAAACATTGCGATGCCACATGGGCTATAAAACGTAAAATATGAATCGTGCACTCAATGTAATATACGTATTTCAAATATTCATAACAATGATCTTACGATAAGTGCTCATGTTGGTTGAAATATGATTATTGAATATAATCATTAATGATATGTTGACCGACAATATATGATACTATAAAGTTGTCCATAACCATATAGTTACTTACATTAAAGTGTATCATTTACATACCGTGACGCAAGCTTAGGAAAGACGCATGATGCCGTAGGTTCAGTAGAACATCAATTTGCCGCATTCAAGGCAAATGCAGTTCATCGTAAGAAATGTAGTTGCATCCATATTAAACCTGCTATATTTGCACATCAACTTCCATTCCTTAAATGAACTGCCTTTCGGCAATAGCGGTTATCATCCGACGAACGCAACATCTTCGGATATGTTCGGATCGCAATCAAACGCATTACAATTTACATAAAATTGTTGATCTTGTTATTGTTTGTATTGTGTCAGCAGGTCCCGTAAAATATAAATCAACATTTTAGAAAGTGTTAATTTATTATATCTTAAATGTATTGTTGCAATAATGTTTCAATTTGACGTTTAAAAGTGATTTCAAGTTGTTGACATTTTCCAGCGTTTTTGTGACGTCATTTGATTCCGGTTATGGTCGGGCCGTTCTATTTACTTAATTGGTAAGAAACGATCACTGAAAGATTTTCTTAAATGAAATGAAGTATTTTTTTAACAATTCTTGAATGAAATATATGGTGTAAATATAAAGAATGAAATGCGGGATTGACCAGCCCAATTGCGTTCATATCGCCGATAATGACATCAATCCCGAAATTCATTCCTTAATTGAAGTCGTAGTTTATGTCATCGGGAACTACCGGAATATTTATCGCCGCATTGTATGGTTTGCAATATTTGCAATAGGGCTGTTGTTCTTGTGCTTAGTTTTACTGCCTGGAGTAATGTTTTGAGTATTAAATTAATGACCTATAAATCCCCTTCAAAGCTTTTTACGGTTTAAATTAAGTTTATTTTCTAGTCAAGATCATAACTACAGTATGTGTGTTAAAAATACTCTATATATGAGATAAGACTAGTTCAATGCGTTCAGATAAAGTAAAACATATTTTATTTTCATAACAGATGTGTTATGATGCGTGTAAAAAATGTTACTGAAATGAGGAAGTACGTGAAGTTAACTTTTTAGGTAATGCGGACATAATGATTGCTAATAGTATTGCTCATTCCGATTTTTATAGTGATGTTTTAAATAAAATTTGTAAACTTAAAATGTTTCAAGCAGGTGGTTGGCGGATAGACTCAATGAATTACTTGGATTTAATTTAAACCGTGGATATAAAGGCAATACTTTAAAGAGTACTTGTCTTCTAGATTTTGAAGAATTCCTGAATCAAAAGCTTTCAGTCCTTTGATTTTATGAAAACTTGGCAGATTCATGTTATCTTTAAAACCGTATTTGGCTGGCTCGGAATGTTTTGGCATGTTACATCATTTTCTTCAAATATTTTACACAGGAATCATGTTGCATTTATATTTAATAATGCTTTCTTGATTTGTTCCCAGTTTTAGTACGATGATGCCTTATATTATGAAACTATATGATCACACAGTTTTAAAACTTTAATTTTCTTAGGCAGACTGGGTGTGATGCTCATAGTTCCAAACAATGTTTGCATCGTATCTTTGATAAAAAGTTTTTTTGCATTAGGTACTCTGAATTGCATTACTCCGTCTGTAGATAGAGTTGGGATCCCCTATTATTATTATTTGTTTTATTATTAAACTAATGCATACTGTCATAAGATTTACCTTTTACGTTTTGTTTTTTTTAATTCCGCTTGTTGTTGGGATAAGAGTGAGGTTTGTGCACGGAAACCCTCCGTAAATTTACATTTTACTGACCTTTCCAAGGTGGTACAGTCCTTGATAAACATACCTAGGTTTTATATAGTATATATACACTGTGCTGTTTTTGTCGTTTTGTGCTGTGCTGATGTTTTTGGCGTTCACCCTGTGCCATTAAACGGTTTACGTTTAAACTTTAGGCTACTGAGCTTGTTTCTGTAGTTTTCACATGTTCGGTACCGTGATAAATACAGCTGTGAACATTATAAGAAAAAAATAATTTTCAAAATACTACTATTCCCAAATGCTTTTATGCTGTATTATATTTATAAGTGAAAATATTGCAATCTTGATAGTAATTCTATCTTCATATTTGTCCGAGAAGTTGGTAAGAATAGTATGGACAATGTACTCATGTTATGTCGACTTTGCTATAGAGCATTAGCAAAACTATCAATTCAACATCGTCAGCCTGACGATTCGTGACAATAATTTTCTGCTTATCACTTAATTACGGTACAAATTATTGTATTCACGAAGCATTGTTTATAGGAATGGATAAATAAGTTAAATCACAAATACGGTAAATATACTTTCTGTAACTTATAATCTTTGTTTACGGATGCTAATACCAACACTGTAATTAAAATATTCATAGATCACATGTCAATGCCTTAACTATCCCCAGTACATAAACCAATCGCCTCACAGAATCTGCATTAAAATATCTATACTCAATATCTAACCACTGTGCATTTAAACGAGATATTCTTACATGCTTTAAAGAAGTTCTTAAAATGCTTAGGGAACTTGTCTAACAAATAAAGCCTCTCCTCGATTCAAATTTTTTTCATTTGACATTTACAAGCCAAATTATTTAATTAGTTTTCTTTAAACCTGCCTTAGACCGTGAGTTATCTACATTTATACAAGTTTACTAATGTTTTAAAGTAGCGTACCACAATTGTGTTGATTGGTGTTGAGCTTGACACGTATTTACTCGACATGGCGATACTTCGCTGTGCCAAACTGTGGTTATTTGTAACAAAAACAAGTAAAATACCCTCCCGTTCCTGTGAAAATTGCATTGTATACGTCCAACATGGGCTACTATATCCGGTGCACGGTGATCCACCTTGTAGCAGGCGAAGAAGTTTGGGTTCACAATGCAAGCATAAAATTGGCGATGCACTACAACTGATTCAGCTCTTCAAGCGGCATGCGATTTTCCCATTCTTCTTTTGGTTCAAAGTAGATCATTTGAGGCAAAAGCCCATTTCATTGCTTAATTTTACAGGAAACCTATTCTGTGATATTTGTCACATTTTGTTGATATCAGAGCATCGTTTCAGAAGGTCTTAAGTTTCCTTTCCTAGCTTAAATGTGATACGTTTTCCTTCGTTCGTCGTATTGACTTTTAATAGGTCCTTTCATATCATTTTAGAACTTATGCATCGGATTATTAAATATGTTATATGCTTTCTGTTATTGTGAAGAACATCTTCATATCAGTCTGTAGATCCGCTGTTATTAATGACTCCATTATTATTCATGTTCAGTGTCATTTCATTTAGTAGAAACCCGATCGTTAAACAAAAGCTGATTTCGACATGAAGTTTTCAATGAAGGGTTATAAAGATTGAACGTTTAAAAAAGTATTACTTTTCAATAAATATGAAATAACAAGAAATACCATAAAAATACAAAATTTTCGTGAATTTTTTAAACGTTATTATCCCCCGCCTATGAAATAGGGAGGGGGATATTGAAATGGCGTTGTCCGTCCGTTCTTCCGTCCGTCAGTCCGTCTTTCCTTCCGTCCGTCCGTCCGTCAACAGCGTTTTCTCAGTCACTAGCCGGTATAATTTCATGAAACTTAAAATAAATATGAACCACTATACTGGAATGATGCCCGTCCAAAAAAAATTCGATTGGTCAATTGTACTAGGAGTTATTGCCCTTGATTTTTTGAAAAATGCACATTCACAGCCATTTCTCAGTCACTAGCTGGCAGAATTTCATGAAACTTAAAATAAATATGAATTACTTTACTGGGATGATGCCTGTTTATTTTTTGTTTGGATTGGTCAATTGTACTAGGAGTAATTGCCCTTGATTTTTTTTAAAAACTCTCATTTACAGCCATTTCTCAGTAACTAGTTGGTAGAAATTCTTGAAACTTGAAATAAATATGAACCAACATACTGCGATGATGCCTGTTTATTTATATTTTGGATTGTGTAATTTCTATATGAGTTATTTGCCCTTGATTTATTAAAAGATCCATGTTTGCAGCCTTTTCTATGCAACTAGCTGGTAGAATTTCATGACACTTGGAATAAATAAGAACCAACATACTGTGATGATGCCTGTCTATTTTTATTTTGGATTGGTCAATTTTCCATCGAGTTATTGCCCTTGATTTATTAAAAAATCATTGTTTGCAGCCGTTTCTCAGTAAAACCAATGTGCTTATCTTATTCTTTCTGAGATTGTTTTTAACCTTCAAGCACAAACAAGCCATCAAGCACAAACAAGCCATCGTTGGCGGGGGATATCTTTTCACTGAAAATGCTTGTTAATTTTGTTATTTTCTGTTCAACATTGACCCCGTAATAAGTAATAAATTCCCCATCAAAATAAAAAAAAACATGAGCTATTTTTCAGTCTTTTAATAATAATGAAGAAAGTTTTGATATTGTTCAACTTTTTTGATAACAATTACAGTGATTAAACATAAGCAATACACGTTCCCTTATATCTTACTTTCGTATAAGTGACTGCAGTGATTGATACTAGAAAGATCATGACCGTATGCGTCAAATTAAAACCTTCCTTATTATATACCCAATCTCTTCCTTATTAATTTCTATAATATACAAGAAACTTTAAAACAAGATTGAACTTCTTGAGCATGCTTTGTTTTTCAGTTTGACATAAGAAATTCTATCATGATATTAACCCTCTCAAAAATATAGCACAAAAATCGAATTGTAGCGTATGCGTCTTGGTCAAAGAATATAAACTTCTTAAACTATGTCGTATCAAAGGTTCAACAATGCGATCCTGCTGCAAGTGCTGAGCATATATATCTATTACTAAAACTCAAATTTTAAATTGATTATATAAAAAGATTTTCACATCCTCCTAAAACCATTTTGTAATCGAAACAGACTTTATCAAAATTTAACAATGCGTACCAACTCTATCTGCATACCATTTGAAAGGTTCAGGACGATTAAAGGGTTTGTGTTTGTGAAATCTGTATTCAGGATCATATCATGCAAATAGCAAACAAAAGCTTAATAGCGACTATTCAGAAGAATGAAGAAATATGTTGAATTAAATTTAATTGAGTTGAAAAGGTAACAGCAACGACAAATACGACAAATATTTTTATTGTAACAAATAATTAAGTTGCAATAATACGGTTTGATAAATCGGGCACAAATATTTGCTTTACAAAATCTGTACATTTTATTGCTTAAAGTAATTCAGTTAATTGTTGATGTGTTTATCATATAAATGTAAAACACATGCCCATATTTAATCTATCAATTAGTATATCAATTATTATAACCATAATTATATCAATGGCATAATGCTCAGTCAGTTTTAATACGTCGCCATCACAAGGATTGATCAGATAAGTTTAAAGTAAAAATTATAAATAAATTAGACCCGAGTTTGCTTTGACTGTTTGTACAATAAACCTCCAATGATCTCGCGACGAGATTATGTGTTACATAATCTTTCAATCAAACCCTTTTCACTGAAGTGTGATTATGCAATTCTGTCCAGCTTTCAAGTGATATCTCTATATCTTCTTTAAAGAAAGTGAACGTTTGTTTCCATTTTGCCGATTTCTAGTTTTTTGTGCCATAATAAAAAAGCTTTCAAAATTATGCAAAAATGAAAAAAAAAACGTTAAACATTTAAATAAGTTCTTATTTAGATATTTTGTATTAATTGGTGAAATTCTTAATTGGGTTTATATTAAGTATTTGCATTAATTACTGATTTAACCATATGTTGAAGGTAACCGTTATTGACAAGGATCACATTTATCGAATTTATCAATCACCTTAGTACCATGAAATACTCACGAAGTAAGAAAATAAGTAAATTAACCCAATATTTAATTTATACCAAGAAACTCGTCTTAAGCATAATCTTCACTACGAAAATAGCATATTTCATTGATAACGGGTCAGATATTTGATATACGCTCACAGCGGTTCGGCTTTATCAGTCGGTTTGAATATGAAGTAAAAATTATGAAATTCTGAACAACTGCCCTACATTAATGCATTGTATCAAAATAATGTAAGACAACCATCCGGTTCAGATATAACAGGTTAGAAACAAATATTGTATAGCTAGCACATCACATTATTTACATAATTTAAAAAAAAAACACTATAGTGATGCAATGCGCAAATAACAGCGCATCTTTAAAATACTTTTATGAATAGCTCACGAAAGCTTAATGTGTTTTGGAAGCTACTCGATATTCGCAAAACAAAATAACAACCCATCAATTGGAAAACAATAATGTAATATAACAGATTAGTAAACAATTAAACTAAGAGGATATGAAAGCCGGATTATCCAAGGCGATTATTTTCATTTTGATATGCTTACTGATTTTTAGTGAGGTAAGATTGTGTTTCCTTTTCAACGTTTTGCTTTTGACTGGAATGGTTTAGATATAAGACATTGTAAAAAGGAAAATAACACACTATCTAGTGATTTACTTTCTGAAACAAAATAAACTAATCAGCAAACCATTTACATTCGTATGTCTTATTTTCTTCCAAAGCATAACAGTTTTTAATACTTTTTGACAAATACGATGCTACGATTTAATAAAATTCTTTAATAAATTAAAATGATACTTATATACAGATAAAAAAAACAACAGAAAATAGCATAACAATATGATACCGATACTATGAATTCTTAATTGAAACATTGGGACGATTCTTTAAAATTTTGTGAAAGAAAACAACTTTGTTAACATCATCGATTAAATCTTTACTGCTTTGGATTTTTTTATGAATACACTTTTCTGATCTGCTGTATTTTCTAAGAAAATTGGAGACTACTTTTCAGCTGGACATGTTCATATTAAAATACTTAAGGACATCATCAAAAATGCAACGTTTACAGTACTTTAACAATCGGTCCTATGTTGTCGTTTTATAAGTAAAATTGCGGCATAAAACATAACATCATCAAAGCCACATAAAGAGGAAGGAAAAAAAAGCGATACAGGTTAAAGAATAAACAAACTTTGATTTGTGATCAGAAGTTTTGTTTGTTCGTTGTTTTTTAATTTTGGTAACGTTTCAAGATTATAAGAGACATGCATTCTTCATTCGTAAATAAGAATTTACTTTCGGTTGCTATAACTGTTTTTAAAAAACCGGTCGCGTAGCAATCTTATCAAGAGGCATTTGAGAAATAAAATATGCTTTAGTTGTGTAAATTTTATACATAATGATGCGCAATACAACTAGTAAAGAGTTCGTATGAATACAAAAATGTTGTCATGTACATACATATGTGAAATACAACGGTCAACTTTAAAACATACATTAATAAACTAAACGAGCATTATGTGATCTTTTTAAGCACCATAAGATACTACGGCCATTGATGGAACAGGAAAATCATGGTGGCTTAAAGTGACACTCTTATTCAAAATCAATACATACACATGTATGACAAACATTAATTTTGACGTATGAACCGTTTACTACTAACTAAATAATGCATTTATGGAAAATATTATTTACTGATAACAAGATTGTAACCGTGTAATTATTAGCTGAAAACGCAAAAATATTAAATGATTGGTGAATGCTAAAAGATTTACTGTGACCTACTATAGTCTCATAATGTAGAAATACCGTGTTTTATGCACATTTTTTTCGAAATCCTTCATAAAAACAGTTGTTTTCGACATTTATTCATCTTTTTTGGAATATAAAAATAATAGTACTAATTGCGGTAAATTTTTTTTGTGTAAGAGTGCATCTTTAAAAGTGCTCAGGTACACCTGTAAATGTACGGGCAGAATTTATGGCCTTATGAAAATTGTATTTGAACACACTTAAAACGAGGAAGCGCCTTGAAATTAAAAATCATAGGTTTAAAAGGTCAAATAGTAGGAAACTATCACTTTTACATTATGGTTTACGTCAAACATTTATATGAATAAATGCTGCCAGCTTACGAGGACATGATGTATTTTCGCTCTATTTTGGTTTAGCAAAGCAACATGTAATATGAACACTTCTTGCGTCAGATTTGGGTGTAAACATTTTTAGCTAATATTTCAATAAAAATGAGAGAATTTGGAATGCAATGGTATTGTTATCCTAACTATTGCTTGTGTCACACAAAGCCACAGACATTCACCGAAGTTAACTTGCTAATTGGACCTTATTATTTGTGCAACATCGTCTTAAACTAATACTTATATATATAATATATTACATTCAAGTACATCGCCAAGTTAATTTAGGTATTGACAGTTAGTTTTGGAAATTCTCAAAGAACACTTCGTTTATAACTGTATGCGATCAGAAAGTGCTTTGCATAAATACGCTGTTTACAGATCAATTTGAAATGTTGTGACTTTTTAACTTGTCCATTGAATGCAAATTACATTGTATAATGTGTGTTATGCACACGTCCTTATTTCAAGACGTCATAGAGAAATAAAGCATTTTTAGTCTTTAAAACCTGTGTGACATTAGCGGGTAGTTTGTTTGTCGAATGGCATGTTTGGATCTCGGGTTTAAAATGACATTTATTTTCGGTAAAGGTGAACATTTTCTTGAAAGCCATGCATTGTTAAGTTTTGTTGAGATTTGACATAGTTGTGGTCTCTTGAACTTGGTCATCCCGGGATGTTCAAGGGCAAGTCAGCTCCTTTTGAAAAAGTTATATAATTATAGAATAGAAGTAAAATTATTGTTAGTTCCTACTAGGCACATAACTAAAAATCCTGTGAATATTAATTTATTGTTATTTATTAAAAAAAATTGGGGGGAGTGGGAGTGGTCATATTGGTTTGGCATAAACAAAGTACCCTGCCCTTGTGCAACTAGCTGTTTATAAATGGTATGATATATTTGTAATGTTTGAAAGTTTTATGATAAAAATGTATTGGTTCCATTTATTGTATTTATGATACTGTCAGTATGTGTTTTTCCTTCTCTTCGAAATTCAGATTATTTTGGAGGTCAGTGCAGTCAATGAACATTTTACCCTTTTGGTACCTTTTGTGTATTTTCTGCTAACATACCATCACTCATTTGGTTATACTTATATAAGTTACTTGACCTAACTGTAAATTATTCCAAAATCAAATCCCGTAAATACTCGATTTCGCTTCCAATTTAACATGAACCTTTTACGTTAGTTTTAGAGTGTGTAAGGTATGGCCATACGTAATTGCTTTAATATAGCCATACTCATCCCCATGCGATCATGACAGAAATCCAACACTTGTAACAACAATAAGTGAGACCTCAGTCCCAATGTATTATGGAAGAACATACACATTTCATGAATGGCAAGGATTTTTTTCATTGACACTGTTTGTTTGATTGACTGTACTGGTACTACTTCAATGATTCAAATTTGCTAAAGGACATTCAATCAAACTGCAAAAAAATTATCGGTCTAGTCTTAAGCAAGGAATCAAGAGAATCTACGGAAATAAACAGCTCAGCATTACGAGAATACGGGATTATTTTAACCCTATACTATGTAACCTTATTATCGAGGGTAAAAATAATTCCATGTTATCTTGGGATAACTAAACTAGGCTGTAGCCTCTTGTTTCTCAATCATTAAGTTTTTGCTGACATTAACAATCAATTTACATCTAAGACATCGAGAGTTCAACATCGACATGGGTATCTAAACATATTTGTCAAACTACTCACTTAAAGGAAATTGGTTGTTTCTTTGTCATCGCAACGAGAAGGATATTGTGTTACAGTGTCGTGGTAAAGGTCGTCATAAAATCATATTAAACACTCTTGATAAATGTTGACAAATTGTTGAATATCATTAAAATCCCTATAAACGTAATTATATTATTTACGGTTGAATAGTTCATCATTCATTCGAGTTCCCTTCATCATGTTATTCGTGAAGAATTGTTTGCTCAAAAATTACCATACAAAGAATACTGTCGTGCAATCTCTTTTTTTATATAAAACATGTACGAGATCATTGCACCCATAGTGTTATTCCTCGTGTCATTCATTCGGGTAGCTCACCGACTCTTGCAAAATAATTGGACGAAGCATTTATACAAGGAAACCGTCAAATAAACGTGCAAAGAATGAACAATTTAGAAGTTTTCGCTTTTCGCCATTTTCTTCAACTCTGTTGCATAAATTGGGGATAACGTTTCGTTTTCTTTTGTCTGCCGTTAAGTTTTGTCGGGGCGAGACTTCTAAACATGATGATCAATATATTACATTTGCGATCGACTTGTATGGATGAAACGCTGCGTCATCGTGAATTTAATATATACATGAACGAGCTTTTGATAAAATGTTATAAAAACAATTTGGGAAAATAATATTTAAAAGCTGTATATTTAATGAGTTTAAAGTCATTGACCTTATCTTTATCGTTTGTAATTGGTATGATTGCCTCTCGAGTCTGTGTTCTTGCTAGACGTCCATATGTGAATGATAAGGACAAAGTTCGCCTGAGAAGCGAAAACTTAAAGACACCACAAAACACCTCTAAACCTTATGTGTGTGAAGTTGGCTCAGCCATCGACATTCGATATTATATAGCAAATCTTCAATGTCGAGCTGCAATGTCGAGCTGGACAGAATTCTAGCTCGACATTCGATATTATATAACAAATCTTCAATGTCGAGCTGGACATAATTCTAGCTCGACATTCAATATTATATAGCAAATATTCAATGTCGAGCTGCAATGTCGAGCTGGACGAAATTCTAGCTCGACATTCGATATTATATAGAATTATTTAATGTCGTGATGAATTGTCGAGCTGGACGGAATTCTAGCTCGACATTCGGTATTATATAGCAAATAATCAATGTCGTTCTGCAATGTCGAGCTGGACGGAATTCTAGCTCGACATTCGATATTATATAGGAAATATTTAATGTCGTGGTGAATTGTCGAGCTGGACGGAATTCTAGCTCGACTTTCGATATTATATAGCAAATCTTCAATGTCGAGCTGCAATGTCGAGCTGGACAGAATTCTAGATCGACATTCGATATTATATAGAAAATCTTCAATGTCGAGTTGCAATGTCGAGCTGGACGTAATTCTAGCTCGACATTCGATATTATAAAGGAAATATGCAATGTCGTGATGAATTGTCGAGCTGGACGTAATTCTAGCTCGACATTCGGTATTATATAGCAAATCTTCAATGTCGAGCTGAAATGTCAAGCTGGACGGAATTCTAGCTCGACATTCGATATTATATGGCAAATATTCAATGGCGAGCTGCAATGTCGAGCTAGAATTCCGCCCAACTCGACGTTCCAGGTCGACATTAAATATCTGCTATACAATATCGAATGTCGAGCTAGAATTTTGTCCAGCCGGACAATTCATCACGACATTGAATATTTCATATATAATATCGAATGTCGAGGTAGAATTCCGTCCAGCTCGACATTGCAGCTCGACATTGAAGATTTGCTATATAATATCGAATGTCGAGGTAGAATTCCGTCCAGCTCGACATTGCAGCTCGACATTGAATATTTTCTATAATTATAATATCGAATGTCGAGCTAGAATTCCGTCCAGCTTGACAATTCATCACGACATTGAATATTTCCTATATAATATCGAATGTCGAGCTAGAATTCCGTCCAGCTCGACATTGCAGCTCGACATTGAAGATTTGCTATATAATATCGAATGTCGAGCTAGAATTCCGTCCAGCACGACAATTAATTACGACATTGAAGATTTGCTATATAATATCGAATGTCGAGCTAGAATTCCGTCCAGTTTGACATTGCAGCTCGACATTGAAGATTTGCTATATAATATCGAATGTCGAGCTAGAATTCCGTCCAGCTCGACATTGCAGATCGACATTAAAGATTTGCTATATAATATCGAATGTCGAGCTAGAATTCTGTCCAGCTCGACATTGCAGCTCGACATTGAATATTACCTATATAATATCGAATGTCGAGCTAGAATTCCGTCCAGCTCGACAATTCATCACGACATTGAAAATTTCCTATATAATATCGAATGTCGCGCTAGAATTCCGTCCAGCTCGACATTGCAGCTCGACATTGAAAATTTGCTATATAATATCGGATTGTCGAGCTAGAATTACGTCCAGCTCGACATCGAATATTTGCTATATAATATCGAATGTCGACATATAATTCCGTCCAGCTCGACATTGCAGCTCGACATTGAAGATTTGCTATATAATATCGAATGTCGAGCTAGAAATCTGTCCAGCTCGACATTGCAGCTCGACATTGAAGATTTGCTATATATTATCAAAGGTCGAGCTAGAAATCTGTCCAGCTTCACATTGCAGCTCGTCATTGAAGATTTGCTATATAATATCGAATGTCGATTGTCGATTGCCGATGACTGAGCCAACTTCACACACATCTAAACCTTGCTTGAAATGGAAATGCATACAATTACTATTAGAAATATAATAATAGAACGAAAAGTTAACCAGATGCCTGACATACCATTTCATCTTCTTAATCGGATGGACGTTTCTTATAGCGCGAATGTCTATAACATACAAATAACGATTGCCCATGTTTAGTTTCAAAATCGCTCAATTATTATACCCAGTCTGCTCTGTTTTTCGCTGTCGACTTTGATAGTAGTCTGACTTGTGAATCACGCGTGTGTCTGTTTGGTGCCGTGTGTATCATTTGTGTCTGTTTAACATCATGTGTGTTTCTTGTGTGTCTTGGGTATCTGTTTTGAGTCTTTTTGTCGGGTTATGTATCTCTTGTTTGTCTCTCGTGTACCCGTTTGGCGTTTTTTTTGTTTTTCTGGAGTGTCTGTATGGCGTCTTGTGTATCTCTGTTAATTCTGTTTTTCGTCATATGTATCTCTTGTGTGTCTTTTGGTGTCTGTTTGTCCTCCTGTGTATCTCTTGTGTGTCTGTTTGTCCTCCTGTGTATCTCTTGTGAGTCTGATTAATATCAAGAATGTCTTTTGTGTGTTTCATGTGTGTTTCTTGTGTGTCTGATTAGCCACTTGTGTATGTTTTTTTTAAAGTATGTTTATCGTCATGCGTATCTCTTGGTTGTCTGTTTAGCGTCTTTGTTTCTTATGTATCTTTTGGCGTCTTAAGTATCTCTTTAGGGTCTGTTTATCGTCATGTGTAACTCTCTTGTGTATGTGTCTTGTGTGCTCCTTGTGTGTCTGTGTTGCGTATAACATGTTTCGTGTGTGTCTGTTTGCGCTTTTTTTGCGTCTATTTGGCGTATTGTGTATGTCTTTTGAGTAAGTTTATAGTCATGTGTATCTCTGTTGTGTCTCTTGTGTGTCCGTTTGGCGTTTTTTGTGTCCGTTCGGCGTTTTGTATATCTGATGGTTTTTTTTGTTGTATATATGTGTCTTGTATGTGTTGTGTGTATTTCTTATGGGTATGTTTATCTTCATGTGTCTCTTGTATGTGTGTCTTGTGTGTTTCTTGTGTGTCCGTTTCGTATATTGTATGTTTCGTGTGTGTCTGTTTTGTATATCTGATGTTTTTCTGTTGTATATATGTGTCTTGTATGTGTTGTATTTCTTATGTGTCTGGCATCGTTTCATTTAAAGATATTACTTTAAGGTTTAGGCTTGGATTAGTTCTCTTTGCGTTTTTAAGGTTGAACGTTTTAAGTTCTGATTTATATTTCATTAATGTCAAATTCAATTAATACGGCCGCATACATGAGGTTGTTTTAATTAGTCTTTCTCATCCCGTGTGAAACAAACACTACAAAATTAAGTAGTAGTTCTGAAAGAAAATTGATATGATACATAATAAAGCATTTGTGTAATTTGAAATTCAATATCTAAGTAAAAGTATTCCTTTTGTATGTAAAAGCTCGTTCGTTCGTTGTTGTTTTTTCCAAACATCCGAAACCATTTGAGTGAAAGAGACAGTCGGGGTGGATCAAAGCAAAAACGTTTATTGATACATAACTCCTGTCAATTGATAATATTTTCTTTAGATATTTCCTCGTTCAATCGCAAAATGAAATTCACTCAGTTTGATATTAAACAAAGTAAAAAAGCAAAACCATTTTTGTTGATATTTGTAATTATGAAATATTTAATGAACAATACTCTTATTATTTTCTACAATATTGCTTCATTGCTCTACAATATAATTTTACCAAATTTTCCCATTACATTCATTCGCGTATTCAAAGTTTTACAAAAAGTAACCAAAAAAAAAGGAATAAGCCCTGAGTTTTCTTTTAGTAACTTAATAATAAGTCCCAGTTGATCTCCAAACATGCACGGTGATATGAAACCCTTTAAAATGTATATCATGTAAAGACGTGCTTACACAAATACAGTTATGTTAAACAATGTATTGGTTCCGTTTTATGTCATTTTTGAATATGCTAGATTGAGATACGATTGCACATGGTCTGTTCTTCAATTTGGATGAATATCTTGTCAAAACAATCGTAGTCTTTCATGTTTTTAAAGGTCTGCGCGCGATTGAATGACACCCAATTATATCGTTTTGAGGAATGTTGTATTGAATTTTCATGAAAGTCGAATACTTGCGTTTATGCGAATAACGGCGATATATGCACGAACAAGGAAGATTCATCTTGATTGTGGACTGATATGTTACCATCCTTCATTCTGTCATAATCTTAAGTTACGGACCAATTCATATAAAGAGTGGAAAATTCCAGTTTATTCGTAATGAATCGACATAACATCAAAGTCGCCATTATTCACGATTACCTGAAAAAAGACAATGACAGTTAAGGGTTATACCCGGTTAATAACGGCTGCAATTTCATTACGTTACGTTTTTTAAACACGTAGCAAATCATCACAAAACTGTCGCGGCTTTCCTGATTCATCTGGACACAATTTTCTCGAAACTTTTGAAGCATAACATTCTAAAATTCCGTATTTCATTCATACAAATGAGATGCATATATTTGTTTTACGTAACAAATTACAGTTTATCTTGCTTATCTTGATACTTCCTGTTAAACTCTCAAACCTCTCTGAAATTAGAGGAATAAAGATAGTATACCAAAAACAGAAAATGTGAGTTAATCCAGTTAGATGGGACTAAAGCCATGCAATACTCTTCCAGATTTACTCCACTGCCCTCACGAATGTATCCAAAACAATTGTCAGTATTCACCCACACTTTGAAAATCCTAGGCAATCGCATTGAAATCGTGGCAGTGACAGCCATCCTTATTGAAGTAAATTGTTTTGAATTGTAGCCGATCGTGATATTGAAAAACGGCTAAAAGCCCAATCAAGAGCGAGTTTAGGCTGGTTAAGTGGTCGTCAGCATTTGCAATAGTTGATCGTATGTAATTGTCCATTACCATACACTGACTTACCTTTGAGTATAACCTTAGAATACCGTGACGCTAACTTAGTGGAACCGTTCCAGATCATACTGGGAGCTCAGCAGATAAAGACGCATGGTATCGAAGTAGACGATATTTGCCGTATACAAGGCAGATGCAGTTGATCGTAACAAATGTTGCTCCATCCCTAATAAGCCTTCTTTGAAATCGTAGTTAAAGGTTATAACCTATCGGGAACTACCGTACTTTTTATCGTGACTTTATTTAGTTTGCAATATTTATAATATGGGTGTTGTCCTTGTGCTGAGTTTTACTGCCTAGTGTTTTGTTTTGAGTATTCAACTAAAGACCATAAAGTTTATTGTCTAATTAAGATCACAACTACAGTATGTGTGTTAAAGCTATAATTCATATAAACGTTCAAAACGCGTTAAGATAAAGTAAAATATTTTGATAACAGATATGTTGAGATGCGTTTATGAAAAATGTTTCTAAATAGAAGCAGTCCGTGTAAACTGTTAACGTGATGCGGATATCATTATTCATGATTTGTTATGGTATCGTGATAAATACAGCAGCGATCATTTAAGAATATAAAATATATTTTGAAATTCTTCTCTTTCCAAATCTTTGCACGATTTGTTAATTTATTTCTATGCCGTAGTATGTTTTAAAAGTGATAGTATTGACCTATTGACAGTTAATCTATTTTTGTATTTGCCGAAGAAGTTGCTAAGACTATTGTGGACAATGCCATAACTTTTGTCGATTTTGAAATAAATTGCCCATTCATACAGTCTACTTCATTGATGTATGTATGTTTGATGTTATGTGTGGACATACGCTTTTGTTCTCTTTTGTACATTAATAAGCATCGTGTCACCTGCGTAAACGCATCATATTTTGCCGATTTTATCTTGTACCTTTTCTACCCCATCTTAATTTAGTGAAGTCATTTGATGTATGTTTACACATTGTGTTCCTAAATATTGCATTTCACCAAAAAAATACTCTTTAAATTCATGCGATGATTTCTGATTGACTTCACCGTTCAAACGCGAATTAACTGCGAGTTTTATGATAGAGAAGGTACACATAAAAAGTTGTGTTTTTTTCAGTCGTAATCCACTTTAAATATATATTCCACCCTTAATAGTGCGATCCAGCATACTCGTACTGAGCTCAACTCTTAATTTAACGCAGTTTGATTCTTAAATATTTTTTACTGTGGTTAAGCATGCATGAAAACTTCAATATAATTTTAACCTCATATATATCAAAGTTATGTCCATTCATTATTTTAAAGAATATAATATAAGATAAAGCCAGGAATGTTTAAACGATCCAAAATATTTGTTTTATTATGAATTCGATTTATATTGCTATAGAGCTAATATTGCAATAAAATAGAAAAAAATACATTACGTTATATTCTTAATAGCTTTCAAATGTTTAGAATGTAATTGTTTTATTTGTTATTTAAGTATTAAAAAATGTGAATGCCGTTTTTATATTGTTCAACGTTTTGTGACAGCAATTACAGTGAATTAACACTAGTTATGCACATTCGCTTTAATCTCACTTTCGTTTTCCAAACACTTGTATCGCAGTGGTTTATACTTTAATTCACGACCGTATCAGTATAATTAAGACCTGTGTTCGTAAATGATATCCTTAATACAAAAGAAACTGTGAAACTAGATCAAACTACTTAAGCATTTTGTCTTAAGACATTTTATCATGATGTTTAACTACTCGAGAGTATAACAAGAAAGACCGAATGTGTCTAGGTCAATTATTATGAAGTTCTTAAATTATGTCGTAGCAAAAGTTCAACAAAGCGATCCTGCTACAAGTGTTGAGCATACATTCATTGATTACAAAAGCGTAAACTTTATATGTACTTATACAATCTACTATTGTCATCAAAACATGTAGTATTAAATCGAATTGAAACTGCAGAGAGCATATTTGTATGACAAACCATTGTATCATAGTATAAAAGAGAACACACAAACAACGCAAACAATAATACAAATTCAAATAGAAAAAATATAAGATATTATATCTAAAGAACAATCCATCGAATACAAATGTACAGATTGTTCAAAGGTATCAAACAATGCGTAATATTTTAATTAATACGCATACCACATGAACATTTCAGGACGAATAAAATCATGATTTTTGGGAAATCAGCCTAATAAATGCAACATCATGCTTATAGAAAGAAGAGAAAAATATCAGCATAATAGCAACTATTAAATAGGTTAAACTATTGTTAATGAGAAACATTGATATTTTATCGAATGACTGAGTTGCAATGGAACGAGTTATTTATTCGGACACGGCTGTCAAAAAAACTGTAATTATTCTATTTTTACAAAATGTATTCATTCTATTGCTTTAAGTAAATCATTTCATTTTTGACGTCTTTATCATACAAGTGAACAAATTCTTTTCAGATTTAACGATTACTAACAGTAATTATAACCATATATCAGTGTCATCATGCTCGGTCTTAAAGTTTCAATACTTCAACGTCACACATTTGTATATCTTCACGGATGTATCAGATAGATTAAAGCAAAAAAGTAACATAAATAAATTAGCCCTGAGTTTGCTTTATATATGTGAGTGCAATAAACCTCCACGGTTCTTCAAGCATGACCACGTGTAACATATTCTTTCATTTAAACCCTTTTAATATAACCTGATTATGCAATGCTTTTTTAGTTCAAATGATCTATTTCTGATTATTTTCCATACAAAGTAAACATATGTTTCCTTATTATATATATATATATATATATATATATATATATATATATATATTATTATATATAATACATGGCCAATTTGAGTGCTTAATGGTCAACTTTTTATTATGTCCAAAGAGAAGGCAGAATTCCTCATTTTTTTTCAATACGTGCATTTCTTTAAATCAGTGGTCAACCATTATTGATTTTACTCAGTTGAATCGATAGGTATAAACTCTCTCTGGCCAATTTCGTAGGTAGTTTGCACAATGAAATGTAGACCACTAATAGGTTAATGGTTGTATGAACATACACAAAATTAATGGTAATGTGGCTGTGTCGAATGAAGCAAGTTTTGCAAGAAGATACTAAAAACCCTTAATCCTTTACAAGGACTCTTAAGCGATAGCATTGGTAACTTAACCAAAGATTAGATTTCTTCAAACGTCATCTACATAATGATAATAAGTTTAACGAAAAGAGCATTTTTACAGGTCATTTATTAAATATTTGAACTCAACGGTTCGAAAATAACTATAGGTTTAAAGATGGAGTAAAGGTGCAAAATTCTAAACAACTTCGTTGCACTTATGAAGTATGCATTTAGTCGATATGACGTCGATATTATTACGTAAGGCCATCATTTTTCTTAAAAAAAATTGGTTACGGAAGTTTTAGGTGAAAGTGACACCTTAAGTATCCAATTACAAGAATTATTTTTTCGACAAATTTAACCTATAATAAAGAACAAAAGGAGGTCCTTCGACACCCTCATACCACGGTTAGACCAAGTACTGTTCAGTTCCTGGAGAAGAGTCGCACGCCATAAATTACGCCCCTCTGATTGCTCGCCCTTTAATGTCAAATCATGCAGCCGCCCTTGCTTAACTCATGATCCTGAATGATAGTCGAAACATCAATACTCGAAGCTTAAGCGTCTGTCATAACGTGCGTGCTGTTTTATTCAGAATAACGCTTTATGAGAGAAAATTAGACATATGAAATTTAAATTTAAATTAATTAAATTATGTTGTTACAAAGTGTGATATAACTAGCACATAACAGTATTTTAAATCAAAAAAAACTTGTGGGAGTGAATGCATAAAACACAGTGCAATTTAATATAACTTTATAAACAGCTCACGAAAATTTCAAACTATAAATTGAAACACAGTGATTTAATATAACAGACATTAAACAATTAGGAATCTACTTAAGTGGATATGGAAGTTGGATCATTCCTAGCGATTATTTTTATTTCCATGTTCTTACTGAATTTAAGTGAGGTAAGAGTTTGTTTCCTGTTTTCAGTTTAGCTTATGACTTGCATGCTTTATATACATAGCACATTTGTAAATACGGACAATAACGCATCACTATCTAGCTAATTGATGGTTTTTAGATATCAGTGATTTAATTCGTGTCACAAGATCAACTGATTACGAAAATCACGTTTACTGAAATAACTTCCGAAGATCCCCAACATACAACTTTATATGCAATGTTAACGATTTTATAACATACTGGAAGAAATAGAAAATGTAATTAATATGTAAATATATAACACACACTTGACCTTATACCACTATAATGACACCGATTAGTGCATTAGGATAATAATTAATTGAAACATTAGGCCGATTGTTCAGAACTTTGTTCAAGTTAACAACGGTGTTAACGTCATTGATGTTAACTGTCAAATCGTTACTGCCCTAGAAGTTTTATAAAAACACTTTTGATCTGCTGGTTTTCAATGAAAATTGAGACTACTGTTTCAGTTGAACTTGTTTATACTTTAATATGCGAGAACTTCAATCGTTTAAAAGTTTTAAACGATTTCGTTAACCATAGTGTCAACTTTAACAATCAAACCAACATAACATAACATGACATAACATAACAACAAAATTAACAACAACAACAGTGATACAAGTTAAAAATGCAATGAAACAAATGGAGCCTTAACAGTTTTTAATATATCGAAAGATGCAAAAGAATGATTGATGAACAAAAAATATTAAGATGTCAATGTTGGCAATAAAGCGCTCTATGATTATAAAAAAAAAAACATGCATCTTTTATTCAGTATTAATACTTTACTTAAGAGTTTAAGATTGATAAAACTGCTTTTGAGGAAACGGACGCGTAGCAATCTTATCATCTGAAAAAGATTCTTAAAAATTGTCAATTCCATCCATGTGCGCAGTGAAACGTTCGTACTAATACTAGTCAATATCTCGTTTTAATACAAAATACAATAAACACTATTTCACATCGGATTTATACATAAATTAGAACACTAGCCCGCATTACTTTCCTGACAAAATGTTAATCAAATAACGCATCAATAATGCAACAAATAATATGGAGGATAATAAATGCATTCAGATGAGATTGAAGTTAAATAGTATTAGGAAAATTGTTAATACATGAAATAATATCATTTTAAATTAAATACATGGACTAGATAGAAAATTATGCATATATGAGAAAATTAAATTTATCACTGTTGACTAGATTATATCTTTATTAAAACTGATTACGAGATTATTCCGACGATGCGCTTATGTCTGAGTTTTATATTGGAAAACAGAATTTGAACTAAAATCCCAAACTGCAAATAATATTGATTCAAAAGCAGATTTTAAAATAAAATACAAAAAGTAGCCCACAGCATATGGTTTTGCAAACATATCTAAGGAAAATGGGACAGGTATTTGTATTGAAACACAATAAAACGAGGAAACGATTGTGAATAAACGGTCTTAATATGTAAGCGAAAAACTAAGCCTAACGAAATTCGTGAAACGGGACCGTTTCTACACATTGCGCATAACGTTTTGACCTGTCCGAAACTAGCACTTTTACAATATTTACCTAATATTTTAAAGATGAGGAGTTCGGCTATAATAAGTTATGGTTAAATGTATCTTATGTCTTTTCAAATTCCATTATATACAATGATTTAACATCTGAACACCAAAACCTGGTTCGTTATTGTTTTTATATTATAGTTATATCATATTATAAGATAATGTCTACCTCTATTCATATGTATAATGTGTTGAGCGTAAAGAAAGAAAGAAAAAAAGAAAGAAAAAAAGAAAGAAAGAAAGAAAGAAAGAAAGAAAGAAAGAAAGAAAGAAAGAAAGAAAGTGTACTTGTGATATATTTTGGTTCAGCTATTTAATCGTACGCAACATACGATATCAACACTATTGGCGACAGATTTGGGAGTAAAAATGTCCTTGCTAAATTATCTACACTCACGCGAGAACTACGATGTTATGAGAGCGTTTCTTTCAGGGCTGTCTAAATTGATAACCAGGGGATTCTTTAGAATGTATCCTAATTACTGCTTGTGTCACAAACAGTCACAAGCATTCATACGGAACACGTTGGTCATATATACTCTAGGCAATATCGAAACAACAACAAACACTGTTTAATCGTTTAGATTTACAACAACGTCTTTAACTATTCAAAGCCCATACAACGATGAAAGGCTGTCCGCCGGCTGCGTGTTGTGACTATAGTCATGCAATATGTAAAACAAATTTAATTAAACATATAAAGATAGTAAATGCATGCTCATGAATTACTTCGCAAATACCTTTTTATGCGGATACTCAATTAAATAAAAACCATGGAGTATCAGTCAGTTGAAATACTCATTTAATATGTAGAAAACCTGAATAATTACATATGTAAGAAGTTAGACTCAAATGCATATGAAACCTTATCTGGAACTTTGATTTCATAGACAAGAAATCAACTATCAGGGTATGCGATCTAAACCAAATGCAGGAAACAAAATGTATTGGACATGTTAAAAGCTATGTCTGAAATAACTGAGGTAAATCTTCACACACTTTCCGTTTCATTCGTCATAATATTATTTTACTAACAAAATAAAGCAGACCGAAATCTTGATTGTAAATATGTATAATATGTGTTTCGTAGTGGTCAGTGGTTTTAAGTATGTACTTTCTCAGATAAATGGTTTGATGCGACCTAGTCGCATACACATTTTTATGTAACAATCTAAATACAAAAATAATTAGCCGATTAAGGGCTTTTTAAAACATACAAAAATATACTAATGAATTAATGATAAGCACCAAAAAAACTGATTATAGGAGGGGATGAAAAATTATAATATCATTTTAAAGTTTTGGTTTGATAACTAATGGCAGATGAGCATTTTTTTGAGTTACATACAATACGATCCAAAACATTTCCGGTTCTTACCGAGTTTTACGGGTAATTTTACGGGGAACAAACCTGTCCGAAACCGATGACTCAGACTTTTTTGTAACCGACAGTTTCTAGATTCTCGGACGCAATTACACAGATACATACATCAGTGTGTGTATACCACGTGATAAATTGCGTCATAAATGCTACGTCGGAAGGTCATATTTTGCTTCGAATGCAGACTTAAAACAAATATATCTTCACTATTTCTTCACCATATTAGATGAAAGATAGCGCAGTCTACGCCTTTTACGGAGCACCGCCTTCGGTCTTTTACCAGAGTTTTTTTGAGAGTTTAGTTTCTTCAAACACTTCGAAAAACCTTTTCAAAATACGGCCGTCTGACGGAGCACTGTCAAAACATTATTATGGAAACAGGTTTGTTGAAGTGTTTGAGGAAACTAATCACCCAATCAAACTTCGGTAATAAAACGATGGCGGGGCTCTTTAAATGGCATATACTGCCCTTTGTTTTATTTAAAATGGTGTATTAAAAGAAACGTTATCTTTGATTTAAGTCTTCATTTTATGCAAAATGTTGCCTTCCGACGTAGAACATTTGACGTACTTTATCACGTGGTATACACACACTGTACATGACTTTTGTTTTATTTCAGTACGTGTTCATTTTGAAACTATTTGCGTACTCTGTTTTTCATGGTGCGTTTTAGTTACTCGCGACGTTCAAATAATTGCCTTTTCTATGATCATAATAACGATGTAACGCAAATAACTTGTGTATTCGCACTTTTCTAACCACTGAAAACATTTTATGAAAAATTATAGCGCTGCTTTAGCATATATATCCATGTATAACGCAGCTTCGTAGCTATAAGAGCAGTTTCATAATACACACATGAGTGTTGACCGCTGCAGCTAACAGCGCTAGTGTCGATAGGCCCGTTGGCGCATTAATTCGTGAAATGTTTTGTCGATTTGCTGATATTAGGTTTCGAATCATGATTTTAAAAGTACCTAAAAACTGATATGTTTTATATGCTGTCCAAATATAACCCCAAGGTAAATAAGGTACAGACAGTTCGTTTGTTTCGAAAAATGATCAAATAACCGTTCATGTTTATGTGATCCAAAAGTGCTTTGTATAAGTACGTTGTTTACCGATCAACTCAAATTTTCTGACATTTTTGTCCTTTCCAAATTGAAAATTGCATTCAAAAACCAATTAAAACGCGATGATTTTTTTATAAAGTAAGACATTATTGTAATCGTAAAGATTAAATACTTCCCAAAAAACTTATGCTAATAAATAATGTAAATAATGTAATTCATTTATCGACTTTGATATTCTGTTTGTTTGATTTTAATGATACAGTCCACATGTTTTTGTTTTATTTGTTCTCTCCAGCAGTAAGATTATTATAGAGGTTAGTACAAAGCTTACGACGCATCACTCATTCAAAACAATGGTAGTGGTTAAGGTGTGATCATACGCATTTTCTTTACCATGGCCAGACCCAACATGTTCCCATGCGTTGATGAAAGGACATTTGAAAACCTAAAGGGACAATTCGCGCTCAACATTGGATGAGACAAAAATAAGAAGCGAAAACTTGTAACAAGGTGACATCTTAATCGTCACACAGGGTTCAAGATTTAAGTAGGTCGTTACCAGAAATTGCTGAATTTAATGGAAATTAATAACTTTTTTATTTCCTCACAAAACTACTTTTTTGCTTGGAATGTGTTTTAAGTTAATAAAAAATAAACAGAACTTAAGTAGGTAAACAGTTTGAATTTTATCAAGCAATTTGTACTAACAAATTTGCTCTTAACATTAGTATGTTAACAAGGAAACAATACTATAGACTAGGCAGCACAAAAAATAAAGTTAATTAAATATGCACGTGTGAATCATTTTTTGCACAAAGATCAAACGAAGAAAATGCAAATAAATAAGAACCATTCAAACCAGAAGTAGCGCATTCTGTAAGCGATAATGCCCCAGTCTTTAAATGTCGGTATTTTCTTTGATCAGCTAACATGTCAATATCACAACCAACTGTTTGATAAAGCACACTATTATGCGTGTAGTGAGTTAAAGATAATTGAATAGTATCAATAGTTTATATGATACAATCCCTGGACATGATCATTTGAGTTCATCAGTTTGGGTAAATAAACATAGAAATATAGTTTAAAATAGTTATTACATTTAGTATTTAAAAATGTATTATGTATATTGCGTTGTTTCTTTAATTTGTGTGTTGTTTTATTTTATTCAGTTTCAGACAGTATTCGGTTCAAGTGACTATGATTTCAGCACACAGAAAGGTTACAGACTATTTAGTTTTCTTAAACATTTCATTTTTTCAAAAAATGTAAAAAGACAAACTTCAGACTTGAAATATTGTCATTTCTAACGTTGCACGTATATGATAACCATACATTTCCATAAAATTCAGTTAAAATCCAATTCATATTAAAAATACAAATATATGACATATTTTCCCTCGGAGTCTCTCACTTTGAAGTTAAGTATCGTTCATTTTTAATTTAATCCATTTGCATTAAGCCATGTTTCCAGCAGAAAATATATCAACTTCTGAGATATTGGTGTACTTTTTCCGATTGCATGTAATCGACTGTAGTCAAAGTATTACAAGTCTTAATATGTTGCATTACTCAGACTCAACAAACTTTTAACCTGAGGTAGCACCCCCGATCTGAAATACAGAGAGAGTATCACTGGACACATCCAGACACTTCGCATTTATAACGTACATTATATGCAGCATTCGATTTTTAATGTGCGCATCGTGGTTCACTTCAGTAGCTGGCGTCCTGAAAAATTCTTCAAAGGATTTTTCCATTTCCGCGTGCGTTTTAACGTCATGATGAATTGTTGTTTTGGGGTTTTTTACAAAAGGAGAAGAGTAGCGGATAGGAATAACATCGAACAAATTGACAGCATTTAAACAATATTTATCAATAATCAACATCTATTGTCTAGCATGTTTCGAAAAGTGAATTTTCATTGACACAGATAGTGTTTCATAAGTAAAGACGTCAAACTTGTGCACATGCAATTATATTTTGATATCATTTAAGTAATCATGGTTAAATTCATGTATAAAGATATTTCGTCTTTGTAGACTAGATTAGTTATAACAATGGGCAATTATGTAACATTCGTTAATAAAAACCTGTGTTAGTACGTTTTAATTAATTTACGCACTTAAAGCGCAGTCCGCTTCCTTAAGTCCGCTGTCGTGTGCCTGAATTGAATTGAATAAATAGCTTCACGAGAAATCTGCAAGGTTTTTATCATAAGTCAGTTTTGCTTCCGTGTGTGTTATTAATGGCTTCCGTGGTAGTCTAACTATGTACGATTATACACGAAAACGGAATAGTTACGGACAGGAATTTATATAGGATAAGATAAAATGCTCTAGATTGAGATTTTTTAGCAAATCATTTTTATCTGCTTCATTCCGTACATGACGTCGGATGAAGCGAATCTATTTTATGTGCTTCATTCCGTAAACGACGAAGGATGAAGCAAATCAGTTTCACCTGCTTCATTCTGTACATGACGTCGGATAAAGCGAGTCGGTTGTATCTGCTTCATTCCGTACATGACGAAGGATGAAGTAAATCAGTTTTATCAGATTCACTCCAAATATGACGTCGGAAAAAGCGATTCGGTTTTATCTGCTTCATTCCGTACATGACGTCGGTTGAAGTGAGTCGGTTGTATCTGCTTCATTCCGCACATGGCGTCGGATGAAATGAGTCGATTTTATCTGCTTTACTCCGAACATCTGATGAAGTGAGTCGGTTGAAACTGCTTCACTCCGAACACGACTTCGGATGAAGTGAGTCGCTTTTATCTGCTTCACTCAGAACATGACTTCGGATGAAGTGAGTCGGCTTATCTGCTTTACTCCGAACATGACTTTGGATGAAGTGAGTCGGTTTTATCTGCTTCCCTCCGAACATGACTTTGGATAAAGTGAGTCGGTTTTATCTGCTTCATTCCGTACATGACTTCGGATGAAGTGAGTCGGATTTATCTGCTTCATTCCGTACATGATGAAGGATGAAGCGAATCGGTTTTATCTGCTTCTTTATTTAATGTCAATTAGAACCTTTCAGCTTTTACCCCTCGATGTAAAAAAACGTCAGTTATGTTTCCTGTATGCGATCTACATCTTGAACTTATTGCGTTAGCGACAACATAAACATATGTCATTTATCACGGCGCTCGTAACGCTTGCTTTTGAGAAAATAAGTTAAGTGAGTTATTGTTCCTTATGTGGTCTGAATGATGAACTCATTGCGCCAGAGACAACCTCGGTTATGCTGTAAGTTCGTTAGGGTTCATGTTTTGAATTTTATTTAATTTATCACTGCTCTCGCTACGTTGGCTTAGGTGATGCTCAATTTTATTCAAGATATGAACTTTCTCAGTTAACCATAATTTTATGTAAGTGTACTGATGGTCAAGTTTTTTTCGGATTTACTCATAAGCCCCTCGGCAGACGGTAACGCAACTAAAACAGAAATAGATGCGAATCATGCACCACGCGTTCGGGAAAATCCGGGATAATTTTTTTATAAAGTGACAATAGTGTTCACGTATACGGACGATGAAATGGCGTATTTCCAATCAAGGGCGCAATACCTTAATGAATTTTACTTTCATAATTATAATGTTCATGTTTGCGAAAAAAAATGTTTCAAGTGGTTTCTAAGTGGTGTCATCTAATTTAATGATTGGTTGTTGTTTGTAAGTGAACATCCACTTCTTTTAATCACTTTCCGCATTTGTGGATATAAAGCAAAGAAATATTTTGACAAAACATTGTGTCGACATGAAGATTAGAGTGAAAGTTAAAAGAAATGCAATACCCTCGTTCCATGTTTCACGAGGCCTATTCAAATACCAAACATTTAAAACTATTTTTTAGATCCACCGAGCAGTCGTCTGACAGCAAACATCACATTGATATATAGCGACAATGACGTTATACCCAGGTAGATTACATCTAATGTATTTTATAATAACCTTTGATATTTGACAAGTGCGCAGATAACAAGTGTTATGTTATAAAAAGTATTCAATTGCTCAATAGATCAGCCTTTATATTGTCATTTGATAATAAGTGTCTGGCGATTAAGCTTTGTTAGTGTGGGTGATTACACAAACTTTTATAATAATTAATTTCTTAATTGCTGAATCTGATAATCGCATACAATTTTTGAGCCTTGATATTACAATTGTATCACAGGCGTATGCCAACGTTTAGATAAAACGATTTGTTATGAAACGGTGTTCGTTCTATTTTAATTCGGTGGAGATAATACAATTCCAAAGTCAAACTACAAAATACAATGCTCATAAGATCTGAAAATAAGTTAAAGATTGTCCAATGAGTACAATATATTGATAGTGTCTACTTATAGATGGATATATTTGATACCGCAATGCCAAGAACAATTAAAAATTCAAGATTGAACACTGGTAGCACTTTCATTTATACAAGCCCAGAAATTGATTAATGCCAATAGGTTTTAATGCAAGACGTTTGACGGACAACACTTATTGCCTAAACAATTGCTAAATGAATACATATTTCGATGAAATTTTCAAAATAAGAACGCAACAATAGAACATCGAAATCATACGTTGTTTCGTAAACGTCACTAAAGATATTAAGATCTATTTTCGAAACATTGTGTAAATAACATTGAGTGTGATCGTCGTCGAGCTCATCATAGATTTTACGAAACGTCCAATCCATTGAAATCGTGCTGGTGCTCTTGAGATGTTCATTTGGGTACACCCTTGTCCACATGCAACTATACGGGTACACCCTTGTCCACATGCAACTATACGGGTACACCCTTGTCCACATGCAACTATACGGGTACACCCTTGTCCACATGCAACTATACGGGTACACCCTTGTCCACATGCAACTATACGGGTACACCCTTGTCCACATGCAACTATACGGGTACACCCTTGTCCACATGCAACTATACGGGTACACCCTTGTCCACATGCAACTATACGGGTACACCCTTGTCCACATGCAACTATACGGGTACACCCTTGTCCACATGCAACTATACGGGTACACCCTTGTCCACATGCAACTATACTGAAACTGCATTCCGTAAGCATGTACCATGTAACGAAATCAAAATTGACTGTATTTTACAGTCCTTAGATGTACCTACAATGTGGATTATGACTTTTTCCTCGATGTCATTGCTTACTTTAGTAAAGCTTACACTACTCCCAACACTTTTTATTAAGATAACGTAATTTTCCTTCAATACCAACCGATCCGGCGATGTGTTTTCTTTTTAAATTCCCTTTGAGCGTTTATTTACGAATTCTGTAAACATGAGTTTCGTAACTGATAATGGCAACACCCGTGGCTAATCCCGTATTCATGCCTTATTTGTTATAATCTTGAATGTTTGACACATTGCACTGTTTTTGCTATGATGTTTTCTTCATCGTATAAGGTCGCCTGAGCACATAGTGCTCAGTGAGAGTTTATGTAATAAGATGAGTGTCCGTCTTCCGCCGTCCGTCCGTCATCAGCATTTTCCTTCAAACAAATTATTTTCCTAAATTACAGAGACAATTTCAACCAATCTTTATAGAAAATGTTTCTTAATGGGTTCTCTTCCATATATATTCAATAAAAGTCGTTCATAGCAAAAAGTTGCTTGCCCTGGCAACGGACAAGAAACACTTTTAGAACCGTCTTCTTAGAAACCCGATTTCAAGAATGATGAAGAAATGTTTCTAAGCCGGCTCTGTATCAATTTCTCTCACTCCATGTTGATTCGTTGAAAATATGGCCGCCAGCGAGTGGGTCTCCTCATCACTATATGTCTACAGGTTTTTTTTTAAATCAAGATGAAAACCAATATGAAATTGAGGTTCATAAAGGACGTTGCTGGTTTTCACTATATGTCTATATGGGGAAAAACTCTTTACAGAAACCATTGGCACGATTTCAAATGTTTCACAGAATTGTTCCATATGTGTTGCAGTTATAAAAATTATTTATTATGTAAATAAATAATCTGTATTTTCTTATAATACTTTATTGTTTTAAAATAATTAAAAATGCTAACTATAAACTTCATGAACTTATTCACAGTAGCAATGTGATTCTTGTGACAGTTTATATAACTCCAACTTAAATACTATAAGCGTTATGGTCCTTTGTAACGTTTTGAAAGAATACATATTTTTCATGTTTGTACAAGCCCGTTTAAAATATAGGACCTATTAAAGTTTCACTTTCGGCGAACGGTCGGGAGGCGTCCAGTATGTGGTCCGATCAATAATGCTTTGTACAATCTGGTGAGCGATAAAGGGCCATCTCAATATATTAGGAAATGCAATCATGATCTTCTTGTTTAATGACGCTTTTGAGATCAACATATTTAATGAAATACATTTAAGTTTTATGTTTTACCGTTCCATTATAGACGAGCACCATCAGAAATCCACATAGACCTTCACGACCAGAAATTAATATATGAACTAGAGGCAAGAAAACTACCAATTAACGCAGAAACAAGGGTCACCTACGGGGACAGTTCAAAATTAAACCGACAACAAACATCAAAGATCAGCAGCGACTGTGTCGTCACGGGAACATTGACGAATGACTTCAGGGACAGCCTGGTGTTGTCGTTCTGCAGTGATATGGTATGTTATTTTTAAAGACTTAAAAACTGGACATATATCAATACTATGCATGAGTAAGCACTAATCTTTTGTTCTGACTGATCGTCGCTCGATTGAAATATCATTTCAAGAGCTCGACACAAAAAATATATCAATCATAATTTCATGTTACTGCTCAATTGGTGCGAAACTATTATGAAGGAAATCTTCATATATTACAACCGATGATAAAAAAAAAAAATTAATTTCATTCTCACTCATTCAGATTCTGCAGATTGCCTAAATTTCTTTTAGTCATGTTTTCACGATTGTTTTGTTTCGACCATTTACGCAATGTTCAGCGCGTGACGCAAATATTTACCAAATATACTTAGCAATCAGTACTTCACTGCGTTTTAAGTTCGCTTTATTCCTAGCCATGCATGTTTGTTCGACTTTCAATAATAATGATTTTGCACTGTTGCGTCATTATTTCAGCATCTAACAGTATCTAGCCTACGCCAGCATGAATCAAATGTATTGTCAGCGTGTACACGCCCTCATTAGTCATCGATACCATCCATGTTGAAGTGACTTTTTATTAAACGTACTAGAAGTATCGGACAGCGAGTATCGTATACCATTAATCATTTAAGAGTTTGTTTGATTTTCAGACTGGTTTATTTCATTATGATACGAACACGTTTCACATAGAAGAGGCATTCCCCACGGAATCCAAAGACACAGTCCAAGTTTCGATCTTAAAATCCGCAAGAACAAAGCCTTTAGAAGACAGCATCGGTCCCATCTTTGGTTCAGGTAATGATTTTACATAATGACTGTTGAGATAGTGTCAGTATGATTATTACGATGGTGATTCAAATTGATTTCTTCAATATAGCAGAGGTTGGGGAACGCTACTTGTTCGTGTAATTACACATGTAAATTACTTTCAGAGCAGTTTGTCATCCAATTGTGTGTAGGAAATTGAAAGCCACAAGACGCTATTGATACCACATTTACAATATGTGATATTTTCAATTGAACTTACGTGAGCTCTGAATTAACTGAATAAAAAGTTAAATGGAAATCAGTTTCTCCGCATGTAAAATCAACGACCCATAATCGATTTGTAAGTTCACGTGCACGGATAGATACACGTTAATGCGCACCAGTATAGGCAGTGTTTCTAAACTTAAATTTTCTGACAGTTCCAGTGCTGTATTTCGCTTAATATCAACAACAAAATGATCAAGCAGATTTTACAATAAAGAGTCTTCGAAACGTAAATGACATACTAGTAGTTATGGTTGAGACTATTAATATTCTTTACAGAAGTCATTTTCGACCGCAAGAAACGCGAAGCAATTCCCCAAATCACCATAGAAACGGTGGTCATTTTGGACGAAGAGTTCGTAGCGAGTGCTCGTTCGCGAGGCCAGGTGACCGATCAAGACTTGATTGACTTTATGACAATGAGGTGGACTGCGGTAAGTTATAAAACCTCTTGCTATCAAAACCATTGAAACACAAATGACACAATTAATGCAAAGTCAGTTAAAGTTACCTTTTTGTCTGTCAATAGTTTCTTTTAATACCTCTGATCTATGTCATACCTAAAACGCTATGGTGACACGTATATTTCACACAGAGCTGTTTGTCAAGGGATATGTACAGACTATGATCGGCAGGTATAATAATTGGTTTTGTGAAGTTATATTTCCTTTGTTTCCTACAGGTCCAAGCAGAATGGGGCAGGACGGATTTGTTTGGATACGACATACGCATTGAAGTGAAAGAGGTTGTCATATGGGAAACAAATCCAGTACGTTGACAAAAATGAGACACAGCAAATGAATTGTGTCATGAGAACGAAGATATAGTTGTATTTTTCAATGTGTTGGTATATTTTTGATCGCTTGAATATGACTTTTGAAAAGATAAAAAAAAATAGTCACACAACGGATGAGAACACTTAATCTGTATTCTGTATTAGCCTTTATGACAGTTTTATGCATGATCAGAGTAAAATTCCTACTTCTTATGTTATCGTTCATTTTTACAGTCGTGGTACAACCCAAGTACAATCCTATTAAACACGCTCAGCAGCATATGTAACGGGGCATATAACCATGGACTTTATACGGACTTCGACCATATTCATCTCTTTACCGGGTAAGTGTACGTTTATCAAAGTGTATTTGTTGTTTTTTTCTGAACAAAAATATGAATTGATCAATACGATCAAACACGACATTTTGCATCAAACTTACGAGTTTGTCAATGAAGAATACATATGTTTTGCTATGGTTTATGTATGTTTGTGTCCATACAACGGAGTTGGTACGATATCACTGGGGCAGCATATCAATTTTTATTTTGTTATAGTGTTACTATAACTATAACCCTGACTGTAACATCTGTTTTAATGACTGAACCTATTTTTTTAGAACCAAAGGCACGGATGTGTCGGGCAAAGCCTTTACTGGAAAGGTGTGTGATCCGCGGTACAAATGCGCGGTGTCGACCGATACACGCGTGACCGAGTTTACCATTGCTGCACACGAGTTAGGACACAAGTAAGGCCCACCAAACACTCAGTGATTGTTAATTTAATTTTATTTCCAATTATGCCGAATAAAGGATGAGGATAAGGATAACAGTCAAAGTAAACAAGGGTTTGCTACTACATTAAAAGTACAAACGCGCAAAAGATACAATGTACCGTACAAGGTTTACATGTCGTATTTTTTATTTTACTTTAATAATTAACGTATGTAGTCATATAACCAGCTTGTTGACCTGTCATTTCATTTGACTTTGCATGCATATCTTGTTTAAGAACAAAAACTATCCATTGTTGAATAATACCGTTGTTGACCTTGCATAAACTTCAAAAAGTAGCCACAGGCCAACCCGATCTACCTGGTTTCATTGTAATGTTTTTTCAATCTTCGAAAGTGTCCATTCAAGCAATAGTTTCAGCCTCTTATTCAAAATGTGAAATTGTAATGATAATTTAAACAATCCACTTATATTTTAATTAAAGCTGTAATGCAACGTATGTGTAATATTAACAGAATAGTTTAAATATATTTTGCTGTTGGTTAGACCAACCTCTATTTTTATAATGTCTCGTTAGCTTGATGGTCAGCAAATTCGAATCCCACCAAGGAGAAAAGTTTAATTTCTGGCCGGAGTACATGTGGGTTTGGTTGGTGGTCACAATGCTGAAAAACTGTATTTCCACAAGTTTCACCAACAGCACAATTACATGCCAACAAAAGAAATTGCTGTGACGACTTGCTTAAAAATCGTTGTAAATTTAAAAAAGTATTTCAATTTCATATTTCTTTATGATACATTTTTTTCAGCATGGGCATGAATCACGACGTTGATAACGGATGTCCAGCACCAAATGACGGCATTATGGGCTCCAAGGTCTTCGGATGGAGCGCTTGCAGCATCAGTGAAACCAGAGCTCTTCTTAACCAGTTAATATTGTTTTGACCACACATTACAAATAAAGCCCGAGCTATTTTAACAAATTTTATTGCGTTCAAAGGATATTCAGTCAGTTCGTCAATACGAAGTGAAGGCTTTATTCCGGATATCACTAAGATGCCCGAACTTGCTTTGAAGTCACATCAAGTCAGTTCGCTATCAAACAAAAAAGTATTTGTCCCTGATTAAACAAGAATATGTTTTAAACAGATGCCATTCAGAATATTTACGCAGGGTTAACGAATATAACTAAGTTATGTGTCGTATTTCATGATATGCGTTTCATGATTAAAATCATACTGTTCCACTTTCACAGTATTTCACTTAGATTTGCGTTCTACCAGTGATGTTCCACATAAATGACAAATGTTTTAAATTATAGAATTGAGACGCTAATTGTTTATCTGATCATTAAATTAAGTAGCTACCCACGCGTTTACAACAGGTTTTCTACAATCTACAAGACACATAGAAAATAAATAACTGATTTCATAGAATCGAAAGTTTGTTTGTTTATTGGTTGAAAATCTATTTGCCTATACATGTTAGTGAAATGTTTTGTGACGATAAAACTTTTTATATATTTTCAAAACAGCGCGTACTTTGATTTTATATTGATGGTTAATTGTGATGTGATACACAAAGTTTTTCAACTTCGCTAAGTAACTAACGTATAATCTGATGACGTTCGTGTTTATACAAACACTTATGATACCTAAATACTTATAATATATATAAAAAAAATAATCAGTTATATCACCTTAGAATACTAGGTTTTCAAGTGTTTTATATGAGCAGCTGAACTACTTATTCAGACATTGAATGGCATCGAATCTGGTTTTGATAAAAAAATAATTTCTAAGGATTCCTGTATTGAATTTACAGGAGTTCATCAAGTTGTCTGAATGAAACAAATGTCAACTCTCCGACCGCTCTAAACCTTGCTGATGCCTGGCCAGGTACATTATTCTTATTTTTATGATTTACTGTAAAGTCCCCGACCGTTTACAATCAAATTAATAATTATCTCGTGATCTTATACCATTTGTACATTCCTTTCTGTTAAATATCAAGTTGGATCTTTGCTTGTTTTTATAATCAGCAATACATTTGTCAACATAAGTTTGTGGAGTTTTGTGCTGTTCTTCTATGTTTCTTGTTTGTGATTTTATGTTCTATGTCTTTGGCGTTTACCCAGTGCCACTAAACCGGGTCTATGTTTAAACTTTTTGCTACTGAGCTTGTTTCTGTAGTTTTTTGCATAAATATTGGTATTGTCATGTTCGTTGCATACTGTTGGTTTGTGAAATATATTTTTTTTTTCTTGCTTCCATCACTATTTGATACCATTTGTTCAGATTTGAGTATCTCTTGTTCACTTGCAGGGATGATATACACAGATGACGAGATATGTGAATTTAAGCACGGGAAAGGATTCAGATACAGAAAATTTCCGTATAGCTCTTTCGTAAGTAACAATACCCGAACGAAAGGAAGCGCATGGTATACAGGAAGTTTCCATGTAGCTCTTTTCTACTAATATTATCCGAACGAAATGAAACACATGGTATATGGAATGTTTCGCTAGAGCTCTTTTATATGTCAGACTACCCGAACGAAGGAAAACCTACGGAATCAAAAAGGTTCCCTATAGCTATGTCGTGAGTTACATTATCCAAACGAAAGGAAACGCATGGAATACAGAAAGTTTATCTAAAGCTATTTCGTAAGTAATATCCGAACGAATGGAGACACATGGTACTATATGACAAAACAATGTTATGGACGAACTAAACTCTTTTATCTTGTAATACTTGCATAGGAGTGCACGCAGAGAAAATCAAAAATCACAGTTTTGCATTTGTGTGCTTTGACTAAATTCCATAAAACTGAGCTATTTTGAGCATCTACGACTCGTTTTAAGCAATTATGAGACAAGCTGGCAAAGGAAGTTTTACAAGAGGTCAAGCTTTTGCAACATGGACAGTGCATACACATAGGTTCTAGACGCCGAGGTTGATTCTTATAATTGATAATTTGTTATAAAATTATTGTTTTAGACTGAATGCACGCTTTACTCGTGTGTGAACATGAACACGAGTTCACCACTGTACGGTATCATGTACAACGAGGCAGTGCCCACGGATGGGAGATACTGTGGTCACCAACAGGTAGATACACGATCTAGAATAGTTCAAATTGTTGACATAGCATTAGTTATAAATTGTCCATCGATTGGTATATGCATCTTTGAATGTTGGCAATGCATGAAACATATGAGTACCTAGCCACTTACAGTTACAAGTTACCAGTTATAATTTTGTTGAGCAAGTTAATTTGTGTTTCAGGTTTGTTCATCCCAAGTTGTAAATGGAGCGTACCAGTGTATATTCTGGAACGAAACCGGCATTGAGATTGGACTATTAACTGAAGTGCCAGTGGTATGGTCTACTTACGAAGAAATGACGCCATGTAGTCGCACGTGTGGAACAGGTGTTCAATATCAGCAGAGGAAATGCAACGATCCAACGTATTATTTTTTTTTGCATTGGCGCGTATTGAGCACAAATATGTTCATTTTGCACAAAAATATTTTCAGTTCAATAGCATACTCTGACTAGGATAATGTTTATAATGGGAACTTAAACCAAACTGCGTTTAGGTCTACGCGTTAAAGTTAATCTTTATCACGTAGAGAGCAAACATATACCTTGTATGTGTGATATTGTTTTCCACCAGACCAAGGAATACGATGTGGTGTGACGGACATGAGTACCAGGCCCAACTCTGCAACACACATGTACGTTTTACAATATATTTAATATACTGTAACAAAACTGATGTTTTATTGATACTCAATATGTTCTACTTCTTCGTGTCCATACGTTTACGACCTTTTGACGTTTGAAAAATATTATACCGATTGGTGGCGAAAGTGGTTTTGCAATCGCTAGCGCCATCAATGAAACCACACAAACCGTTACTGTTATAGTGTTATTCATAATTGGAATTGAGTCTCGCTCCTAAATCATCTTTCCTCAAGAATGATATGTAAGTGAATTCAACATTCAAAGCGTTTTTTTACATTCCTTCAATGCTGAATGGGTATGAACAATAAATAACTTCGCTTTACAATTTTCGGTGTTTATGGCCGAGTTTTTGGGCGAAATGCAATATGGATCAAAGGGTCACGTGTTATTCGATCCCCGTTTAGACCTTCGTCGTTGCTAAGCACAGTTTATCACCGATACAACTGTGAAATATGTTTGTCGTTATTTGGTGCTTTTGTTATCAGTACAACATAAATATTAGTTTTTTACGTCGATGGTTCATTCCTGTAGCCCTGCTCAGATGATCCGGGTGACGATGTCGAACTCCGGAAGACCCGGGCAGGTGAGCGTTGCAGCCACATGAGAGCGGCCGAACTATATGAGAAAATAGGCCTGGTGTCCACCGATTTTCTCGATACAGGGGATAGGTTTAACAGTTATGGTATGTGCCTCTGTTGTGAACATTTTAACATTTTTGACGTGTGCATGTGTACCAAAACATACTGCACATTTTAGTATGTATCGTTTTTAACATACTTAGTGATGTTTTGAGTTCACAGTATCCGTTACTAAATTCATACTTATACGCAAAACACATTGGTTAAAATAAGAAATGGATGATTGTTTAATATTCATTAAGTTTTCAAATCGAATATAAAAAAGTCAAAAATAATTGTCAAAATTGTTCCAAACGCTTAACATAGAATGGGGCCAGTGTGAGGTAACGTGTGATACAGCGGATGGGGTGACAGTGGGAGATTTTCAACGGTTTGGTCTGATGCCCGACGGAACGCCATGTGACATTCCGGAAACTACGACATTTATTAGTTCCGGTCGCACGGGTCGATGTATACAAGGGTATTGTCATGTGAGTATCGATAGTTACCTTAATGACAAACCAATTCAATTTAAAGCAGAGAATATGAGCAGAGCTTCATCATTATGATATAGAAATTTTGTATAAAAATGGTATTCGACATCGATTCAACTGATATTGCATCAAATCAACGATTATGTTAGAGACGGCGAGGAATGTGTTCAATAACAAGACTGTAAAACAATATGTCTAAATAGTGAAGGGACAAAAACCATTTCAACAAATATATGTTATCTGAGTTCTAGTTGCAGCGTATTTTCTCAAACGTGTTTTAAGTCTCACTAACCATAAGTTTGTTTTTATTGTTTAAATTCGATATTTAAATGAAGCCGATAATTTGCAATTAGGTTTGAGACCACGTACCATTTTCAATTGTTCATGAACAACATCATGTTAACTTGAATGTGTCACTCCAGATGTTTGGGTGCGACAACTCGACAAGCGATGTGGTATTTGACGGATGTGGGGTATGTGGTGGAGACAACTCCACGTGCCAGGTCATAGACGGCGTCTACACAGACAACGTTACATCCGGTAAGATCTTTCCCTTATATGTCTATTATGTTCGTTGGATTTTATGAAATGCAAATTGAATTGAAATGCCGATTGTAAATTTTAAGTACATCGATCAATTATGATAGTAAACATAACTATGAATTGAAAACATATTGAATCAATCCACTTATTCATGTATCAATTTTTATAATTTATGAAGGGTTATTTCATTTAAATTTTGTTTGTAAGTTTAATGAATGGAGCTCTTTTCTCACATATCTAGGAGAGCGTTGGATCATGATGACTCTTCCAGCCGGTGCCTTCAACATTCAGTTTTACTTTACATACAACGACATGAAGCAGCACTTCTTTGGTAAATAAAATGTGTATTGAGACAGTATGTCGCGAGTTGAACGCGTATTGGAAAATTCTTAGGCCACACCAAATTAATCTTCTGTTCTACGGATTTTCAAGATAAAACATTAGGGCGATTATTTTTTTACTTGCTTTCAAAGAAGAAACGTAGCGGTGATAGGCAATTTTGATTAAAGAATAAAAACCGCATTCTGAATGTGAGCGAAACCTTAATTTATTATTTACTTTCATATATTTGAAGCAAACCACAATTTGCTCTGGTGTATGCATGTTTTGTAAGCATAGTATCGTTGTTAATACAGGTGCAAAATGAAATCAAATCACCATAGCAAAAGATGTGAACAGTACTTTTGGAATTGAAAAAAGAACAATTTACTTACGTTAAAGAAGGTCACAACACCTTGGTTGATAGTTGTAGTTAAGTACCAAAGGTCAAACGTCAATCTCTGGGCAGATACTATGAACAGTCGATTATATTATTGTTTCCAGAGTTAATATCATGGTCTAAACCTCATGAACTTTCTTCACTTCAAATTTAAGTACAATTTGCTTACTGCCAAGATGACTTCTTCAAAACAAAACTAATTTGTTTTTTACAAACAGGCATTATTTATCAGAATATTGAAACAATATATTTTACATTGATTTTGTCATCTTTTCAAGAAATACAACGATAAAAATGGTTAGTCTCGGCAAACCTCTAGGTACGGGCGCAAAAAAAGAACTTTCATTTTTGAACATGAGGAGCAGTTAACCTTTTGAACTACTGATCAATTTATTGTGGCCTTAGGTATTGCAATACCGCGAAAACATATTCACTCATGTAAAGGATTGTCAGGTGACAAAGGAGGTTCAAGAAATTGTTTTATTTATGGCGAATTTTGGGTTTGTAAGTAGATACCATAATAGTGTCAAGTATTTGGTAAAGATGTTTCGTACAAATGATAATTAGTTCAATAAAAATGCTCTTACCTAATCGAATGATTGTGAAAGGAACACACAAGATAGAGTTCGTTATAACTAGAATTGTTTGGTTTAATAGGATCTTGCTTAACGATTGGAAATGATAAGATATTCCATGAAAATGTTAATCAGAGCTTTTATAATAATCATATCCAAAACTTGAATGGACGATTAGTAGACTGTAGAGGAGGATAATAAGAGTACAGCATGTTTTGTTTAATATTATTTAATGTCATGCAAAATAAAAGGTTTCTTATAAACTAATCTTAGTTAAGTCGGTGCACAATCATGTATAGTTTGCAAAGAAAATGTAACGTATGTCAAGTCGTAGAAGATGAGAAAACATGTAACACTTTAATCAAGAGTGTAACCTATAATCTGATTGTAACACAATGGACCCCGCCAATATTAATTCATCGCTGTTAAGGTCATCATTCCTTTCTTTAGCTACTAAGTGGTCAAAATGCCATAGCGTTTATTTTCATTGGAGCTTCATTACCGTGATATTCTGAGAATATATGGAACAGTTAATCGCTTTAGCATATGCTAAGAATGGCCAGTTCACTTGAATAATATTTATCAAAGGATCTCCCTTTTGCTAAACTCATACGTTACTTGGTACCATCGAAGCTCAATCGGCTACGGCTAAGGTCAACTGCTAATGGCTATTTTAAGTACCGTCTAGAAATTAGTTTAATTACCTTGTTTACTAAAATCCTATTAAAGGGGTTTGGTCTAGTTAATTTTGATAGCCAGTAATATACTTTGGTTATTGTCACGTGAGATTAAATGTATCACGTGATATCGTTAAACTGTTAAGGGGAATTAGAAAACACTTCTTCCAATTAGGGAGTATAAAACCTTAGTTTGATAGTTCGAGAAGTGGTCTGTTTTGGTTAGGATTCTGATAGTCGAGAATGTAATTGGGTTTAAACCTCCAGGTCTACGGACCGAGTTTAGGCAGACTGCGAGGTTAAGGTCTGAGAGAGATTTACTCTCGTTAAATAGAACAAATTAATTGGCAACTAAGAAATATATAATTGCTAATAATAGAACTTGTATCATCGGACGTGGATGTTTTGACTTTATAAATATACGATTTAACGGCTTAGTGTATAGGACGCGGTTTGTAGTGAGGGTGCTACACTGATACAAGATGTAAATATGAAAAAAAAACATTGTATAGACAGAGACCAAATATGCATATAATTATTTTTACAATGCCTGTTTAGCCAGAATCGTTAATTGCATCTACATTTAGTGGTGTTTTATTGTATTGTGTCTGGGAAACGCCATTCTGTGCATTATTCTTGGTCTGTGTCAAAAGAAAAACACGTTAAAGATATTGCATGTATTTCTATAATAATGCTATACGATATACTCGAGAATACCAAACGTTAATATTTCGCTCGTGGCTTTGCCAATAAATAAATCTTTTGATGCTCACTCAATGAACTATTTTACGACAGACAGACAGACAGACAGACAGACAGAAATGTTTCGTAAATCTGCCATGATCTTGAGTGACAGAAGAGAAAACAAACAAAAAAACAAAGAAAACACAACAACAAACACAGTATACATACACGTAATGAATGATGCTGGAAGTGTTTCCGAAAGTTGACAATTTTTTTATCACTCCATATAACATTACAATTTTGCTTTCAGGAGAGCTTTTATCTTGCCATGTTGTTCTGCTTTATGTGTCGAGATATGTGATGAGTAGATGCAATCGTTGATTTTAGTAGCATAATACCTCATGCATGTAATAACATAGTATTTAAAATACTATATGATTAATGAGGTATAAGGTAGCACTGTCGCATAGTTGTAATAGAACTTGTATCATCGGACGTGGTTGTTTTGACTATATGATTAATGAGGTATAAAGCAGCACTGTCTCATAGTTGTTTAACTGTTCATATCATCTGCAGAACTTCGAACACTTGACGGGACCGGTATTATAACGGGATCTAGCGATACGCGGACCAACCCCAAAAACTACGCAGGCACCCACTGGTACTCTTTCTTTGCAACAGCTTACCTGTACGCCGAGGGACCGACGGACACGCCCGTGGTGATAAAGGTTAGATGGGATTTATGATTGTAGTTACGTAGCGATATGTGGCCGACATAGATTGTACACAACTTGTTCTGTTCTTGTTCTTTCGGACGCATGATATTGATAAGTGTACTTATGATAAGTAAATTGTACCATACTCGATTAGTTTAATGCATTATCATATTTAATTAACACGCTTGAATAAATTGAATACAATGACAAGGATACCATTTCGCTATATGTGTGTGAACAATACTCGACGATGATCACACAACAGCAAGAAGTTTACATTAATTTAAAATAAGCTTGTCTGATGACCTCGACATGACATCTTCTATTTATATGTAATGGTTTCCGTTATTAATAAACAATTACTGTTTACAGCTATACAACAGAGGCTCAAATTCGAATGCCGGTGTGCAGTACGCATATTCCCTGCCTCATGATAGTAAGTTGTGTTATCAGTTTTATCATCTTTGTTACCATATGCATGTGCAGTACGTACAACATTATAACTATGGAACAACTGTTACTAACGTTTATAAAGTCATATAAATACATTTTCATTTTACTCTTATAAACCTCCAAAATTGAAATTTAAGAAACCATACTGGCTATTATCGTCCATTTTCCACTCATTGGCACTTCAAGGGAAGACGCATTGGAGCATTTTCAACGCAAAACAAAATGTTATGGCTCCAATGATTGCCCGTCAGGTTATATTTCTTAACAATTGCATGTATTTAAGTAAGCTCGTGCATGGGTACTTGTGAGAATTGGGGCACGTGGAACGACACGTTGTGTGGCTGCGAATGCGCTTCCGGATTCTATGGTATGTGGAAGTGATGTAAACTGATTCGTTTCTCTACAGTCTATTCCGCTATCAGTATTCATTTTCGTTTTTGTAACGATATTTCCAAATCCACTATGTATAAGATCGAAGCGTCGATTACGACGAGACGGTTATCATGATTGTAAAGATGATGGGGAGTTGGTGGGTCAGAAGAATGTTTTGAAATGATTGATAAATAGACAGACAGACAGACAGACAGACAGACATTATACATGATTAAAACATCAATCAAAATACTCCATGTCAACTACATTGTACACAAAGGATATCACAAACAAAGGAATTATAAATCCCTTATTTCCATTGTGGTCCTTGTTGTAAACAAATAGCTTGACATGGAAAGACATATTTAGAAAATAAAATAGATCACAGTTTTTAGGTTAGACAGTTTTTTTAATGGCAATCCTAAATTAAAATATATAAGTGAACAATCTAAATGACATACTGGAAGCGACAAAAACACAGAATTGTAATGCTAATGAATCAAAAATTTGCAGTGAACCATGAACATAAAGAATTAACAAAGTTATATCACAGACATTGTGTTACAAATTAATGATTAAATTCTTACCAAAACTCTTGACCTTAGGGTTGGTAAAGCGACCACTATCGACAAATATACTTATATTATTATGACTAGCTGAAGTGGTCGCTCTAAACCTAGTGCTATAATTGTGAGCAGAGCTAGCAGGTTTAGGGTGTTAAAGTTTTATATAAAAATATAAAATTTGCATATAATAGTGACGCCAGCAACCGACTACGGCAGCCAGGAATGGTCCTTCTAAAAACGGGTTGTATTGAAACAAAACTGTTATCATTATCCTAGGTAAATCATGCAACGCAACCTGCAATAAGTACTGCAACAACGGACAAAACCTGGCGGCAGACGCGTGCCAGTGCGATTGTCAGCGGAACACGTATGGTTTAGTGTGCAATTGCAGGTGAGGTATAACCACGTGTAACACCATAAGTACCACGTGGAATAGCTTGGATAAAGCCGTGTGTAACAATTGTTATTCTAAAAATAAAATGAAGAATTCTCTACTGAAGGCCCAAACGTTATCAAAACACTTATAGCATCGCCGTTGCTTGATAAAAAATTGGTTGTGTTACATATATCGTATATTCTTTTGTGCAAAGTAGGACTTTGGGACTTGCGCGTAGATATTCTTTACCGCCGTGTATGACATTCTTTAACACGAAATAAAGTACATAGTTTACTTTGGGAACTGCAACTTCCTTTTACGTTAACATTATGTTTTGGTTTTTGGAAAATCATAATTATTGCTTTTTGCGTAGCACTTCCTTTGCCGGTACAGTGTATATATATATCCTGGAGATTCTGTATATTTGTAACATAACGCTATATATCAGTATATTTTGATGATTTGATTAAGATACTCATTTGGTCGATCTCATTTTATCGCAGTGAGGTTTATAGGGACACTAGTTTACTATAAGACGACCCCATCTAGTCCCTTTTATTAACGCCCCTGTTCCCTGTTCAGGTACCCGTTTACTGGTCGCGACTGCCAGGACTGCAAGGTTACTTCCTGTCAGAATGGGGGAACATTCAACGCCATTGGCTGCAGGTGTATCTGTCCTGTTGGATTCGGTGGACTCGACTGCAGTGGTGAGATACAACTACTAAGTGATCAATAACAACAGAACAAGAAAATCATTGTGTATTTCAACAATAAAAAAGACGAAAACAAACATGCATATCAATCAACAAGGAAAAGTCTTTTTGTACTTCAATGAAAAAACAATTAGTTTACATGTAATCGAAAGACATTTTTGTTTATAATAGTGTAACAAGTTGATTGTTTCTGTGAACACACTTTACTCTAATGAATAAATAACCGGGAAAAATGATTATACATTTTCAGAACACAACATGGAATTATGACTTTGTAATGCCATTGCATAAAGAACAATTCAACAAACACAATAAATGATTCCTGCCTATTGTTAGTTAGTTACCACCAAGGGGCATAAACGTGTAGTAGCAATATAAGTAAATAGGAAAAAGTTTCGTTCAAATAACTTTCTTTTAAATAGAGAAAAGTTGGTATTTAGAGCAGTACTTAAAAAACAGGGTCGTTATAATCTAAGACTTTATTACCAATAAGATTAAACTTTTATTTTTATTTTCCCGTCCATCCCATTTCAACAGTATTCTTCTGAATTTTATAAACTAAACCCTATGTTAAGCTATAAATCAGCGCCCGGGCGCCGACTGATAATGTTTAAGCGAGTGTTCGCATATGTTAAGAATGTATTGATACTTTTAATTGATTCCATGATTCAATCTGATCATTTTTCCAGACACAGCATTTATAATCTGTGTACTATTTAGCACGATCTTATCACTATCATCTTCCGTTTGTTCACTGTCTTCATTGACACTAACACCAGTTTGATCATCGCCAAGGTACTTGACGTACAAATATGCTTTCTTTTGGAATTTAGAAATGCTCTTTATTAGGAAATTAATGTACAGTATTCTAGGACATCATGCATGTACAACAGTCGGCTCAGACACTCTAACACACTGGAAAGCATAAGTCAAGGTAATGACCGATATTACTTTCGTAAATATGTTATTTCTTTACAGACACGTGTGCTGACAAAATCGTAGACTGTGCAACGAATGTAGCCGCAGGAGAATGCGAAAGTCAGAATGAAAATATGGAGAAAAATTGCTACCTGTCATGCGGTCTTTGCGGTGAGAGTTACTATATAAGCATACCTTTAAAAAAAAGTGAAAATCGCTTGCTTGATTTTAATAGTATGAAATACTAGTGGTTGTAGTTGACATGGGTCATCACTGTCTGTATCCTATGGAAGATGTCTCGATCATGAAAAAACCCATCATTATAGAGTGTTTATGCAATCACTTTAAACGTGAGGCCATAAAGGATTAGCTAGGTCAAATGAACACGTTAAATAGCGTCGTGATGTGGATTAGGCGCTATAAATCATGCAGTTAGTATTTATGATATGAATAGAATATCCCATTTGTTAAACAAAACATATTATACTAGACAGGTTAATATAATGTCGTTCATAAATAGGAATATGCCAGATTAGAGCAGCATTCAGCCATCAAAGTTAATGAAGAGGACAACACATTGCCAAATATATTTATCACTATCAAATGCCAGCATTTCGCCGTATATATTATATATATTCTATTAGGGTCACTGTTGTGCCAAAAGTCTTTCATACATAAATGACCATGATTGGCAATGTTCTCCTTCCTCTCACGGCACATTTAGATACTCACTATTTTGTCTTTGTGATATTGGAAGGGGTGGTGTAAGTGTAATCAATGACAATTGTACCGTTGCAGAAGCAGGCTCGACAACGACAGCGGCACCAACGGATACAACAACATCAGCATCCGATAACGTAAGTTACTTGATTATTTTGCGAAATCAAAATCAAATTTAATGAACCAAACTTGAATCGTTGAATTCATAGGGATTTTACGATCTTTATTATTTGTTGTTGTTTTTTTTTTAAATTAGACTTACTACGAACTGATGTTACTTTGATTTGTTCTTGTAAAAATTTAATAGGTTCCTGAAAATTTGAGATTTAATTTGCAATGATTTCTACTTTTATATATGCAAAGGTGTCATATAAATAGTTAAAATTGGTTGTCCGGTTAGCGCAGTGGTTAGCGCACTCGCTTCTCACCTAGGCGGTCGGGTTCGATTCCCGGCTCGGGCGCATGTGAGTTTGGTTCGTGGTCACCAAGCCGGACAAGTGGGTTTTCTCCGGGTTCTCCGGTTTCCCCCACAACACAAGACCACACTCGTAAAATCGTGCCAACGAGAGTGATTAATATAATGTTGTAATAACTTGTTTCACAATCGTTGTAAAATAAATATGTTTAAACTTAAAACAGGTTCATTTATAAACCGATTTTGTTGCACTAACAAATGAGTATTTCCGATTTACATAATGAATGCGACTAAAAAATCGAGGGTGGTTGGTGGCGTAACTGTTTTCTACCATGTTGTCATGGATACATTTCAATTGGTGGCGTGCGTATTAGTGAGAGTCGTTGTAATATATACGCACGCTATTTATTGCAATGGTTCTGCTAACTTCGTTGCCAAGGCGTCAATTTTTTTTCGAAACGCCTGGGCCCTTATTGAAACGGGTTATGTAGCTTAGTCATACATATGAACTATAGAAATACTCTGAAAACCTCAATTAAGGATTCGTGTAGTTAAAAACAATTTCGCTTGCCATAATTATAATGATCGTCGTACTATCAAAACCAAAAATGAAAGTCTGCAAACAACATAGGATTGGTAAGCTACTAAAAGGGTATATACTAATGTGTGTGCTCACATATGACGAGTTTTTTTAACATGTTTATCATGAGTATGCATACAATGCGATTGTGTTCTTGATTTTTATAATTCAATGGAATCTACGATGCCTTGTTGCCAAATAAATGAACAAATTTTCTGAAAAATGCACAAGGCTAGGGCCTAACAAACACTGACCGTGAGACACTCAGAGTACATAGAACAAAGACAGAGTTTCACCGTGTTTGAACGGTTAGCAAAGAGAAGTGAAATAGGTTTTTAAACTAGTTTAGGTCTACTCAACATCACACTTGTCCCAAGTAACAACACAGAATATGAACGTATAGTTAATACCTTTTTTGCGTTTTTATCATGCTTGTTCGTTTGTTTTGCGAGTCAAAATATATATATTAATATATATTTGCTAAGACAATGTCTGACTTTTGACATAATGAATACTATGTTTCAGTGAATTTTCTCAAATGCTACAATAATGCTTAATTCTAAACTTGACTTACATATGCTTCCAAACGTATGGCTATTGTCATATCAATATAATATATCACTCTTTCAAACGCGCATGCTATGGTGAAAGTAGTATGAAGCGCATTAGGAGTAAATTCAGTTAGAAACTACTAAATCATTACATTCTTCGTTTTAGCTTTCGTGGTTAGTAGAATATATAGCCTATAAACTAGCAGGATGAAATATAAAACTATTTGGTAAGCGCATCAAAACGCTGCATGAGTATGATTCATTAAGTTGTTTTTCAAAAGATGCATCGTACATACATGTTACAGTAGAATCCATTAGGGTGCTAAATAGCGAAGTATTCTTTAAAGTGTTTCCAAATGAGATTTACAATATTCCTTTAATATAAAAAATAAAAATCGTTTTTAATTGAGTGCTCTAATTAAGACATTCTGATGAAAACGTTCATTGATGTATATTGATGTTCAGTTATCTTGGGTGCTATCGTTCCATTCCGCACCGATTTGTGTGTCATGAAATCTTACACAATTAATAAATTTGAATTTTCAAAACTAAAAGTATCTAAAATAATAACACAATAGAAATATAATAACACTTTGTAGGAATTGTTTAATAGCAGAGCATGTACAATTATTACTTATTAACACAAGTGTTTAGCAGTAGGAAACCCCGTATAAAGGATATTAATGCGCATATATTCGAACCTGACATCCCCATTATAACGATGTATTCTCAATAATTTCAGCTTAGCATGAAAAAGATGTATTAAAAAGTTTGCATGAAAAACATATTCAATTAGTTTGTATCATGATCATGATCATGATCAGATGATGATGATGATGATGATGATGATGATGATGATGATGATGATCAAAAATGTTCATTTTCCTGTAATGCAAAAAAGCACACCATAAAAAATAGTTTTTAAGTATAAGTATTGGAAGTAAATACTCTTTAGTAAACTATAAATATTTATTTGTTGACTGCATAACTTGTCTCTTCATATACGTCTATATAAATCAGGTATTGTTGTAATTCGAGTATTGGTCTGGTAGTATGATATTATATCACCTATTTGAAGTTGTATTTCTATCACAGGGGCAGGGGTCAACTGTTGGCAGCGGGCAAGGAGGCGGCGCAGGTGAGAAAACATAGTCCCACGAGTACTAAATGATTTTGGATCCGTTTTCTAGACGCTGTTGCTAACATGAGTATTGTCGGTTGTGTTTCAGTTCACATATCCAAACCATTTAGTCAGGATACTTTAATGTTAGTAGTGTAAATCGGCCCATGTTGGCTGACATGTAATGTCACAAAATGTGCTTTGTAAATTGTATATATATGCCATCACTCTAGGAATTAAATGTTTGTCATAAAATCAATTGGAGTTCCATACGTTGCATTTTTCATTACGGCGAATGCAGTTGCATACAAACTTTTATATATTTGGACGACACATGTTCACGACTATTGTTTTTAATTTTCAGGGGCTAACACCGTGGACAAGGATTTACTTATAACGCTACTCGTTTGTTACAGTGTACTCATATTTTCGTTCCCTAATATGTGCTAGAATTGACAATATTTGTTTTAGAATAAAACTTTGAGATTTTTCTTTACGTAAGTGTTTTTAAAGAATGGATATAAAAGGACTGGTTCACGTTTTCTAGGGTCAGACCTCGAAAAACATAGTGTCGTTTGAAATGGAATTAAAATGCCTGTTACAATCATAAAACATCATCAAATAATAGCTCTATTGTTCATATTCATAACCACCCTCTATTTCGCCGGAAAGCGTTACTATGGCTTCTGAAAAAATAAAATTTAGTCAAAATTCTGTTCAAATTAGTATCTGCCAGTTTTTGTTTGATGTTTATCAATACAAGTTCGTAATATAACTTAACTTCAACAAAGTTCTAGAAAATATAATCTGCAAATGAGTCTTTTTACGACAGTACAGGTTAAGATTTGATATAATAGTGAATTCCTGTTATTGCTGTTGGCATTGCTTAAAATTCTACTTTTAACGCTCTGATTAATTTTTACAATTCTATTATATTTTAAATAAAACGAAGAAAAATACCATTTAAGTGTTACATATTTGTATACACTTTTCTTTTTGTCCTAGCCCACTTTGATATTGCCTTTAGAACATTTTTTTTAATATATGAAAGATTGTTAGATGCGATTTTTAGGTACATTTAATGTATTAAGACCTCCATAAAATGTTGGTTAAAATTGAAAAGTTGTTACTCGCTGATTGAGAACATTCTTAGGGTACACCAATATATCTAATAAGTCCAGAGATTGTAAAACATTTAGAATTCACACAATATATGGTGAGCAAGTACAATACGCGTTTCCGGTAGAGGACCCGCTACAGGGATTCTATAAACGGTAACCGCTAACAATGCCGATCGATGAAAGCATAGATAAAAGCTTTATTTTATGCGACGTTGTAACAGAAACCTTGAAAAAGATTACAGTCGTCTAAGCATAAACATGAAAAAAACTACAGAATCAGGTTAATATGTTTCCAGGAGAACACGCATTGAACAATGCGCTCTGTTAGTCCGCTTCACCACTTTGTTAATACTCCGTGTACGTTAACCTTCCGGTGTATGCAATAATGAGCCATTAGCCAGTTCCACCCATTAAATGGGTCCGTCTTAGTACCAACTGTGTGATAAATAGTTCTAAGATCGATAAAATGTTATCTTATGTTTGGTATTTTCCAGTTAATCAAAACTAGTCGTATTATATGAAAGACACCAGGTTAAATAACTTTAAAAAAATCCTTTGGTATTATACGTATTGGAAGATAGATGTATCCTGACCTGAGGTTTACCGAGTCCTGAAGTGGGTAAATGTACATCTTTGTATATATTTAAATAATCCATTCCAATTCAAAGGAAATGAAATATTGGAAGATTTGGTGAAACCCTTTTGGCAGTTGTTCATCGAGGAGTGAAGATTCAACTTGATAGACTAACACTAGTTCCAGGCTTCTAATAAGCCTTTTATAAGGAATATCACAGAAAACGAAACGTTTGACATCATTTCAGTTGCGAAAACACACATTTTGAATTGATATCTAAAGTTATTTGTAAGAAAGGAAAATAATTAAACATTCATCATATTTGCACTCACCTTACCCTGTTTTCGCATAAGCTTTGCTAAAAGAATTTAGTTAAAATCGATCTAGTTAGGTTGACAGTGCACTTCTTTTGCACGGGAACCCAATGGCTTTACATAAACATCAGGGCTATACGGGAAAACCCAGTGCTATACGAGATACTCAGACGCATACGGGGAACCCTATGCTATATGGAAGTCTCAGGGATATACGGGAAAACCAGGGCTAAACGGGTTCCAAAGAAAATTTATTGATTGTTATCAAAAAGTTACTAGGCATTATAAACTCATCTTACTTCATTATTTGATTTCCTTAAGCAGAGTCTCTGAATCATCAGTCTTTCAATCAGTTTTGAAGCAAGTTTTCAGCAAGGCCATGAACTCGCTATGTCGAGCTCTGCTGACTCGATATTCTGGTTATGTCGAACACTTTTAGAAAGTGTTGGGAAAAGTCTAACACTTCGGTTATACCGGCTGTTCGTTATCTCGAAGTGTTTTCCAAGGTCCAAAAGAATGATATAGCGAGTTTTGACTGAACACGTAAAAGGTTAAAGTTGCTTTCAGCAATAGTTGTGTTTGCAAATGTTGAATATCACGAAGAAAGTACACATTCTATCCACCGTCTCAATTTATGCTTTCCGGCAAAGAAGACAATTAAAAATGTGTTGAGGCGATAGGGTTACACTTAACAAGAACAATATATTACGACGTTTTCAGTTACTGATTAGACTATTCGGTTTGTATTGATACCGATTGTCTTAATTATTTGTAAATAATAAACGCTCCTGAAGACACTATAACTGCGACTGGAATTAGATTTCAATGCTATCTCCGTTTATTCGGTTAATGCCATCATAAATCTGCTCGCAAGGGTAGAAAACATGGTAACAACGATATTTACTATCTTCGTGTTTATATGTTGAGAAAATGAAGCTGCCATTAAACAAAGGGAAAACAATAAATTACCACAGGGGAAAAAGTATCAGCACAGAAATATAGTTTTTTCATAGATTATGTGTGGAATGGAAACGCATACTACTCTCTCGATAAATATAGGAAGCAACAACCAAGTAGAAATGTTAAGGACAGATAAATTAAAAACATCATACAAACATTCATCAAACATGTTCTTCGTTTACGTTGTAAAAGCTACACGCAAAACGCTTTTAACAAAAATTGACATGTTAGTAAGCATACATTTTGTTTTTCAGATCAAATCATCTTGGTTAACGGTGTAAAAGATGCATGCAACAAAGCATACGGCGAACATTGACATGTTAGTCAAATAGTATGTTTTAACAGTCCTAAGGCACCGTTCTTTTATAATAAACATTATTTGAAAAAAAATGTGTTCATCTTCAAATATCTGTAATCGACTTTGAACATAATACAGAATAGAACGGAAACTCATTTTATTCATATGATGGTCATATGGTTTTATGTTGAAGAACATCACACAAATACAAAAAATACAAATATCCATACCTTTAAACATTATAATTATTCTTTAAAATAAATAAAGTACAAATAAATGTTTAACTTTTACATTGCGTATTTCATACCATGCTTATTAAACATACATCAACGGTTATTATTGTAAATACCACAATGCTTACAATTCATAAAAGCAACAAGCATGTGAGGAAATATCATAATGCACCTACATTGAAATACCCAAGAATAACAAACCTTATTAGATATGAATACACACAACTCAATTCAAACCACGTTCAAAACTGATAACGTCCTGTAAATATATGTTAGTTTTTTATGTATGGACTATTGAGTACGCATCGCATAAAAATATCGCCAAGCGAAGAAATACAAACAAAAAGCTTCATTTAAGGATACAAAAAATAATAGTTTAGATAGTTTTGTTTAGTGTTAATTTTTATTCAGAAATACATGTAGACATACTGTCCATGTGTATACATTTGAGAAATAGTATATACAAGTTGACTAGAGATAAATGCAATATTTATAATATACAGAACATATACGACATCGCATAGAATTCCTAACTTATAACTATTGTATACATGTAGAGTATAAGCAATACATGACAATATATGGCAGCGAGAGATCATACATTGACATATATGTTAGTCTCATTGTCTTGATCATAATCATTTCCTAGGTTCTTAGTCGTGGTGATCACTAAGGCAACTTGTTATGACTCGGTGTAATGCCTTAAAGGCTCTCAAAACTTTCGTGATTCATTACTCCTCGGGACAGGCTGAAAACACATAAAACAAGGATTTTGGTAACGAAACATCAACATATAGCACGACTGATTTTATCGGCAGCACCATACTTATCTTTTGAATCGTCCTTATTATCGCATGTAGTTTTTTGAAAAAGTCAATTTCAGTCTGAATGTTATCGCGATAGTTTGATAAACATGCGTTACAACTGTTTTTGCATAGCACTGTTACATCTTTAATCTAACGGGTCAAGAGCGATGGTCAAGTGCGCGTAGTGAAGACTTCTATTCTAAAATAACATTTTTTAAATGATTTTATTTTAGTATTTGTGATATGGTTTGTAAATTGTCGATGCAAGAGGGTTGATGAATTGATGGACAGATGTGAGTCAGACAATATGGATAATTTCAAAATAAACATATGTTTTTATTCATTGGTCGTTCAAAATCTCTCGAACAAAGGAAATATGGCAGCATTAGCGGGCTTAGTAGTTTTGAGACTGTTTCACGGGAAAGAAAAAAGTGAAGTCAAGACAGCATAGAAGGATTTGCAGGTATGAAAATAGTTGACAAGCTTATATGCGTATATAAAAATGTAAGCAAATATAATGAACAAATAACAATATTTGAACATCAACAGTCTGCATGGACACATACACTAGAAAACATAACAATGGCAAAGAAAGATCTTGACCGAAAAGTGCATACTCTAGAAAAGGTTTGTAGTACCCGGATAAAAGCTTCAGCAGAATTAACATTTCAATCAATATATAATAAAGCTGAGATCATGAGAAATTATATCATTGTATACGGACTGACTTAAGGAGTCTTAATTAGTGACTAACAATTTGCCTTTGGAAACTGAGTTTGTTACAGAGACATACAGATAAAGAGGGCGCATAGAATGGGCATGTTTTGAACAGGAAGTAGAGGGGAAGACTTGAAAAGGTCAATTAATATATATTGTGATTCGATTTCGGGATTATATTAGAAACATTGCTCTGACCCGATGGGTACATAATTTAACAAAGCGTAAAATTAAACTGAATACTAGAAACAATATTTCGCAAACAACTTTTTCTTTGATACTACCTTTGCTTGCATATAAAAATAAGCACATTACCATGGCCGATGTTAAGGAACCGAAACCCAGGGTTATCAAGGGTGAGACCTAACTTCCGGTATAGTTCTTCTACCACGAGGTGCATTGGTGGATGGTCGGGTGGATCAGATGTCACAAAGAAGTCTACGTACCACCGTCCATAGCACACGCCGTCTCGAACCTGAAGTTAATATAAGAAACTCTGGAGTATTTAGAACGCAAGTACTAGTTTTAGATGTAACAGCTCTTCCAATCGGACGAATGTGCATGATCTTGTTTGCTTACATACAAATCTACCACTGACTTGTTCAAAGCTATATTGTGAATTATCTGGATTGCCAAAACTGTTATATATCGCTCAGTCAATACGAAGTAATGTATAACTGAATGTCTGTGTTCGTTTAGAGTGAAATCCTTTTTAGAATTGAACATAGACTACGTTTCTTAAATTATTCACATATCATATCACGAAATTGCCTTTTTAATGAAATATTTACAACAAAATAATTGACATTATAAAAGCGATGAATAACATAATACGCCAACACAGACATTTACTTGGTCTAAAGTCGTCCACTCCGACTACAGAGAAATAACGGCTCGTGGCCAACAATATGCATACTTTTTTAATACCACTTATCCGAAAATATATTGGGATTTCCGTGGAGTATCATTTTTATTTAAATCCATTTTTGTTACGGACTAAGGGAAAGTGAACTATCTGACATTAATGACTGAGCGTATATGATTATAGGATATGATTATATAAGCATGACTCCTCAACCAACATTAGAGGAGGATAGCGACATTTTATGCAAACAGAAAACAGGGAAGATGAACCCCATTTTCCACAGTTCCTGAACTGAGATATAAATAAGAAACCCGTGTTAGATGTCCATTTCTAGCAAACCATGTGTATTAAGAACATAAAGGCTACGCAAATATAAAAACAAAATATTCAGACCCCTGTGTAAACCCTGTGTAAACCCTGTAACACGCGTTGTTTTTGAGATGTATTACAAATAAAATATCCGCTGGTATCCAGGGGGGTTTCAAATTAACAGTGTATTCCCTCTACCTTAAGGAATATGGACAGATGGTCGTGCTAGTTACTACCGCCCGTTTCTCATGACTTATCGAACATTATGTTCATTGATTCGTTTTACCTTTTATTATCGGGATTAACAAATGACAAGGTTCTTTATGAATACAAAAATGAGCTGAATCTATTTGATCCATATCGTTCATCCACGATATCGTGTATTAAATCCCTATCAACAGCCCTTCATGCCCTCTTCAGCGATTAACATTTTTTATACTCATTGATCTCGGAGAACACTCTTGAAATAAATACAAAATCTTTTAAGATAAGAGTTTTTATCAAGGCAACACTAAATAGAAAAGTCCATGTATTGCATGAAACACTGACCTGTGCAGGGTTGATACAGCCAAACAAGAGCACATAGTCATCGGGATGGTCAGACATAAGCCAGTAGCGCGGTGTCACGTGACCTAACGGCTCTGGAAACGTCATTTCTGAAATGCGCATATTAGTATAATGTTCTGCATTTAGATGCGAATAAGAGTTGTCGGAATACCAAATTACACATGCATAAGTTTAATAAATTATGTACAAATGCAACAACGTTCGGATATTTGTTTTCGTCTCAATATACTTCAGAGATTGTTTTTATCTTAAATTTTTCGAATGAACATTTGGAATTGTTTAGTAATGCATATGCTTAGTTGTTTTGGCTGGAACGTTGATATTGGGCATTTGTGGTACAAAGGAAGGTATATGAATTGTTAATATATTCTGAGCGTATTAACTAAGTTAGTGGATACATTTATCATTGTCCTCAAACATAAGCGATAAACTTATTTCTTCGTCTGCTGGGAGCGGATTAGCGTTTTTCATTTGTCTAAAGTAGGTCTTTTAACTCATCTTACATTTGCACAATAATTAGGCACTTATGCAAAGGCGTATTCATTCTCATTTTGTCTGAAATTTGATAAAAAGTGTATCATATTCACCCGTGCGTGAGAGGTCGATTTTGTCTTAAATGTGAACGTGAGCGTTTAGATCTTGTAATGTACGTAACAGTATCTTACATGTGCGTGTTTACGTTCGATATTCCTTTAAATGGCAATTGAGCGTTGAATGTGACTGAAATTTGCGTACTAACCGATATTTGCTTAAAATTCTTTCTGGAGATCGTTTTCTTTTTATATTCATTGTATTTTATACAAACAAATATGCTTGAACAAACCTAAGTCAAACATGGCATGGTCTCCTCTGGTCAGTTTTCCTCCAATTTCAAACTTCTTACATGTGGCACCGAGCTCCTTCCCGTCCCTGTACAATACAGTCGTTATCACCTCATATTCAAAATTAAGCTCAACAAAATCACACTAGCGCCATATGTATTTTTATTGTTTACTTTTAAACGACTTAGTATTTCTGTATTTAATTACCAATATTGCATTGAAACATTTGTGTTATAATTGTATAATGTTTCTTACTGACAGGGCCTTATTAAAATTTCCGAAACAACAGATTCAGAATTATTATTTAACGAACGCGTAGTATTTCTGACGGCATTAAAGACGAACGTGCTTTTGAAACAGTTAGCCGTTGAGAGCTGTTGAGTGGTGTCTTCCTCTCAACAAATAAATTGTTGGTTACTTCCTTATGACTTGGCTAAATGGAAACAAGTATAGGGCCTCTTTTCAATAAATGATCGTAACACTTAAGCTCGTTCCTTTCCAGGCGTAGCCCCGGTTTTTGCAGTATACTCCGTCACAATAAAATATAACATAGGGACATTTATGGTATGGATTCTGCCCGTTACTTTATTGGTGCCCCCAGCTCTATTTAGCAGAGTAAGCTTAACGGCTAACGTATTAAACGGGCCCCTGTTTGTTACAGAGAGTAACGGACTCGAGCTTTCAATCAACTTTCGTCACAGTCGAGCTAAAATAATAGTAAAAAACAGTATATGCATATTCATTTAAGCAAAGAATAGGTATGAAAAGGCGGGTAACTGGATTCGTTTTTCAATAATCGCTGTCATGCCGCTCTCGTGGTCCCGATGATACTTGATGTAATAACACAGTGTGTTTAGTCCAAAAATTACCACCAAATATATTGTACAACAGCGACAACGCGATAGTTTGCTGGACTGTGGTAAAACCACCTCCGAGCACAGACAAATTTCAAGAGTCCGTTTTCTATGAAGAACTACCTTTTTTCTCCACTAAACATTAAAAAATCTGTTACCTTATATTGTGCGGCCCGGTCATGCATAACATAAATTAAACCAATAGAAAAACAAGAAATACTTAAAAAAAACTGTCAGCTCAGCTCAAACTAATTACTTCTGATTTAAAATAGTTCTCAATCAAAACATATGTCAAGGTGCTAAATTAGATACAAAGAAACAATAAAACAGTTAGCTTAAGTAAATCTGGCTTCGACTGACACCTCCTTTGTTTGGTTATTAGCAAAATCCTAATTCGTTGGCGTTTGCTAACCTGTTACAAACACAGTTGCATATTTCAAATAACAGGTGTAAAAACATCTAACAAATAATTTGTAAATAACCCAACGCTGAAATTATGAAACTGGTTTCAATAAACAAAACAATTTTAACCAAAGTATGGCATGACGTATAGCATAACACATAGGAACATCAAAGATGGCAACATGATAAATCTCATCATTTTCTACTTTTTGTTCAGCTTAAACACAGTATATTGAGCAAAATAATAACAACAGTTCGATTTTTAACTTACCCCTAAACTCTTAAATAAAAACAGCTCCGTGCAATAAGCCAATATCGTGACCGATACCATGCTGTGATATATACTTTTATATATTGAGGTATAACTAAATAGTTTAATGGAATTGTTCGTGAAAAGTTCCATACCGGAATCGCAGGACAAGGGTTGCAGAGTCGTCGTCATGTAATGTCCACCGCAGCTGACAGTGGTATCCGTTAAAAACGTTTTCCCGGTAGTAGCCTATATTGTCAAGAATCCACAGTAGCGTCAGTTGTTTGCCAGAGGTCTGAAATGTGACAGATTGGGCTGACTCCGTGTGGCTTAAAACATCTAACAAATAATTTGTAAATATAATATATAATTTGTTAATTGGGATGAATGATGTTTTTTTCGCTTCTCAATATTGTTCTTTACTGACCGCTCCAAGGCGGTATTTAGCAACCCTTGATAACACCTCTAGTTTTCCATTGCCACTAAACCGGGTTAATGTTTAAACTTTTTGCTACTGAGCCTGTTTCTGTAGCTTTTTGCATAAATATTTATATATTATAGAATTGTTTGGTTGTTGGGTTTGCGTTCTCGTTTCTGGTTTGTGATTGCTTTTGTATTCTGTATCATTAGTGTTCACCCTGTGCCATTAAACGGGGTTAATTTTTAAACTTTTGACTACTGAACTTGCTTCTGAAGTTGTTTTCATATACATATACAGTTCGATTTTTGTCTATTTTTAAAGATTCTTTAACATAGTAAATTTTCCATCGATTTCATAGAAAACTAAAATATTCACCTTTTATACAGCATACTCAATCATATGTACCATACCAAAACTTATTATAAGTAGAGGAGTAATTAGTGGAGATCACGTTTCTAGTTGAATTCACTGGATTCCTGTTTTGTCACGGTACAAAGCATTTTAGCATTTACTCGTTACAGCGCTACTTTGACTGCTATATAGGCGTAATGCAGCATTGTAGCTTTTAGAGCAAATTTATAATGCAAATGGCCATTGCAAAAGCTGAAAATTGTCTGTTATAAAACAATGCAGACCCAGCGGTAAACAGCCTAAAAACTTATACGTTCATTTTGAGCATGGAGATGGGCCGTACCTTTATAACTGTGACATTAAGTGGTGTTGAATATTACAAAAAAGGATATTGACTGCGGTCTACTACATCTATAAGTGCCCATAAGTTTACAACAACAAAAAATTATAATATAAAAAGCGTCGATGATGACAATCATGAAACATAGTAAAATGTTTTGACAGATTAAAAAATAAAAATATCTTTATATAAACGTCGATAAGCTCCTCGTTTTCAAAACCAGAGCTGAAATAGCTTACCCGGTTCCTGAAAGTTTCAGTATTCATGGTATCCTCTCTGTCGGGGACCCTCCAACACCCCCAGGGCGCGACTTCCGGTGTACACATGCCCGGATCAATGTATATGGACCCCTCGTCTGTGTCAGGATCAAGGAATAAGAGTCCTGCGTTAGCACCTCTCTGATTAAACCGGATGGCAACAAACACAGCTCCGATAGCTAGCATACAACAAAGCACAATCGTCCTATCCATTTTGTTTAAATGACGATCACTTGACAGTACTTTACCACTTAGATATGATCTTGATTAATATTGGCTTCATGTTATCATAAAATAGCGATTATCCAAAACGCACAACTTTTTATCGACCTAAACTTTATAAACTCGCTAGCTTCAACTAAAATATTAAATCGATCCAGTTCAAGTCTTCTAGATGTAAAATAATATGACCTAAGGCGCTGCATCTGCGGGTTTGAAGTATTATTTAAATAACAAACAGTTCTGTTGCTGTTAGCAATTTATTTAGTATATACACAACTATCTACAATAATAGTATATCACTATGTATATATTATATATAATATATATTTAATTTTGGAGTTATTCTTCTTATTTAAGTTAAATAAAGCTACTATGCATTTGAGATCAAGTACAAAAACACATTTGCAGAGTATGTTTCAAACGGAAAATAAATAAAAATGATCACATACCAATAATGTTGCAATTGGTATAGATATCACTGTTATTAAATGGGAAAAAATCTATCTAAATATCATGGTAAAACCTTGCAAAATATTTACTCATTTACTAATAATAATCAAGCAAAACTCCCTAATCAAAAACATTGTTGAACTATTGATTGTACAAGCAGCTCCGGCAAATTGTCTGGAAAACATCTCAATGCGAATACAGGAAATATTCTTATTTGATTGTTACAAAAACATATCCCCACTCCAAAAAAAAGAAAGTTGCAAAATGTAAATGATGAATATATGTCTTGTTTAGATTTTAAGGGCATTTACAAATACTGCTTTTATTACAGAATTATTTAAACGATGTTTTCAATTAAAATTATTTGTGTCATTATGTCTAATGATCAAAATTATCTAAAATTCAATTACTTATTTTTTTTAAACAGCTTTGCTAAAATCAGGTATACACGAAAAGAGATCTGTTTTAGACCAATTACAGTTAAATATGCGTTTACACATGTAGTTTCTACAGATCACCCACAGTGGCCTTTTTGTCTTGTTTTTTGATAAAAAGGTTGTTTTTTATATCTTGTGGGAAACAAAACTGTATGAATCAAATAATGTTTTCTAGACTTATAAAGGCCCGATATGTTACGACCTCTCATAACATTTTTGACATGAAGTATATTTTGAAGCATAGAAATAGTCATTCCAAATTTTCATATTATCGGACTTTTTTATGACCCAGTATGTTAAAGAAGTTTAAACTTTTCAAGATGTAATTTCAAACAAATGACCTGTAACCATCAAGTAATATTTGAACCCACAGGGAAAAGAAATGATAAAATTGCAATTACAATCAACATTTAACAGAGCTGAAAATATATTTTAAATTTAGCGCCTATATAGCATATATACAAAAAAGTAATCAAGTCAGTGATATTGATGGAACACACCTAAATAAGAACACAGTGAATAACTGTCAGATGAGCTTACTAAGCCATATTTCATATATATTTGTTAAGTGTATCAGCAAATAGAGAAAGCCCAAATTTTCATTCCAAAACCATTTTTATATATGAAAATAATTAGAACAATTAAAATGATTATTATTATATTATTTATACAGAATGCCATGATAAGGCTGTTAATTTATTCACACATGCTAATATGCACAAATTAATGCTAAAGTTCTATTAATTTATATTGATTTATCTGAAAAAAAATGCTTGCAATTTGTACAGTGTCAAATTATGTTAATAAAATTCAGTGTTCTCAAAAGCACAATCAATGTTTTCTGTACTGACAGCTGGATCTTAAATATTTAACGTATCAGTTCAACAATATACAAATAGTGATCTTGGATTCATTGACAGTCAAAACACCATAACGACTATATATACAGAACTGATTGCTTCTTAAAACATACTACGAATGTGCATATAAACCAAGAACGACGGAAAAAAGGGAAGAGGAAGAGAAAATAAATATCATAGAACATGCATGTAAAAAAAGATATAATTGTTTATATGATACATTGTATTATTCTTTTGTATGAAAAACTTGAAATCTGAAAAGTGTAGTTACAAGAACAAATTTCTTACAATTACCAAATCATTTTTTAATTTATCGGAAATATTTGTATTTTCATAAATGTTCCATGCTAACTGAAGGCTATTTTTGAAACCAATTACTGTTGGAACACACTTTTTTCTCTTACACAGAAAAATAAATTGCTTATTTTCTAAAAAATGTATATCAAATTTGAAATTATTGTTTCCAGAACCTAACAATACAAACATACTATTAATGATAATACTTGAGTCATTAATATTCAACTTATGTACCATATCCTGCAATACCGGCTGTATTTTATTGCAATCCCAAAAGAGATGTAAAAGAGTTTCTTCATGGCATTCACAAAAGGAGCAAATATCATTTTCAACCAGCTTCATTTTATATAATAATGAATTTGTTGGTAATATTCTATGAAGAACTCTGTAACCATTGAATATAAGAATCTTTTGTACACTTAAATACACAACTATAGACATTTTTCCAATTAATATAGATATTTTCATATTGTAATAACCATTTGTGTTGACTTGTTGGAATTTCATTATTATTAACAAAGATTTTATATAGAAATCGGTTTACATTTTCTTTTGTCAAAATTGGGTTTATAAAAGTGTTCATACATGGGTTACTACATTCTAAAAAGTTAAAGTCATTAAGCACAAATTTAGAATGCCTCATATAGGCCTTTATCGCAGAAATTAATCCATTATAGTGTAGGAAGTTGACCTTGTTATCAATTATTACTTCAATTTCCATCAGGCTATACATATTTCCATTGGCATTAAAAACATCTTTCACACAACGTAAACCCTTATTGTACAGGGTATGAATAAATACATAATTTCCATTACCAAACTTGTGGTTGTAGAATAATGACATATGCATAAATTGATTAACATTGTCTATACAAAACTTATTTATGTATAACATATATGCATTAATAACATCTTTCCAGAATGTGTTTGTCATCTTTTGACAAATATTTTCACAAATTTTCTTTCCACAATTCAACAGTTTTTTACATCAAATAATACAGGCATTAATTTAAAGCATTTACTATTTCCATTCAATATACAATTTCTAATCCATTTCATCTATTAGCTATAAATATAACTTGTAACATCAATCATATTAATACCCCCTTCTGGAAAATCTTTTTTTAAAATGGTAATCTTAATTTTTGCTTTTCCATTCCACACAAACTCAAGGAATAAATCATTTAACTATTTCAGAAAATCATTTGTTGGATTTGGTAAACTAATGAAAAGGTGTGTAAATAATGGAAGTAAAATTGACTTAATTACCGTAAGCCTGCCAATTGGTGTGAGTTTCCTTTTTGTCCAATACATAATGCTGTTTTTAACTTTTAACAATTTTTCATAAAAATTTATCTTACCCATTTGATTTAAATCCACATCAAAATGTAACCCAAGTAATTTTAATCTAGTATCTCCCCATGACAGTTTAAATTTTGTTTTTATGGATTGTGATGAGTATTTTAGTGGTCCTATCCAAACTAATTTGGTCTAATCATAATTAACTTTAAGCCCTGATAATTGTGAAAAATGATACAACAAATCTACCACCGTTCTCACTGTTTCCTCAGTACCATCTAACAGAAGAGATGTATCATCAGCAAATTGTGAGATCTTATATTCCTCACCATCAATAACAATACCTTTTACAGTTTCATTGTTTCTAATCATAATTGCCAGAATTTTTGAACATAAAATAAACAAATATGGAGAAATAGGGTCTTCTTGTCTACATCCTCTTTCTATATTAAAAAAACTCAGACAAGTGTCCATTTAATTGGATCGCAACTTCAGTATTATACATAAAAATTATTATCCATTTTTTAAACATATCACCAAAATTGAACAGTGACAAAGTCTTTTCAATAAAATTAAAAGATATGGAGTCATACCCCTTTTCAAAATCAATCAACATCACTAGGCCAGGATTTTTTTTATCATCGCATGTTTTCATAATATCATACAACAATATTGTGTTTTCACTTCTATTTCTACCTTTAATGAATCCTGTTTGATCTTTTGAAACTAAGGTATCTAAAACATTTTTCAATCTGTTGGCTATACTTCCTGAAGCTTTCTTGTAAATAACATTTAAAAGAGTAATAGGTCTCCAATTCTTCAAAAACTGTTTAGGCTTACCGTCTTTCGGTATACATACAATTGTTCCCAATTTCATATTTCTAGAAAATGAATTAGACAAAAAAGCATGATTTATCGCTCTTAAAATAAACTTTCCAATATTTTTCCAAAACATTTTATAAAAATTTACGGTAAAACCATCACAACCAGGACTTTTATCATTTTTCATTTGTTTGACAGTATCTGAAACCTCTTCATATGTTAAAAGTCACTCTAAAGAGTGTGACTGCTGATTGTTAAGTACATTATAGTTGCAATTATTAAGTTCAGTTTGTATATCAAAGTCACATGGTAAATTTTCCTTATAGAGATTATTATAAAAATTATAGGCTTCTTTCAAAATTTCCTCTTGTTCCAAAATATAAGAACCATCTTCTTTTTCAATAAATGGTATATGCTTATCAGCAATAGTTCTTTTTTCTAAATTGCAAAAATAAGTAGAAGCCTTTTCTCCATTTTCAATCCAATTTGCCCTAGATCTTATTACAAATCCTTTTAGTTTATTGTTTCTTAATTCACTTAGCTATGTCTCTAAAATAAGCAGTTGATCTTTATTAGTATCTGAAAGATTTTTTTGTAATTCTAAAATATCATGAAGCAACTTTACCTCTTGTCTATTTCTCTCTTTTGATTTATAACTAGCATATGATATAGTTTTACCTCTAATTTCCATTAACATAGTTTCTAGAAATAATTCATCATTTATTACAAATTGTATTTCTGATCTATCCATTTTTAACATAGCATTACAATCATATACTGGAACACAATATTGTAAAATAATCTCATCAATTTTTCTTTTCACAATGTTTAAATAATCCATTTGAGATAAAAGTGAGTTATTAAATTTCCAAAGGCCCTTGCCATGCTTAGCTTTTGAAAAACATAATTCTAAAACAATAATTGAATTATCAGATTTGTAGCAAATATCTGTATCACACTTTCTAACATAATTCACCATATTATCTGTGATAAAAAAAATCCAGTCTACCTTGCTGAAATGTGTTCAATCTCCTCCATGTATAATTTCTATTATCACCATGTGATTCTCTATATGTATCTAACAAGCCTCTATCTGACATGATGTTTAACAATCTCTTTCTAGCTCTAACATTGTTATTTATAGATTTGTAATTCTTGTAGTCCAACTCCGGATTTAGCACTAAATTATAATCTCCACAAATTATATACTTATCTACATTATTAAATGTATCTATTTTATCAAAAATCATATTAAAGAAATTAGGACAGTCATTGTTTGGTGCATATATATTAGCTAACAAGAAAACCATATCATTGTACAATAATTCAATCATAACAAAATTTCCACTATTATCTTTTACTACATTACAAATTTTCACATTCAAATTTTTCCTAATGAAAATAGCGACTCCTCTAGCATTGGATTTACCATGACTAAAACACATTCTCGATTCCATTCTGAATTCTGGGTTAAAATGTTATTCGATGGTTAGAAGTCATTTGTAATTACACCTTGATAAGTTTAAACTTCTTTAACATACAGGGTCCATGACATGGAAATTTGGTTTTGACCATTTCCATGCTTAATTCAAAATATACTTCATGTCAAAAATGTTATGAGAGGTCGTCACATATTGTACCTTTAATCTTTTAGAAAATTTAACATTAATTTATTCATACAATTTTATTTCCCACCAGATGTAAAAAAATAACAACCTTTTTATCATAAAGCAAGACAAAAAGGCCACTGTGGATGATCTGTAAAAAATACATGTTAACATACATATTTAACTGGCTAAGGTCTAAAACAGATCTCTTTTTGTGTATACCTGACTTAAGCAAAGCTGTTTAAAACATTAATTAATTGAATTTTAGATAATTTTGATCATTAGACATAAAAGTTTATTTAAAGCATCGTTTAGATAATTCTGTAATGAAAGCAGTATTTGTATTTGCCCTTGAAAACTAAACAACACATTTGTTCATAAATAACACTCTTTTTTTTTGGGGGGGGGGGTGTATGTTTTTGTAACAAAAAAATAAGAATATATTTTGTATTCTCACTGAGATGTCTTCCGGACAATTTGCCGGAGCTGCTTGTACAATCAATAATTCAACAGGTATTTGGTTCGGGAGTTTTGCTTGATTAATATTAGTAATTGAGTAAATGTTTGCCATGTTTTACCATTATACTTAAAAAGAGTTTTGCCCATTCAATTCTAGTTAAAATTATAATTACCCCTGATTGTAATATACTTCAGTGCAACCTTATTGGTAGGTGATTAATCTTATCTATTTTTTGTTTGTAACATATTCTTCAAATGCGTTTGTGTACTTGATCTCAAATGCATAGTAGCATTATTTTAACTTAAATAAGAAGAATAACTCCCAACTTCATATATTATATATAGTAATGCATTATATATTATTCTGTATACATTATTATTGTAGATGGTTGTGTATATACTAAATAAATTGCTAACAGCAACAGAACTGTTTGTTATTTAAAAAGTTCCATTAACATATACAAAAAACGTTTCCCTTTTACTCCTAGTATGTTTCACTTAGTCATTAAATAGACTTTAAAAGTGTCCGGCAATAACACTTCAAGCCCGTAGAGGCAGCGCCTTAGTTCATATTAAAATATATGGAGATTATACTTCTCTAGTGAAACATAACTTAAGTGAAGCATAACCTTACTTTGTTTGATGTCTTGACTTCTTAAAAGACATTTGACAGTCATAATTTGCAGTAAAACGTTAACTGTTAACGTTGCAGATGCATCAGAGTTAAAAGTGACGCATTGAATGTAGTTATTCCCTTAGTATGTATTTCGTTTTAACGACTAGGTATCTTGCTTAATCGGACATTTGTCTCATTATAACGACTTCGTATCCCGTTTATCGATTAAGTATCGTTATTACGCCTTTCAGGCAAACATCTCACGCCACTACCGTAATCATAAACTATTTAACTCTAGATATATATGTGACACAATGATTCAACTAATTATACCTACATAATAAAGTATAAAACTGTAATTTAAATTTGATGAAAATGAGCACGTGTAAAAAACACCAGGTGCCCCACGATATCGCTGCCGGAAAAAGTGAAAAAACTTTCTTAAATCGCAGTTTAGATCGGTATGTTCTTAATGCATTAACTTTTTAATTAATAGCTTGTATTATTAGATGCCGTTTCTGTTTGCAGTGAGTCTTGCAAGTGCTAAAAAACAACTTCCTTTACAAAATTCACAGGCTTACGTTGTTACTGGCAACTTCCATTCGATGAAAATGAAATCGATTGAACACACTTTTAATCCGTAAAAGTACTATAACGAATTTCATGAGACACCGTTATTGTGCCGCCATTGATTTTCAAGTTACCTCACAATTCAGACTATTCGCTGATTATTGTTTTCTGTTTAGGAATATCCAGTCTGAACAAGTTAATTTACTCTACAGAAAGATCTCCATTTCTAGAGGCTTGAGCAAACACCTGAGACATGAAATTCAACGCCAGGAAATGCTTTATCTGGACAAATATTTAAATAAGTTTTGAGAAAAGAACCATTTTTCAAACTCTCAAATGGCCATCAGATATCAACACGTTAACCAAAATGGTAATTTCGACCGTGACTCTTCTACGACGAAACTTAAAGAGCTGCCCATTCGACTGCAGAAAAACAGAGCATATATAATTATGTCCATCGCTTCAGTTAAATCAGTTCATTTTTCTCATTTTACTACGATTTGTTACAAGACATAACAACATTATATCAATCACTCTCTTTGGCGAGAGTGGAGTGTAGAATTGTGTTTTCTGTGAAACCAGAGTCCACTTGTGCGGCTCGGTGACCACGAACATGCGCCCAGGCCGGGAACTAAAACACGGTTGAAAAACGGTCGCGCTAACCACTGCGCTAAACGGACAACCACAATCATTAAAGCAAAGACTTTCAGAGCTATCCCACTTCTGACACCATTGTTGCGAGCTTTGAAACTGGGATTCCAGGGACGGAATAACTTAGAAATATCAGTTAAAACTAATGCCAAAATACTACTACAATCAAGTCGATAAATCTGGTAACGGCCTTTGACCCCGTCAATCAATCAATCGGAAGATATCAATCGCCGCAAAGGTCTTCTTAGGACTGTAATCGGGTTCCATCAAAATAACTTACGAGCGGTCGATATGCGAAAAGAGGCCATGAATTGAAAAAATACAACCTTAAGTTGATTCTAGTTAAAGATGAATTTGGTAACGTTTTAAATATTTCACACATTTAAAACAGGTGAGCCTAGATGTATGAGGCTGCTGAAATGTCATTTAAAAGCATATCTGAGCCCAGATTAGTCTGATGGACCCCGTCCTAAACGTAAATAGGAGGCCCATAACCTTTAGTTCTGTGTGGCCACCAGGTTCTACAGAAGATTGTGAAGCAGAGCTTTTCCCGTTCTTACGAACGGATTCCGTAGCTTTCACTTCGGACTAAATTGGCCATATAAGAGGTAAACTTTCAGATCAAATTAACTTTGTCCTGGGCAGCTGCTGTTTCTTGAATTCCATAAGTTTATCAAACTCGGACATAATATCAAAAGATTTATAAAGATTTATTGGACCGAGATCAGTTATCCCGTAATGTACGAGAAGGTATTGTTACTTTAGCATGCAAGACCCTATATGTTTGACTTGTTTGAGGGACCTAAACAATGGTCAGGTCTAGTTGTTAACATTTATGTATTTAAACAGTTAACCAGATTTGGGCGAATGTATATGCTGGCCGCCTGCGTTTGCCATTGCCCGGCCACCTGTATCTGCTCAGCAGAAATGCCATTGAGAGCAGTTATGGTGACCACACCAATCCTAAGGCTATAACAACCGAAACGCGAATAGTCAAGACATGTGCCACAAAATGCGCGTTTGAGTACATGTGTAAACTGATGCCTTATGACCTGGGAGCCATCGAAATGGCTGAATAGGAGTCCCATAATTTTGGACGCATGTGCCGATTCCAGACAACGGAACAAAAAATATATAATAATTCGCGATAATTGCTTCGGATATACAGCTAATGTTTCGTTTAACGATTTCATTTACCATAAACAAGTAATTGAAGGTAGATTAATTGCAAAAATGGTTTAACAGAATCAAATTTTGGACAAAAAATGTGTTAACCTTTCAAAGAATTTCAAAAAGGAAAAGTTAGTGACGTCATCATTTCTTTACGCATATTGGGTTCATCTTAAAAACTAACGTATGAAAAAAATCGTTAGATGCAATATTTATCAAATGTCGTATTATAAATGAAAGTTTTATTTGCAAAATCATATAAACTTTGCTTAAATTGACAATTATAGTTCACCGATTTTAGACGTTCGATCAAACATCAAGACACAATTCTTTTCATCACAGCTCAATGTGTTTAAGCGGTATCTCCATAGCGCTAAAAATTCAACTCCTAAGAAGTAGAACGTTTGATGCCTCACGGACAGTGCTTTTCAGAAACGTTTTCTCGTTAGTACAATCTTCAGGTTAAGTAAACTGTTAGATCCCACTTGTTGTTTTTTATATAGTTTGTATGCAATGTGCATTTATTGTGGAGTTTTGTGCTGTTTTTCCATGTGTCTAATTTATGATTTTTTGTTGATCTATGTCTTTGGCGTTTACCCAGTGCCATTAAAACGGGTTTATGTTTTGATACTGAGCTTGTTCCTGTAGTTTTTCGTATAAATATTGCTCCACCCATCAAGAGCCACGAGGAGAGCGAAGACTGAAATGCTGATGACTAAGGACCAATTTCACAACAGGCAGCTCACGCTTTAACCTGTTCATTTCAGCTCTGCCCGATTTATCCTTCACCTTTTTGAGATCTCGGTTACATTTAGATTACCTTCGATTCGGGCAATTTTTACTACTCCCCCTTGTGATGGCTCTCTATGTTATTGTGCCTTTACAAGATCGCTTAAAGGTTATTTCCTATGAAACGGAATACTTCCCTTTTTGTGGATATTAAGTTCTTCTATGCAACGATACATTTACTATCTCGCGGAAAGGGATTTTCGGAAACACGGGTTGTTCAGACAATCTGCATTTGAAATGAAGTTTTAAAAATAGTTCTACTTTTTGGTTGCATGTTTTAACATTCTCTTTATGTTTAACTGTTAGTTAGCGAACTGTTTCATATATACCTGAAAAAGCTTTATGTGTTCCTAACGACCAGAAATCTAATAATGATTTTAACAAACCTTTGCATACAAAGCAAGCATCTGTGTGGCTATCTAAAGCAAATGAAAAACATTTACAAGAAAGTAATATATTTATGCGTAAAACTGCATTATGTATTTCGAAATAAACGCTCTTAATTATTAAATTACAATGACTTGATAGTTAGTGTGCATAGCGTTTCTCCGGTCAAATGCTCTTAATTGCAAGTGTTAAAGATACCCGCAACAAAGCATATGGCAAACAATGACATGCTAGAAAAGCTGTATTGTGTCTGTCAGATTAGATGCTCCTGATTCAATATGTTAAAATATCCGCAACAAAGCATACGGAAAACATTGTCATGTTAGTGAAAAAGTATGTTTAACCGTCTTTAGACGCCTTCTTTTACACAGGATTTTTTTTAGAAGAATTGAATGAAATGTTATCTCTTAACTGACAGACCGGAAACGAGCAGGCGATGTGTTTTCATTAATGAACTATAACAAATAGATCAGAACAGAATGGAACATTTATTTACGATAAGGTCATAGACCCACGTTCACAAACAGCATACAAATTGTGACAGAACAAACATGCATTATGTTTATACATGTATATATCATAAACATTCTGATAAATTAAAATCATAAACAAAATGAACAAAATAAATAAAGAAATAACTGATCAATTGCATGTTTCATATCATGTTTATTATACATAAATCTATGCTCATTATTGTAATTACCACAATGCTAGCACATACAAAACAAAAAGCATAATTATGAAACGAAATACCAATTTTCTGAATGGAAACATAATAAAACCGTTATTTGAAATTTCTAAAAAATATACGCAATTTTAGATATGACTAAACACGACTAAACTTAAACCACGTTAATAATTAATTACATCTCGTAAATATATGTTCGTCTGTATGAAAAAAAACAGCGTAAAATAGTTAGTGTCATGAAGCAAAGAAATACTAAACATATTGCTTCATACAATGACACAACGAGTCACGATTTAGACAATAGCAAATCTGGTTATGACTCGGCGTTATTCCTTAAAAGGATCTCAAAGCTTCCGGGTTTATTACTACTCTGGGCAGGCTGAAAAGAGATATATAAAGAGAATGTGTTTGGTAAAAGAAATAACAATAGCATAAAACTCGACGGATTGATGGAAACAGCAACCTCAAATATGATAAATTGCGTACCAGTGTTGCAACAGACTCCGCAAATTATTACTATAAATTTCTGACAGTGTCGGGGAGACTGAAACAGTTATTCAACACTACATCACTGGGTATCGCGAGAGTGAGCAGGTCACTCCCAAGGAAGTCGCGTTATGTCGTGTATCGTCGACCAAAGCTGATGCAACACGAGGGTGCATTTCAATCAGTTATACAGTCACATAGTGAAACAAACAGACAATATGATAATTATGAAAGTAATTAACGTTCAACACTTTCAATTAAAATATTTACTATGTTTAAAAAAACCCATATATGTTAGCATTCGCCCGCTCCATTTAAAACTGAATTTAGAAAGTGGTATTTTATTTCATATCTTGATTTTGCCGATATGAGAAAGGCAAAAAATCAAATTCGCTCGGACGAAAAAGTTTATGTAATAAGATGGATGTGTTTAATTCTAATGTTATCAAGTTCGGCTGAAATGCTTTAAATGTTCTGATTTAATACGCCATAAACCTTTCTTATAGATGTTTGTGTTGACAATGTACTTAAGAGTGATGAAAATCATTGAGATGGAAACCGTAATGTGCCCGCAGGCAATTCAGGCAGCATGTTTTGAATCTAGAATTAAAACCTGATATTCCTTAATTGTTAATTTTTTTATTTCATTATGAATACATGTTAAAGTAAGCTGTTTATTTTGGTGACATGAGAAATTTAAACAAACATACATTCAATATGTTTACTAAACTTTCCACCGATCCGAGGGAATAAAGTTATCAAATCTGCGAATATTTCGTATATTTGTCTTCAAAAATTATGTCAAGATACTGAAAATCAGTTACGGTATTTAGGCAGCGGCATTTGTTTGGTTCTACTTTATTATTACATATGCAAAAAAGTGTTTTACCATGGCCAATGTTAATAAACCGAAACCCGAGATTATCGAGGGTGAGACCCAACTTCCGGTATAGTTCTTCTACAATGAGGTGCATGGGTGGATGGTCCGGTGGATCAGATGTGACAAAGACTTCAGCATACCAACGTCCGTAACACACACCGTCTCGGACCTGTGATACAAATAACAAACCCTGGGATTTCTAGAAGGCTTCCAATCTGCACAATGCGCACGATCTAACATGCTAACTGTTCAATTGTAATTGTACAATTTCTGGTTTTGCATAACTGTTATTTGTGGCTTAATTATTTAAAACAAAAATTATATGGGCGATGATGTGACTATAACATACAATGCACGTTTTTTTGTACTTTCAAAGTCGTCCACTCTAACTACTGAGCTAGTACGGCTTGTGAGGAAAGAAATGCGTAAGTCTTCATATTCCATAACATTGTTCAAATTTGAAATCCCATTGAAGTATCAGCTAAATTTAACCCAATCGCGGTTACCAACTAAGCTTATGTAGGCCTCAGCGAAGCGGACTGAAAAAAAGAAGTGTCCTTCAGCTGAACCTAAGAATGCTAATGGCAGAGTGAATATTAGGATATGATTTTAATTAGATTGACTCCTCTACTAACACAAGGGGAGGATCAGGTCGGTCAAACGTTAGAAAGGCGTTCGTGTACTAACGGCGGAAACACACACCGCTTGAAATTTTGATGAAACATAGAAATAGTGAAGGTGAACCACGGTTTCAGATGTAAGCCCTTTTCTGTTTGGGACCTGGTGTATAAATAACAATCCATGTTTAGTCTTGTTTCCACTTTTGTTTTCTAGCAACACGTGCAATGCAAGGTAATGGAGCGGGTCACAATTACAAGGATAAGTCATACCACCGCCATTAACATACGACGAATCGGACTTTCTAGTCACTGAATGGTTTCATCATTCGTCTAAGGGTTCAAAAAACCTGTTTCTTTTGTATTTGAATTCTTAAACTTAGGGTTATCAAATTCTAAACCTGTTTTTGTATTTGATTTTTTTATCATTTAGTCTGATTAATATATTTTGGTCTAAAGCTTCTTCCAATGTAGAAAAAAGTTCAGTCTCGGCTCGATCCAGATCGTCCATTGACGGCAACGTAAGGTTAACCACTGTCAGCTGCCTTTCGCTTCGGCTTCAGCGGTAATATTTGGCCAAGAAATGTAGAGATACCGAAGAACGTTCATGAAAGTGAAAACAGCGTTTAAATTGTGAATTTATAAACGGCATCCATAATATACTTGACCATGTTTTCACTTGACACTGACCTGTGCAGGATTGATGCAACTAAACAAGAGCACGTAGTCATCCGGATGGTCAGACATGAGCCAATATCGTGGTGTCATGTGGCCTAATGGTTCTGCAAACGTCAAGTCTAAAATGCGCATAATATATAAGGGTTATAATTGATATGCGTATAACGGTTGTACCAAAATACCAAAAACTATGTTAGATAAATTATGGTTGCAAATGGAGTTACGTTCTGTTGTTTGTATTCGTCAAAACTACTTAAGAAAATGTATAAACATATTGAATATTAAGTCGTGCGTATGCTGATTTATGTATAATGGGTGTTTGTGTGAACTAGGACTGTACGCGCTTTTAAAAGGGCGTTTCACATTCGCCTGTGATTTTGAGAGGTTGATTTCTTATTAGCCTGTGTACGCGGTTATCTGTATGTGCGTATTAGCGATCGTTGTTGCTTAAAAGGCCGTTTGAGGTTTAAACTCGACTGCAATGTGTATTTGAATGTGTTTACTGATAATTGCTAAAAATGTCATTTTCGGGGATATCGGTTTCCTTTAATAAATTGATATTCTTTGTTAAAACTTACGAACCTAGGTCAATTATGGCATTGTCTCCGCGGGTCAGATTCCCTTCCAATTCAACCTTCATACACGGGGCGCCGGGCTCTTTTCCTTCCCTGTAATTAATAGTTGCCCACATCACACTAGGCCACGTTCCCACTACGTCATCAAAAATCTGGCAGGACGCAGAACTTAATCAACGTAGAAGGGACGCAGAAGACACCTAAAATATTCTTATTTTGTTCTTACTACGTCCTGATTCGACCACGTCTTGTTATGGTCTAAATGGACGTGAAGGAGGTGGGTAGACTTTGATCACGTTAAAGAAAATGTAGTGAAGACGTGGTCGAATCAGGACGTAGTAATAACAAAATAAGAATATTTTAATGACGGCATGGACGTAGTGACGGCGTAACTAAAACTGAGTAGGTAATTGATTGATGTAGTGCGAGCGTGATACTGGACGGGAAATATTGAACGGCGTTCTCATCGCGTTGTCTCTATGTTGTCTTTGCATTCTTGCTACGTCAATGAAGTTCTCACCACAACCTCTCCACGGATTTACTACTACTATGATACGTTCATGCCACGTTTTAGAAGACCTTGTTTGGTTGTTTATACGTTTTTTTTCGGGGCTTAACATGCTTTAGACAAATTTGTATTATGTTCTTACCTTGTCCTGGTTCTGAACAGTGATCATGTATAAATACAGGATGGTACTCCCTTACTACTTCATTTTAAACCAACACTGGATATGAATGAAAAATAAGCCAGTTATAGATCGAACACGGTGGTAATTCCCTCTAGATCACATTTGCAATTAAAATCTAATCATACGAACGTAAGAAAGACGTGATAAGCACTAGGTAAGCGCGTGGTGTAATTTTCCTGGTCATATTCAGAACGTACAAAGAGCGCATTAAACGTAGTGCAGTGCAGTAAGAACGTGTTAGAGCGTGTGAGACGCAGTGAATGCCTGACAGGCACGGTCTGGCAATTTCGACTTGCGCCATTTGTTTTTCAAAATGCTTTACTCAAGTTCATACTATGTCAACGTGAACTCTTCTCAGCTAGATAAAGCAAACTATATTTTATCGGTAGGCATTTCAAATTTATCGTAATTTATTTTCTTTTAATTTATGGTTGAAATTATTGTCTCAACTGTGACCAAAATTGCTTTATTTACTGAAAAGAAGTTCAGGTTAGCATCATCATATAAACAATTCACGTGAACAACTGCATGTTTTGAAAGCTCGATATTTATTGCTAGAATTAAAAGACAACATACCAAAACATTAGTTACATGAAAGTTATGAAAACACTTTTAACGTATGTCCGAGTTCTTTTATATTACTCATTTCTGTGAAGTGCATACAATACAAAGAACCACGGCGCACACAGCGTTGCATCGTTCTACAAATTCCGTCGAGTTAAAGGCTTAGCCAAGGATTGCATAGTTAAATTGAAATCAAATCTCAAAAAGTTCACATGTGCAGAAGAAGAAGATAGCATAGTATTTAATATTGTAAGAAATACTTTTCTACATTTTGGGTCAAAAAGTCATTTATAAATCAACTTCTTTTTCTTGTATGTTTACATCGGTTTTGGCCCGTGATGACCATGTGAGAACCACGTTAAATTCACGTGAATACTTACCTGAAGACGTACATGTCTGTGAAAAAGTAAGCCGATTAAGGAATGAGATCTGTTCAGCGGTACCGGTGTCATTCTCTTATCCAAAAGATTGAGGGATCTCTAAATAGACATACGTTCTGGCCTTATTTCCCGAAACAAATTAAGTGCCTTATAACAAGATTAGGTTCACTATTTTACTTTTGGTATATTTTGTGTTATACATACCTTTTTATGAGTTTATATACTTACGATAACCATGATAAACCAATTTTTATATAGTTAAACCAAGAATAAGTCAACAATTTGGCATAAATTAATAAGCTACTTTAGTTTGTTATGCTTGTAAATTTTTAAGAACATTAACGATTTCAGCAATAAAAAAATACATGTTCAACGTTTTGTTCAGCTCAAATACAGTCACACTAATATATAGCAAGATAATTTAAACATACCCCTAAGCCATTGCATGAAAAGGGCGTTATGCCATAAGGGGCGTTTCGGGCGATTTTTGTGAATCCTTTACGTGTGAGTGCTGGTTTTGCTGACATCATCATGATGTAAAGTACGCATGCACCAAGAATATGTGTCTGTACTGTGGTATGATATATTAAATTATTTTTTTAAGCTAACAGTGAGTTTGCTAATATGTTGTTGAAATAGTTTCCTACCTATATTTGAAACCAACGGTCACGGAGTCGTCGTCATGTAATGTCCATCGTAACTGGCTATGGTATGCATTTAAAATGTTTTCCCGGTAGTAGCCTATACCGTCAAGAATCCACAGCAACGTCAGTTCTGTGCCAGAGGTCTGAAAGGTATTTGACAAATACGGTTGACACCTCGTGGCTTAAACAAGGGGATGATCAATAGTTTGTTCAAATAGTCATTAATATAAATGGTTTTACAAACATTGTCAACATTCCGAGAACTCAACTACGTTTTTGACACAATGAAATGGATGTAGCTGCTGCTGCTGCTGCTGCTGCTGCTGCTGCTGCTGCTGCTGCTGATGATGATGATGATAATGATGATGATGATTATGATGACGACGACGACGAAGACGACAACGACGACGATGATGATGATGATGATGATGATGATGATGATGATGATGATGATGATGATGATGATGACGATGTTGATAAAAATGATGATTGATGACGAAGACGACGACCGTCTTTTATATCAGAGCTTACTCGATTTTTAAAAATTTCAATATTTATTGTATCCGCTTCGTTCGGGACTCTCCAACATCCCCAA